>NW_006443570.1:2140591-2163878 GCF_000325575.1 Pteropus alecto | reverse complement strand
CAAGGGTCCAGTCTCCCCAGCCCCTCCCATGCCCTTCCAGCCCCTCTCCCCACAAGTGTCCATGGCCATCCCACCTGTAGGCAGCCTGGAAGTTCTCATGTTAAAAAACACTAGAGAACAAGCTGCCATACTGTGCAGCTGGGCAACCTTGACCATGTTACCTAACTCCTTTGCATCTCAGTCTCCTCATCTGCAGCAGAGATGGAGATAATGATGAGATAATTGTGAAGTTTAATGAAATAGGACATATCTGTGGCTCACTACAAGTTTAGCTATTCAGAGTACATGCTACCAGCTGAGGCGAATGGTAGCCTTGCAACTTCCGGGGGGCATGCACAGGGGACACTGTTGGGGAGGGGCATGCTGAGTGTTCCTGTGGCCGTGCCGCCCTGCAGCTGCCTTGTGAAGACCAGATCATCCTCCTGAAGGGGTGCTGCATGGAGATCATGTCCCTGCGGGCGGCTGTCCGCTATGATCCCGAGAGCGATACCTTGACGCTGAGCGGGGAGATGGCTGTCAAGCGGGAGCAGCTCAAGAATGGCGGCCTGGGAGTAGTCTCTGACGCCATCTTTGAATTGGGCAAGTCACTTTCTGCCTTTAACCTGGATGACACGGAAGTGGCTCTACTGCAGGCTGTGCTGCTAATGTCAACAGGTACCTACCTACTGGTGGGCTGGGAGGGCTGTCATTCTCTTCCTTCCTTCATCCTAGTGTCTCTGCTTCTCAGCTCACCACTGTGTTCCACAAGCGTACGTCTATCATCCAGGCCATCTCCATCACTCAGGCTTATACTGTGTCTCCTGTTCCCTCCCTTGTCACCCATTCCCCCTCTGTTCTGTTCCTGTTCCCCAGGCCCACCTCTTGCCTCCTGGTCTCTTTTCTGCTCCTTATCCCATCTTTGCCCCATTCTTTCTTTCTGCCTCCCATCCCTTCTCTACCCCTATTCCCACCCCACCTCTCTGACTGCCAACCCCTCTCTCCACCCCCAGCCCTCTCCTATCTCCAAGTTTCTTTCTTCCCAGACCCACCTCTCTGTCCCTCTGTTCTCTTTTCTTATCCCTCCATCCCCACCCCCTCAGTCCCACTCCTGTGCTCTGTGGGTACTCCGACACATGCCCCCGCAACAGTATGTTTTTCTCCTCTCCTTGCCCCATACCATCTCCCCTCCGTCTCCCTTCACCCACTCACCCTCATGCCTCTCCTTTCCTACAGACCGCTCGGGCCTGCTGTGCGTGGACAAGATCGAGAAGAGTCAGGAGGCGTACCTGCTGGCGTTCGAGCACTACGTCAACCACCGCAAACACAACATTCCGCACTTCTGGCCCAAGCTGCTGATGAAGGTGACTGACCTCCGCATGATCGGGGCCTGCCACGCCAGCCGCTTCCTCCACATGAAAGTCGAGTGCCCCACCGAACTCTTCCCCCCACTCTTCCTCGAGGTCTTTGAGGATCAGGAAGTCTAAAGCCTCAGGCGGCCAGAGGGTGTGCGGAGCTGGTGGGGAGGAGCCTGGAGAGAAGGGGCAGAGCTGGGGGCTGAGGGAGACCCCCATACCTCTTCTCTCCTTCCTCTCATCCTCGGATAGATTCAGCTCCCACACACACACCCGCACTACCCCGTCCCTCCTCAGAACCTCCAGCCCTGGGACAGGGCACACTAATGAACTTGCTATGAAAAGGACAGTGTGGGAGGCTGGGGGACCGTGTCCTGCAGTTCCCAGGACCCCATCCTCTAAGAAGGTAGAGGAAGAGAAGGAGAACTAAGAGGGGACAAGCCATCTTGACTGTAGGGGATAGGAATGTGGGGTGGGGGAAGATGCCCTCAACTCACCCCCTACACACACACAAGAGAGAGTCCCCTGCCCACTTCCTTGGCCTAGGTTCCCCCTCCAGGCTAAGGGCCTCTCTGCTTCCCCACATGCCTGGGTGCAAAGAAGGGCTTGGCTTGGCTCCTCCCTGGAGGTTAAAAATTATAGTCATTCTAACTGCACTTTGGAAACCAGGCAAGGGGAGAAGATAAATGAAGAAAAACTAGATAGAAAAAAAAAAAGAGAGAGCGAACGATTGATAGAGAGAGATGATATTAAGTTATTAACTGAGGCTGGCCAGAGGGGAGGAACCCCCCCCACCACCCCCATGCACTTTGAGAGTTGCCTCTCCTTCCCCCAAATCAGAGAGAACTGCCCTCCATACCAGGTCCCCAAGGTAGGACTGCCGATCAGAGCTGTGAGTTAACACAACAGGGTCCTGGCCACCCCCCTTGCCTTGCCCCTCCTCTCTCTGTGCTCCTTTGGCACCCCCATCCCAGTACCCCCTCTGCTCTCTGCCACTCGTGCCCGCTGAGTTCCATCTACCTCTCACGCTGGATGCCAGCTGGCCCCTCACCAGCCTGCCCTGCTGCCCACACAGCTCCCTTTTCAAGTGCCCAGCCCCAGGGGCCTCTCCCTGTCCCCCTCCTCACTCCTGCACCTTGGCACCCACACAGGAAAAACTGTGGCTCAAGCTCCCGCCCTCCACATCCTGCAGTATTAGCTACAATCCAGATGCTGCTGCACTAGGGGCAAGGGAGCTGTGTGTGAGCTTCTCCCAGAGCCTCCACCCTGTTAGGACTCTGTTTCCCATATGTCTTCTGGGCTCTCTCTAACCTCTGCCCTTGTCCTTCCCCACTCTCACGCACACGCAACACACTAACCCAGGCTTTGGGTGGGCAGGCACCAAGGAATAGGGTGCTTAGATCAGTGGCACTTAGATCAGTTGGGGCCCCAAGGGAGGGGGCAGTTGGTGCTCCTCCTTTTTTCTTTGAAGCTCTTTAGGCCAGCCGCCCCTCTGCCCCCGGGACCCCTTTCCCCTCTCCTTTTCTCTAATTCAGGGACTTTGGCTTGAGCCACCTCCCACCCTCCTGGTGAGGAGCGCTCTGTTGGTCTGCACTTGGGTGAGCTGCCCTCCTCCTCCTCCTCCCTTTGGCTGTTGCCCGCTCTGCAGGGGAGAAGGTCTGAGGAGGTGGCTCTCCCATGGGTGGGGCAAAGGGAGGGTAAGGAGGGACAGAGCAGACCAGAGGGCCCTGGGCTCAGGGCTGCATGTCGGCAGGGATGGATGGGTGGACATAGATGCCCCCGGAAGCCATGGGGAGAGGGGCAGGGAGGGGGGAGGGGTGCCAGGGCTTCCTGCGCTTTGCACTATTGGGGCAAAAATGTCTTAAGCAGTGGGGAACCTGCCACCCCACCCTAACCCTCAGCCTGCCACAGCCCCCTACACACACACACACACACACACACACACACACACACACACACACACACACACACACACACACACACACACACACACACACACACACACACACACACACACACACACACACACACACACACACACACACACACACACACACACACACACACACACACCGCACACACGCACACACGCACACACACACACGAAGGCAATTTTATGCTGCCCATCAGGGCATGTCCTTCCCCCCACTGTTCAGGTGTTCTGACAGAGGGGAGGGCCTGGAAGAGCATCCGCTGTCACCATGTGTGTGCCTGCCCTGCCCTGCCTTGGGCTGGTGAGCTGCACATGCTTTGTCTCTCCCTCTCTCTTGGGGCACTGATTCCTATATTCCTCCTGTCCTATGGGCAAGCCCTCTTGTACCCTCCCTAACCCTGGGGGCCCAGTGGAATTCCTGACCTGTCTGCTGTCTCCCCCATCCCTCCAGCCCCACCTCTACCCCTCCATCCCCATTCTTAGCCATGGACATGGTGGAGAAAAGGCCTTGAAGAGGCTTAGCCTCTTACAAGCACTTGGGAATACCCCCCACCCCTCCCCAATCATATGAGCTGTGATCCCCCACTCCTACTCCTCCCCTTCCCCCTCACTCTCAGTGATGTGGGATGTACGTGTTTCTCTGCGTGAATGTGTGAGCAAGTACACGTGGTGGCAGAGGAACTGGGGGGACTCAGGAGTGCCACAAACCTGCTCTAGAGAGGCAGCTGTCCCAGTCCCTGCTTTGGAAGTCGGGGACAGGGCCCTCTCCTGGGGGCCATTGGTGCTAATGAGGGGGATGGCCTTGACGTGGGTGCTTAGCATGCCTCCCCCAGTATTGGCCCGGGGCACTAGGGCAGGCAGGGTGGGGCAGCAGGTGCAGTATTGGTGGGAGGAGGGGCTGCTGAGAATAGGATGAGGGGGCCAGGCCAGGACAAGGGGGTGCCAGAGCCATGACCACTACCCCGCCCCCACCACCTGCCTCTCCATCTCAGTATTCCCCATCACTCATAACACACATACCTCATCCAGCCTCCTCCCTGCTCAGATTTGGGGAGGGTGGGGGTGGAGGAGCCCCTACCCCTCCCCCTGGTGGCGGGTCTACAGGGCTGGGAGAGGGCAGGGCGTGTGACATAGACACCGTCCATAAGGGGGACAGTAATTTCTGCCCTGGGAACTCCTGGGTGGGGGGAGGGGGACACTTCCTTGGAGGCGCTACTGAATGTATGAGAAGCTGGTGCTGGGGTGGGGGGAGGGGGGTAATGGCCAGAAACAGGGAAGGAGGTAGGTCCCTTCCCCAGGGAGGGGTGGGGCCAGTAGGGGTGACTTGGGGGGCTCCTACTCCTGCCCCACGTTGACAATCAGTATGTCTGTTATGTGCGATTTTTCACCCCGTTGTGTTTTGGGTCAGGATTTTAAAGAAAGATATTTTTATGGTAATTGTTGCTCGTCTATTTTACTATATATTTATGTAATAAATATATGATGAAAATAACCCCCTTGGGCACCCCCCCTTAGACTTGCGTGCTGTTTCCCTGTATCCTCCCATCTTCTGGCAGAGTACCCACCCCACAAACTGACCAGATGGAGAGGTGTGCCCCCAGCCTTGGCAATATTTCCACCCCACCCCCACAACGAGCACACACCACAGAAGCCAGCTCAGCTGTGAACTATTGAATTTGAGACAGGAATAGAACAAATCGGGGGCTAGAGAAAAAGAGGGGGGAGAGTGGTTTAAATAGGGGAGGCTGGGAGGTTCAGTGATGGGGGAGGGAGGCAGGTATTTACAAGAAGGCTCGGGGGGGCCAGAGGCTCATCTTGGAATATTTTATAACAATATAAATAAGATTCTGGTTTGCTTTTCCTTTTCGTCTCGTAAAGGAGAGAGAAGTGCAGAGTTCGATTCTGTACAAGGGGGCAGCGGCAGAAGGCCGGCCGGGCGGGTCACTGGGCGTCCACCCGGAAGGACAGCAGCTTCTCGGAATGCATGTTGTTCAGGGTCCGCAGGTCCGGCAGCTTGAGCAGCAGCTTGGTGAAGCGGGAAGTCTCCGAGGGCCGGTTCTTCAGCACCAGAGCCCGAAGAGCCCGCAGCAGCGTCTCCTGGAGCTGCTCCACCGAAGCGGAATTCTCCATGCCCGAGCGGTCTGTGGGGAAGACGACAGCAGTGAGGCAGGCTCCCTGAGCTCCTCTGACGAGGAACCCGAGGTCTGCGAGGAGGACGCGGCGGGCCATGCAGCCTCTCCCCGAAGCCCCTCATAGAGCCAAGGTGGAAGGAGGAGGAGAGCACAACTCCTCCTCCCAGGCCTCTGCCCCGGAGCAGGAGGTGCCCGAGAGCTGGGAGCATGGGCTCAGCAAGGCTGGTCACCTCCCATCCCCACAAGGCCACTCTCCTTCCCCGAACAGGCCAAACATACCCAGGCTCCCTTGCTTTTTGCTCTGTAGTTCCCTCTGCCTGGATGCCCTTACCCCCTACCCCACCCCCCACCTGGCAATATCTTACTTGTCCTTTGAGGCCCCACTCAAGTGTCACCTCCTTCCCCAGCTCCCCAGGCAGAAATAGTTGTGCTTCCAAAGCCCTTGGTTCATGCTTCTACTGTGACACTTATCTCACTGTTTTATAATTAGTTGGGCATGAGTCTGTCTCCCAAGCTAGACTGTGTCTGAATCATGTCTGTATCCCCAGTGCCCGGCACAGGGCCTGGCATAGAGTAGGTACTCCATAAAAGGTGTGTTGAATTGAACTGCGTCCGCCTCCTCCCCAGGGTCAGGCTCAGGCGAGAGCTTGACCTACCTGCAGAGACGAGCACCACCGCGGTGAAGAGGCCCAGCTCCTCCTCGGTAAGCGCCAGGGAGTTGAGCTTCTCACTGAAGTCGAACATGGCATTGAGCAGGTCTCCCATGCCCATGGCACCGAGCTCCTGCAGGCTGTAGGTGGTGCGGCTCAGGAACATCACTGTCTGGTCCTTCACGTTGAACAGCGATGCAAAGCGCACCATCAGCACCTAAAGGGAGGCCAGTCATCCTGGGTGGGGTGGCAGGAGCACTTGCCAAATCACCCCTAAAGGTTTCTGAAGGGTTTACTGGTGCTACCTTAGATTTCTCAGTCAAGAGTGGGGGTAGTTTCAGAATGGGTAATGGTGGCGGGCGGGACAGGTAGAAAGATGGGGAACATCCCACTGGCTTTGGAATCCAACAGGCCTGAATCTGAGTCTCAGCTTTATCACTATCTGTGACCTTGGGCAAGACACTTCACCAAAACTAATTTGCTCAGGCCTAGAATAGGGGTAGCAATGTGCCCTAAGGTGTTATTTTAAGGCAATGGAATGTGATTATACTCCAGCTGAGAGGACAGAAGTCCCAGCCATCCTGAGGCAGGAATGGGAGGCATTCTGCCCCCTCCTCATCAGTCAGAGTCTATAAAGACAAAGTTACTGGGTTTCCAAAGACTTTCAGAGCCCCTGCCTGCCCCAGACACCAAGCCTTTCTGCTGGATGCTTCCCGAGGTCAAGAGCAGGGAGCATAAAAGGTCACTCACCTCAAAGGTGCCAGCCTTAAGCAGGGTGACCTGGTCATGCTGAGAAAGATCACGGAAGCCGGGGATATGCTTGGCAAACTCTACCACCTCCCGCACAGCGGGTGTGAAGCTCATGGAGAAATCTTCCCAGATCTCTTGGACAGTTCGCCCACTGCGTCCGTGCGGGTACATGTTCATTGGACATGCCTGGAGGAGAAAGAGATTTGGGGAAGGGAGTATCAACGAGGCTAGTTCAGATGGGCTCCCCCAGCAGGTCTAGGCCCTACACTCTGCCAGAGTGAGGGGCTATAGACCTGAAGAATGGGTATTTCAGGCGAAAGAGCAATCAAGTGCCAGGTTGAGATCAGGGATTCCCAGGCAGAGCCCTTGCTGCAGGGCTGAGCATCCTAACCCCGGGGAGAGGATATCCCTGCGTTAGCCTCCAGGCACACCCAGCTGCCCTAAGCTAAATCCAGTCTTCCAGGCCCGCTGCCCACCTCACCCCCAGTGCCCTCACCAGTAGAACGTTCTTGGAGTTGCCCTGCCGAGGACTATTGGCAGGTGCTTCGCCTTCTGGGGCTGGATATACGTGGGTGGGGCATAGACGGTGCCCATTGCTGTTGGGCTGGTGGCAGCTGTGGTGGCCAGGGCCAGGGGGCCAAGTGGGAGGGTAGGAGGAGGGAGTCTGGCGTAAACCGTTCAGGGCCTCATTATGACGATGGGCAGCCATGATGTTGTTGTCATTGGGGATAGGCAGGCAGCTCTGACTTTCCCAGCGATGTGGGGTGGTGGTCGGAGGGCTGCCCGATGCATGGTTGGCATTAAAGTTGCCAGGTGAGGTGCCCAGCTTGTCATGGGCATAGGTGAAGATCTCTCGGTGGGCCCGGGCCACCTGGGATATCACATCTTCCACTGTGGGCTCAGGACTTGGGGATCTGGGAGGCGTCAGCTGTTGTGGGAACTGGGAGAAGCCCACCAGGGGTGAGGGGGCCGGAGCTGGGGGTGGTGAGGGGCCCACGGGGCCTGGGGTCTGGTGCTGGGCGGGCGAGGTCTCCAGTGGGCACTGGCTGCTCAATTGGTTGTTGGCCAGGTTCATAGCGCTCTGCATCTCAGCAAGCATCCGCTGCTTCTCTCGTTTGGGGATGCGCCCAAAACGCACAGCTGTGACAGGATGAGAGCAGTGTCAGGAAGTTCTCATACACACACATGCTTCTCTTCCTTCCTTCCTCCTGAAAGGGCAAGACCCTGAAGGCTTGGAGTTCCACATCAAAACTATAACCAGCAAAGCCACACCCACCAAAGGGGTTTTCCAAGTAGGGACTGTGGTAGGTGACCAGAGGGACTGATGGGAAAGAAGTGTGTTTCATGGGCATCCCCTATGAAAATGAGGCTCACGGTATGATGATGTTTCGGTTTAGGATTTTTTTGAGAGAGGGATTAATTTAGAAACTGGGTGGAAGGAAGTGGGAGGGCATGGGAATGCTTGTGGGGCAACAGTCCTGTCTCACCATCTCGGGACATGCCCACGGAGAGACACTTCTTGAAGCGACACTGCTGGCAGCGATTGCGATTGATTCGGACGATGGAGCAGTTCTCATTTTTCAGACACCTTTTGTACTGGATGTTCTGCTGGATACTCCGACGGAAAAAGCCCTGGAGGGCAGGGGCAGCTAGTAAGCACTCTGTCTAGACCAGACCTATGTGTCCTGGGCGAGGGCATCACCTGCCCCTGCCCTTACCCCCAACCTGCCTCACCTTGCAGCCCTCACAGGCATGCACGCCATAGTGGAAGCCTGAGGCAACGTCCCCACACACTTTACACAGTAGCACCATGCCATTGAGCTCTGTGGGAAGAGAGGGGCAGCAGGTGAGTAGGAGGGCTTCCTGAGGGGCCAGATTTTCCAGGCAGGAGATTCTGGGAGAAATGCTGTGGAGGAGCTCCAGTATCTAGAGGACACTTAAATGACAAGATTGGGCTAGACAGGGGCTAGTGCAACTCTAGGAGAAATCTCTGAGGCCAGAGTAGGCCCTGGGATTAATCCTGTCATTCCAACCCCAACCCCAAACCCAACCGAGACCTGGCTGCCTTCCTTTCCCCGAGATCAGCTAGAAATGTACTCACTGGTGATGTTGTTGGTGCTCTTGCTGGGGGACACTCGGCTGCAGTCTTCCAGGGCCATTTGTAGACCCCCTGAGGGGCTCCCATTATAGAAGGAGGAGGAGGAAGAGGAGGAGGACGACGAAGAAGAAGAAGGAGAGCCATCATCACTCAAGCTTGGTGGAATGCTCCCAAAGGAACGAGCTGGGTCCTGGGTGAGGGAGCCAGTGGGTGATGGTGGGAAGTAGGTGGGGCAGCCTTGGGTCAGGGACTGGAAACTGCCATTCGAGCTGTCACTGTAGAGGGACTCAGGGCTGGTGCGATTCGGGGAAGAGCCACTGGAGCCAATGTAGGTGATGACGCCACCTGGCAGGAGAACACAAGGGAAGGGGGTATCAGCCGCCATATACCTGCAGTTCTAGGGCAGCAGCCTACTCATTCTCCATTTACCTTTCCCAAATGCTGCAGGACACTCAGAAGTTAATCATGTGGAACCCCTAATCTTGGAGTCCCCAGAAGTGCCACAATAAGCAACTCCCCAACACGTGCTAAATATAGCATAGCCAACCAAACCCATGACCGTTTGCAGGGTACATTCGGCTTCTGCCTTGGATGTCAGGTACTTCCCTAAAGGCATGACACCTCTAGGCATCTCACATATGTGCCCCCTGCCCTGGATGCCTTCCTTAGGAATACTGACTACAGCTAATAACTTAGTCGTCAGCAACAGACGTGAGGATGGGATAAGCAGCTGAGACCCATTCATAAGGCCCAGGCTTCCAAAATAAACAGCTGCTGATTTTAACACCAAGACCATTCCAGGGATGAGACCATGGAGGGGCAGCCAGCCAAGAGTGAAGAGAGCGGAAATTTTACAAGAGTAAGATAGTCACATTCCCCCAAAACTGGAAGATGTATTCTCCAAAGGTACCAAAGGTACTGAACCTGCCCAGTCCGGTTCCCCTGGCCTCCAATAATGAGAATCAGAGTGGAGTCTTCTTGAGTCCAGGAAAGACTTAGCAGTGCGAGTTGCAAGAGGTGGATGTGAAGGACAAATTGTCCAGCCCAGGGCTTTAGAATTTCCTCTTCCAGATCTCTCAGCCTGGTGACAATGACCTTGGCTCTCTGGTCACTCAGGGACTTTGGCCCTCTGGTTACACAGCCAACCAGGTGGCCATGTTCTCGTGGTATCAGCAGGAGAAAAAGGTGACCTGCCTGCCACACCTTTGCCAAGCACCTAGTTTGGCCTGCCATGGGAGGGGTGGGAGAAGGGAGGATCCCAGAACACGTGTGAGCAGACACAGGCCATGCTACCGTGTCTCCAGAGGCACATGTTTTGCTCACCCACTGACACACACTAAGCTGGGCAGGGCAACCCTAAAATAGCTCAAGGTTGGTCAGGGTGAACACAGCTCCCTATAAAATAGTTGCACAACAAATCAGCTCCTACAGTTTCAAGGCTAATGTAAGGGGATAGGATATCTATTTGGTGGTAAATGAACTTGACCTAGTTCTCTCATCTTCTAAAGAGAAGACTCATTAAGAGACTTCTAACATGGAAGCGAGGGGCATGCTCAAAAGAGTCTAGTTCCAGATCTAGGTATGTCACAACCAACTTGATTTGTGACCTAGAGAAAATCAACTCCCCTCTCTGGGTCTCAGTTTTCCTTTATGTGAAACAAACAAAAAGGTGAGAGACTTAATATTCTTTTAGCTATGATTCTGGGATGTGGTTGTTTTGGGGGAAGTCCTTAGGAGGCAAATTGCAGCTTGTTTGGTGGGGGCGGGGTGTAAGATAATGTTTGCAGGCCTAAGGAAAGAGGTGCTTGGGGAACAGAAAGAATTTGGAATGTAGAGAAGTTTAGCCTAAAGGCAGTGCAGTGAATAGGTGCAAACAGAATAAAGTGAGAAGGGTGGCTAAATGTGAGGTCCCTTTTAGGAGTGTAAACATGAGGCCACGCGAGGTCAGGGATGGCTGCATCTTACTCTGCTTCAGCGATGGGGGAGGGGGAGGACCCGGGGAAGGCGGACAGGAAAAGGAGGCAGGCGGGGGCGGTGAGTCAGCCCAGCTTCACCCAGATTTCGGCGGGGCGGGGCGGGAGCCGAGCCCTCAGCCGGCCTCACGTCCCCGCTCCACGTGTGCCTCTTGCACGTGGCTCTCCAACGAGGAACCCCGGAACTCGAGGGCCCGCCCTCTCCGCTTCCCGTCAATCCCGAGCAGTAGCCCCGCCCCCGTCCCACCCCTCCTCCGCGACCGGGTCCTGGGCTGGGCCCCGAACGCGAGATGGGTTGGGACCACTGAGGGGAGGAGAGAAGGGAACACGCGTTGCCGGGGCGACCGGAGGGCGGAGCTCATTATGTAACGGGGCCGGGTGGCAACGACCAATGAGGTGGCAGCCACGGCTTCTGCTGAATGAAAACAAACGCAGCACGTGGGCCCGGCTCCGCAGCCATGTGAGCCCTCCCGGCCGCCAGGGCGCTGTGGGTGTCCTCCCTGGGGCCAAGAGCCACTCTCCTAGCTCCTCTAGTGCCGCTCCCTACTGTCACTGAGGATTCCCCAGTGAGATCGACCCATTCTCCCACCCCCTCCTGCCTTGGAGTCCCGATCACTCCACCGCTTCTTAGGTTCCTTCCAGCCTGCAGAAACTAGGGGAAGAGGAAGACAGGAGAGGGCCTTCTTTCCGAGAAGGCCAGGCATGCCACAGCTGCAGGGGGTGGATGGACAGATGGGGGCGTTTGGGGGGACTGCTCTAAAGCTCCCAGTCCCTCTGAATTGTTCATCTCCCCACACGTACCCTCTCTCCATTTCCTCCTGCCCGGAATACCAGTCCTTCAGGCTAAAAGGAGCTTTGGGATTCTGAGGGGTGGTGGTAGGGTGCCTCCAGGAGCATTCTCAGGCCGAACAACCCGCTCTAGAAATCCCAGCCTATGGCCCCCATCACATTAGCAAATCCGCGGGCCAAGGGAATCCCCAGTCCCTTATAAAGTTCCTCTTGTTCTAAGACAGTGATAGAGAAAAGATGATGGTAGTAAAGAAATCTCAGTACCTGTGTTATTGTTGGAGTCCAGGGTCGTCATGTCTTCACCAGCTGAAAGCGGTCATTCAAACTGGGCTTTGACACAAACTGGAGATTGCAATTGCCGCTGTCGCCCCCTGGGCACTGGCTGAGGGCGGAGAGTGGACCCCGAGGCTCACAATCAGGATCAGAGGCACACTGCAGCAAGGTCTTGTGGTGGCCGGACTGCAGCCCTGCAGAAGGGGAGGACGCTGAGGCAACGGAGGTCTGCTTTGCATGGGAAGA
Source organism: Pteropus alecto (assembly GCF_000325575.1). Lineage (NCBI taxonomy): Eukaryota > Metazoa > Chordata > Mammalia > Chiroptera > Pteropodidae > Pteropus > Pteropus alecto. The sequence goes on along the minus strand of NW_006443570.1, from coordinate 2,151,703 downwards.
GCAGAGAGTGTGTGGGGGAGGGGAACCAGGGGGAAATCAGCCTGCGGCAGTTCTGGCTAGAAGGTAGCACGGAGGGTCGGGTCTCTGCAGTGCACCGGGTGTCACTGCCCGACGGCTCCGCCGCGCTGCAGGGTAACGAATCTGGAGCTCCTGGTGTAAAAGTCCCAGAGGGAGAGAGGTTGCAGTCAGGAAGTAAGTAGGTGATGAGGAAAAACGGGGCACCCAGACGCAAAGAAGCGAGACGTGTGCCCTGCTACGTTCCCTCGGCAGCAATATTTCACTCTGCCAATCTCCGCCGCCTTTTGCCCCAGCCTTTTTCCCTGGGACAGAGGGCTCTGCGCAGGCGCCAGCAACCCAGGGTTCCCGGGCCGCACGCGGCACTGGAGCAGGTACCATGTGATCCCAGGGAGCGCCTCGTGCCCCAGTGACACACTTTTCCAGCAGCAGGCACGTTGAGCTCTGTGCGCCTGCGTAACGCCAAGGCTGCCGGGATTTGTAGTTCACTGGCAAAGTGCGGACTGCGTGTATTTCTCCCTTTCTGCCTTGTAAAAGGCTCTTGCTGGGACCGGGGAGGAGCTGAGAGCAGGGTGGGTGGGGTGCGCTGAAGAGTCAGGGTGGCGTGTTTGGAAAGCCTGTATGGCAGAGGCATGTGAATTCCTGGGGAGGGACTGGCAAGCTTGACTGCTCTCTGAGAGATCAAAGCTAATAGGCCTTTTCTGCAAACCTTGCAAACGTGAGAGCTTCACGTGATTGCAGAACTGACCTCCTCTTGAGGTTACTGGTAACAAGGGGAGAGAAGACAAGGAGAGGAGGGAGATCTCTCCGGAGTCAGTAGCTTAAGCTGAACTTTTGCTGCAGGGCCAAGTCCTGAGACAGAATGGAAATGTGACCCCTTCCCCCTTCTATTCTCCTTAGGGAGAGCACCCCTAGGGAAAGGAGTTGTCATGGGGGTGAGGATGCCCCTAGGGACTCCCTGTTTGCTTTTGTGACACCACTCCACCCATTCGAGGTGACTTTGGGGTGAGTCATTTCCCTTTGTTTGGGAAATAAAAAGGATAAGGGAGGGGAACTTTATGGTGAAAGTGCTTTGAGGTCCTAAAGTAATGGGGCCAGAGGTGAGGCAGTAGTCTGGGAGCACAGTGACACCCCTACTCCCACAACTCCCAGTGCTTGAGAGTAGCCTGTAGATTCCACAGAAGGTAATTTAGAAGGGAACACCCAGAGTCTTAACCCTCCCTCCTTTACTGATGAGGAAAATGAGGCTTAGAAGTGACTGGCCCAAGGTCAGACATGCATTGCTAGTTTCATCTGCCCACCTTAAACATCAGGAGATGGGCAGGTGTGCAAGTGAAACTCCACAGGGGTTAGCAACAATTGCCCCATTGGTAAAAATAGGTCTCAAGTAGAGGTTTATCCTGTTTGAGGACTTGGGAGAGGTAAGAGTCTCTTTTTTCAAGCAGCCAAATGATCATGGGCCACCTGCTGCTTCCTGCTAATTCCTTCTCAGTCCCAGTGCTTCTAGAGAGGTTTTCCCCCTACCCGCTTCTCTACTTATTCACAGGCAGCTCCTGGGGCAGCATCTGAATGCCTGAAAACATGACAGCTGCCAAAGAGGTAAAGGAAAGGAGGACGGTGGTACCAAAGAAGGAGTAAGCTGGGTAGTAGGAAGTGAGTAAGCTGAGAAGACATTGAGGTTGACTGAAGGGGTGGTAGTTGGGCAGCTGGCCTGATCACTGATCCCAGTAGACTTTGATTCCCAGTAGAAGACAAGCTCCCAAGAATATGTTGCCTAGAATGATTGGGGCTTTAGCTTTGTTCCCTTACCCTCAAGAAAAATGGGAGAGAGAGGGCATTGGGCTCTTCCTTGTCCTGCCCTGGCCCTGTGGTCTAGAGCTGGGAAGCTGCAGCAGAGCGTGGGAGGGACTGGGAGGGGCTAGGACAAACAAGGAAAGAGGCTTTTCAGGAAAACTTGGTTCAGAACTCAGCCTCCATCTCCTCTCCATCCTGCCCCTGGGCTCTGGAGGGAAAATTGGGAGGCGAGCTGCCATGTCTGGCACTTATGCTCTCTGCGTCCTTCCTGACTCTCCATCAGAGCCAGGGCCAGAGCCAGGGACCTGCCAAGGCTGGACTCAAAATCAGGGCCCTTGGCATGACCTCTAGCTCTCCACCGGCCCCACCACCACCACTGGCACACTCCCTTTTGTTGCCCTGGATCCTCCCCAAGGCCCACAGCTCTATTCACTGCCCTGGTGATCCTGCCTACCCGCTGTTCTACTTGCTGGTGTTTATTCCTATAGGAGGAGGTCCAAGGGTCAAGACTCCTTTTCTGAGTTGCAGCAAGTGAGAGGGAGGAGGAAGCAGAGGCAGCTAGAGCTGAAATTCAGTCAGCCTAACTCTTGGCAAGAAGCTGGGTTGTTTTAGTCTGTGTGAGATATGAAGGTGGAGGGTGGGAGAGAGGAGGCAAAGAAGGGGAGTTACTTCTGCTTACTCCTTCCTCTGCACTCCTTAGAGGGCCCACCTTTTCTCCATGATGAAGAAGTAACTTTGGGATCTTCTGCAACTGGAGAGAAGGATAAAGGATAATGAAGAGGCACGACTCTCTCTTGGCTTTAGAAGCTTCTAGTCTTTCTACCCGGCTCCACTCTCTGCCCACTCTCTGCTGGGAGAAGGACAGAGACTATGGGACCCAGAGCCACCAAAGGGAGGGAGAAAAGGCTGAGTTGTTCTGTCTTGCGGAGTCTAGCTTTGTCCTCTCTTTGACCTCAACCTTAACCTTAAGGTTGCATCTTACCCAGTCTCCCACCTCTCTTGCCAGCTGGACATTTGTTTACACACACACACACACACACACACACACACCATTCCTCCCATAGCCAAATTCAGCCCAACAAGGAACTGGACCCTTAATAAATAGTACTCAGATTGAAACCGTATTGAACAGATATACATCTAAGACCCAGCTCAGCAAGACACAGCCCTGGCTCCATGTTCTACACACTTGTACTTAGATTCCTCAGAGTCTGGGATTCTGGGACTGACCTCACCATTTAAGGGCAGGGTTGGATCCTGTGCATGCGTGTGTGTGTGTTTCCAAATATATTTTAATTCTCCTGTGTTTCTGTGGGCTGGGGAGTACAGCAGAGATATAGTAGAGAAAGGCAAGAGATTGAGAGCTCTAAGCTATAGCCAGAGTGTGTGTTTGTGATCGTGAGAGACCACATATATGGGTATGTAAGTGTGAATGGTGTGAGTGCGTGTGGATGTGTGCATTTGATCCAAAATATATTCTCCTTGTCAGTAGATTGTTCTGGATAACAGGGCAACGCCCTGTACAAATCCTGGGTGGCCTAAATCTTGGGCCAACATTGACTGACTGACTGACTGAGGGTGGGTCCTTGCTGGAAACCAGGTCAAACTTCAGTAAGTGCCTTCCCTTCCCCCTCCTTTCTCACCAAGCATACCATTGCCCAGGAGAAAAACCTGCCTGCCCAGGTGATGCAAACCTGGGCCAACCTCGGACAAAACTAGAAGTAACTTTGGGATCTTCTGCAACTGGAGAGAAGGATAAAGGATAATGAAGAGGCACGACTCTCTCTTGGCTTTAGAAGCTTCTAGTCTTTCTACCCGGCTCCACTCTCTGCCCACTCTCTGCTGGGAGAAGGACAGAGACTATGGGACCCAGAGCCACCAAAGGGAGGGAGAAAAGGCTGAGTTGTTCTGTCTTGCGGAGTCTAGCTTTGTCCTCTCTTTGACCTCAACCTTAACCTTAAGGTTGCATCTTACCCAGTCTCCCACCTCTCTTGCCAGCTGGACATTTGTTTACACACACACACACACACACACACACACACACACACACACACACCCCATTCCTCCCATAGCCAAATTCAGCCCAACAAGGAACTGGACCCTTAATAAATAGTACTCAGATTGAAACCGTATTGAACAGATATACATCTAAGACCCAGCTCAGCAAGACACAGCCCTGGCTCCATGTTCTACACACTTGTACTTAGATTCCTCAGAGTCTGGGATTCTGGGACTGACCTCACCATTTAAGGGCAGGGTTGGATCCTGTGCATGCGTGTGTGTGTGTTTCCAAATATATTTTAATTCTCCTGTGTTTCTGTGGGCTGGGGAGTACAGCAGAGATATAGTAGAGAAAGGCAAGAGATTGAGAGCTCTAAGCTATAGCCAGAGTGTGTGTTTGTGATCGTGAGAGACCACATATATGGGTATGTAAGTGTGAATGGTGTGAGTGCGTGTGGATGTGTGCATTTGATCCAAAATATATTCTCCTTGTCAGTAGATTGTTCTGGATAACAGGGCAACGCCCTGTACAAATCCTGGGTGGCCTAAATCTTGGGCCAACATTGACTGACTGACTGACTGAGGGTGGGTCCTTGCTGGAAACCAGGTCAAACTTCAGTAAGTGCCTTCCCTTCCCCCTCCTTTCTCACCAAGCATACCATTGCCCAGGAGAAAAACCTGCCTGCCCAGGTGATGCAAACCTGGGACAACCTCGGACAAAACTCTGGGGACGCCCCAGAATCAGGGAACGAGCCATGTGCCTGGATGAGACTCATTCCCTACCCTCTTAGCTCCTTTTCCTATTCTCTAAAAGGCCAGCAAGCTTTACCTAACCTTCCCAGAGCCTTGATGTCTTAGGAAGAGTTAAAGTCTGAGCTAATTTGTTATTAGGGGGAGATGGAGAGAGAGGAGATGAAGCATGATTCAGGTCTGGGTTCCACAGAAGTGTTTTGGGTTCCATAGATTCTATCTCTACTTCACTATTCCTTTTTCCAAGGAAAGCAAATAGCAAATACATACTAAATACCAACAGTATGTCAGGCCCTGTGCTGAGTGAGTTATACACATTACCTCAATTACTATCCACAACAACCCTATGCTGTAGGTTTCATTCTCAATTTAGAGATGGGGAATCCAAGACTTAAAGGCTTTTATTAACTTGCCCAGGATGCTTCAGAGACTAGGCAATTTTCTTGAAGCTATATTTGCATGGCACTTTCCTTAGGATTAAGAAGATGTCGCATCAAAGGGTGGCAGAACTGATGGAGATTATTGGAGGGGCTAAAGCTTCCCCAGCTATCTCTTGAAATTATCACTACCAATGGCACAATGAAAATGTCAAATGTTGGGAATTCAACCCTAGGCCTGAGGATAAAACTTTTTCTACCAGCAAGACTGACCTTCCTGGAGAGCATGATTACTCCCAGTGGAATGCCTGAGCAGCAGACTCATCCCGATGTTTCCTAAGCAATGATGGTGCTGAGAAGTGAGGTGTGTCTCCAAGAAGAGGAGCCTGAAGCACCCCTTGCTCCTGCCCACGCCATACCTCAGCTTCTCAAAGTCTCTCTTTTAATTCCAACCACATTTCCTCTTCCCTAAATTCCTTTTTCTCTCCCTCCTACATTCCCCTTGTCTGGTTGTAAAGGTAGAAGAGGGCCACAATAGGGTGCAACAAACAGACTTCCACATAGACTGCTACAGAGGTGAGAAACCAAAGCAGGCATCTGAACTCTCTTCTCTCCCTGACTCCCAGACTGCAGCTGGTGACAAGAGGAGAGGGGCAGGTAGGTCCAGGCCCTTTAAAGAGCCATTGTGCCTCTTTCCAGGGGATGTATTAAGGACAGATTGACCCAACGAGAGTATGGAAGGCCACCAAGGACAGACAGAAGTTGTGTTAAAAGCCCTAAGGAACAACATCCCACTTCCCCATTCAATTGCTTAGGCGATGTGTATCCTAAAACAGCCCTTCCAAAGCCACCCACCATCTTGGGCCAATGCTTCTTCAGCAAATACTTTGAGGAACCTGAAGAAGGGTTCCCCTCTCAGAGCCCAGGATCCCACCCGCATTACAGGATCTAGGAGGTAGCATGGACTGTCCTTGGCAGAGGAAGATTAAGCCCCAAATCACCCTCTTTTTTGGCATAGGGTTCCTCCTCCTGGGTTAGGGGGTGGTGGCATCCAGCACATGCTATGCCAAGGCCATCCTGTCCAACTTTTGCTATGCTGCTGCTGCTGGAACCCACTGGTAGTGTCATCTTCCAGGTCTCTGCTTTTGCCTATTGGCTGTCCTTGAGCTTCTGTAGGACTGAGATACAGGGGAATGTGTGTATGTATGGGGGTAGTGGTTACCTGTGTGCCTGCCTCTTGTCTTCACCTCATACCCCAAGCTCTAGCTCAAACCCTCTCCTTATCCAGCATCTCTCCCCAGTCCCTGGGCCTCTATAGATCTCCATGCAGTTGCCTGGGGAAGCCAGAGGCTCATGACAGTCCTCGTGAGCAGGATGGACTTCAGAGGAGCCTCGGCCGGGACAAGCGTAAAGGCCCCTGGGTAGCTTCTGGGAGGCTTACATAAACACTGGCTGGGATGAGGAGGGAAGGGGGGGTGCCCAGGAAAAAAGCAACCCCAGCCCTGCCAGCTCAGCCTGTGTGGAAAGAAGGAACAAGGCTCATTTTCCCTCCTCTCATCCCTCTCCCCTTGTCTGCAGCTGTTAGTTGGGCTGGAAAGACTGCAGTATCTTGGGAGAGGGGGCAGGGGAATGAGAGAAAGACAATTTTGGGATCCCTCCCCTTCTAAATTGGGGGTGGGGGGAGAAGCAATTTGCCAAAGAGATTTTCAATGCCACAGGAAGGAGCATTGGCTCATTAGAATGCACAGTTTGCACTCTGAAAAAAAAATCTGTGCTGGTTGCAAAAATGCAGACATGTGTAGGGGACCAGCGGAGATTAAAAAAAAAAAAAGCGCTAGCTCTGCAATGCAGGATCTGCGAAGTTTTGGTGCGATGAGGAAATGTGGGTCGTGCTCGCTCATTTCATTTGCTTGTTCCTGCTAACCTACTGTCCGCCTGACTCCAGCAGTCTTACATCCCAGCAAGAGACAAGATTGCTCAGAAACAGGGTCATGGGCAGGGGCCTGAGCAGAGGGCTGGACATGGGGGTCTGGGGTTAGAATGCTGAGAGAAGGACTCTATGGGACTTGGAGGGCCAGGCTGGTGGGAGGGGACACTTCCATGAGGAATGAAGGCTGAGCTTGTCTTTTGTACCCTTGTTTGTGCTCCAGCTGGCCTGGGGTTAGTGTAAAGTTCTTCCAGATCTCCTCCCTGCCCCCCATCCTCAGCCCCTCCCTATCCCTAGCTGGCAGAACTTTCCCCTTCCTGTCCACTAACCCTACAGACCACTGCTACAGAAAGAACCCTTGCTTCTTGTCCTTGACCCCACAAATCCCTGAACTCTTGTGCTAATCCTGGAATGGGCACTTGCTGCATCTCTGTGTGGTTTCTTCCTTCCTAGAAAGAGGGGACCAGGCAGCCTGATTTGAGAAGCCTGGGTTGAGGGAAACCAAATCTTGGCTCCAGGATAACATTAACCCATCAGCTTGAGCAAGGGTCTGCATGGACCATTCTGTGCTCTTGGCTGGGGGAGACCCTTTGTTTATTTGGGGCCTAGGGCTCTGGGTTGTAAAACTGCCAAGGGACTGCCTGGGAGAAAATTTCTGGGGAAACCATGTTTCTTTCCTGGGTGTTTGTTCCCCTGGTGCCTCAGGAGAGACAAAAAGGAGATAGTAGCAGGATAAAGAGCCAGGAAACAAGGAGAAGGGCACCCAATGCCCTTCACTCCTTCCCCATTTTTCCTCCTGTTTCTCTGACCAGAGGAGGACAGGGCTGAGTGTGTTTGTGCCGGCTGGAGGCTCACGCGGGCTGCCGGGGTCACATGGGCTGGGCATGTGCAGCCTGCTCCATTTCTACCACAACAACTCGCTCATAAACAGCCCGGCTGCTGCTGGCGGTGGCGGCAGAGACATGTGCAAGCGAGGGGGTGGGGCACGTGGCCCTGCCCGAGCCAAGGGAAGGCGCTGGCTCAGTACTGCCTCTCCCCTCCCCACACTGGCGCTGCCTCGCCACAGGAAATTCCTAGTGCTCCCTTGCTGCTGCAAAACATGTTTTTGGGAAGTGACTTTCAATAAGGATGGAGTCAATGGACTATTTAAAAAGAGATAGAATGGATAATCAGTCTTAGACCAATGCCTGCTCATCCTTGCCCTGCCTTTCTTAGATCCCTGTACCCTTTGGAGTAGAGGGCTCAGCAAGAGTCACATGTTTTCAATTTCCACCTGTTTCTTCCTCCTAAACTATACAAAATTGGAATCAAACAGGCCCCCATGGTGAGCACTGAGGCGAGAGGCTGTGCTTCCCTAAGACAGTGGTTCTCAGGATCCACCAGTAGTCCCAGGATTAGTAGCAAGGTCAGCATCACCTGGGAACATATTAGAAATGCAAATTCTCAGGCACCATTGAATCAGAAATTCAGTGGTAGAGCCCAGCAATCCGAGTTTTGCTGAGCCTTTCAGGTGATTCCAATGCCAGTTGAAGTCTAAGAACCATTTGTTGCCTAGCAATCAGTCCTGTAGGAGAACCTTGCTCAGGATCTGGGGAATGTCCACCTTCCCCCTTTGCGCTTCTTCCTCTCAAAGTTCAGCCAGAGAGCATAACCAGATACAGTTTGACTCAATGTAAAAAGCATTTATAAGTGCCTACCATGTGCAAGGATACTGGAAATGAAGGCAAATGAGTAGTGGAAGGATGAGTAGCTGAGATCTGAAAGGGGACCGGAGGTACTGGGGGGAAGAATAAGGGAAAAGAAGACTAGAATTGTGATTGTTTATCCTTTCTCCATCTTACCTACTTTTCTTCCTGTCCCGAGGCTTCTATTAGAGCAATTGTTTGGGGTTAAAGTGTTTTTGAGGCTGGAGGTAGAAATTGGTCCCTTGTCTATTTTTGCTGGCCATGGGGACCTCCAAGCTAGTTGCAGCCATAGGTCCTTGACTGCCTGTACATAACTAAGAGAATATGAGCAACACTCTCTCTCTCTCTCTCTCTCTCTCTCTCCCTGGGATCTCAAAAGCAGGAGTAGGGAGAGCCAAGAAAAGGAATGAGGTCCCAGAGGGTTAGAAGTACCCCACAAAATGAGTTTAACAGATAAGCAGGAAAAGTCTTTCAATGGGGGAGGGTGGAGACAATTCTGGCCTATTCCAGCTTCCTGAGACCCAGAAACTCTGACCAGAGGAAGCAGGGGGTCCCTAAGGCAAATCACAAAGGTTCCTGAGAATGAAACCTGAGCCAGGAGAGCTAAGTAACTAGAGAACTAGGGATCTGAAGGGTTCCCTTACACAGGCAAACAGAGCAAGGGTGGGCATGGGTTGGGGGAGGGATGGAGGGCTCTGAAGAAAGCTGGGGATGGAAGTCTTGCTTAGTCTCTCTCCTCTGGCCTTCCCTCTCCCATCACATGCAGCTTCTCAGAAGCATAGCTCCCATTACTGCTTCAAGTGTGACCAGTTGATTCCTGGGCTCTCCTTGTTTAATTTTTTTGAGGAAAATGCTTTCCTCTGATTCTCATAAAGCACTTACTCTCTCTTCTCTGCAAGGTTTCCTCTCTGTGCCTTAAGGGCTCTGGGCTCAAGGAGCAGACAGCCCTGCAGGCTCAGCTGCAGTGACCTACATTGGTTCTCCCCTAGGCCCTGGATTTGGGGGCTGAGGTTTCAAGATAGGAACTTGGGAATCTGGCACAGGTCTACAAATGATGACATCAGCGAGACAAGCTGCAAAAAGTGCACTGAGGGACAATGAGGCAGGGGGCGCCACAGGACTGAGTTCTTGGTCATTTGTAGATGATATCAGAAGACTTTCCAACCTCCAAATTCAAAAACATTTCTGAGCAAGACCACTTGGATAGGAGCCAGAAGTCTCTGACAGGCTTAGTCTCTATTCGTTAGAGTTGGGAGTGGTTTCTGCTGCTCCCCATTCTTGTTAAACCTACCCCAGTTCCCTGCAGCTGGCTGAAAAGATTTCTTTGACCTTGAGGTGGACCAGTGAATTCATATTTCAGCTGATTTATTTCAGAGACATGGAGGCTAATTAGTGGTAGTCAGATAGGCAGAAATGCACTCCCAGGCTTTACTATATAGTGACTCATGTACTTCCTTAGACCTGAGGGTTCCAAGAAGGACTTCAGGACCCTGGCAGCTGAACCTCCTTCCAGGCCTTCAGGAACAGGGAAGACAGGCTTTGAAATTGGTGCTTTTTCTCTCAATTTAGACCAGTGTTTAGGATACCCACGGCCTTTCGATTGTGGATGTTTTGCCCTGGCAAGGAAATTCTATTGTAGGGGTAGGAAATTAGGTGGTGGTGACGGAGAACGATAGATGAACCTTTTGCTTAGCAGAGAGATAAAGAGTGAGATGGAGAGCGAGCGCGCGCTAGTGACAAGCTGTGCAGCACTGGGTGGCTCTCCAGTCCAAAGGGCTTCCCCTCAGCCAAGCCCCACCCTAAAGCCCAGGAAGTCCACAGGCTGGCACTCAGCCAGGGGTAGAGCATTCCTCAGGACTCTGATAGGCTTGGGGGGATGGTGCTGGTGTTCCCACCATGAGGGATGGGGGAGGGGAAGGAAACGGCGCAGGGGAGGAAATGACCACAGAGAAGTGGGTGAGGGTAAGAAGTGGGGAGCTGGTTCTCAATGCCAAGGGTCCTTTTTAGAGAGAGGGGTGGAGGCTGGATGTTTTCCAAACGGCCACGAGAAGGGTCTGCAGCTTCAGACCAGATGACCCCTGGGTCACCTCTCTGCTCAGGGTCATTACTGACGTCCCACGCTGTCCTCTAGAGATTGTCTCGCGGTCTCCCTCCCTTATTCTGGGGCTGTGGTTGAGCTCGGGAGCCCCCAAGTGGTGGAAATTTGAAACTGCAGCTGGGCTGGAGGAGGAGCCCATTGGGTCTCCCTCGGTTTCTCCACCGGGGCCCCTCCCTTTTCCTCCCCTAGGCCCAGGACTCTGGAAATAGCACCTGGTAATGGGAGCGCTGACAGATGCTGAGTTATGGGAGAGCAAGTGTCTTCCCTAGTCAACGGTCTAGCGTGATCTCTTTGGGGTTGTTTCCCTGGTAAATAGGACACTATTTCCCTATTTGTCCTAGGACTCCTTCCATGCTCTTCCACACATTGCTCCTTAACATGCCTCAGCGTAACGTGATTCTTGGCTACAGTGGGGTCTCCCTCGTTGGGCCCCCAAATTTGTAGCTCTTGGGCTATCTACATGAC
>NW_006443570.1:2134290-2140488 GCF_000325575.1 Pteropus alecto | reverse complement strand
TCCCTACTCTTCCTTTTGAGCACTGCAGGATGTACAGTCTTTCATTTCCAATCTCCCCAGTTACACACCCAGTCTCTCATGTGGGATAGAGTGGGGAGGAAACGGACAAAGCCTAGATCAGAATTTTTCCCATGGAAACTGGTTCCCTGTTTGGCTTAATTTGACCTATTTTCTAGCTTTTCCTGGTTAGTCCCCTTGTTCTGTGCATCAAGCCTTCCCACTGGACTAATTTTTGTTGTCCTGCTTGCTCCCCCTTCCTCCAACATGATCTCCTGGGGTTCTTCCCATGCAGGGCAAATGTTCCCAGCGCTGAGAGAGGAAACTCCATTTTGAAAATAGTTTATGTCAGCTTTAAAAGTATGAAGCTCATACAGGGAGAACTACTTCCAGTATTATTGGGGCAAAGGGAGGTGGTGAAGGAGACAAAAAGCACAACACTCTGAGAGGCCATGTTCACGCTATCCAGCCCCAAATTAAAGAACTCTTGGTTCTCGGTATCTGAGGATCTTGGAGAGCTCTGCCAACACCATGAAGAACCCTAGGGGAAATGGAGGTGGAGTAGAGGTAACCAGCTTTGCAGCTAGGGATTAACACTTTACCCAACTCTACCCCCCAGCCCCCACCCCACCCCCATACACTACACACACGAAAGTTTTTTTTGATGACATCTCTTCTCTTGAATTTGCATCATTTTTTAATTGTGTGATCTTTAATGTTATTAACCAGGGAGCTATGAGGATACGAAATCATTTTAAGTAGCGGCACCCACGTTCGCCTATTGTACTCTCGCCCTCAATCCACTTTCCTCTCCTCCCTAGGCTGCTGTTCCACATTCACCCTGAAGGGGGCGCTTTTGTTCACTTGTCAGTTAGTGCCAGCGAAAAGGGAGTCCTAGGAAGGAAACAAAACAATGTTTGGTCGGTCACGTGTTGGGGGGTGGGTTTCTCGCAGGGGTTGCTGGGACAGGGAAGGGAGGTCCACGTGGAGTGGGCGGAGCCCACTGAAAGTTTTGGCGGGGCTGGCAAAGTGAGAGAAAGTCGGTGTTGTGATTTTATTTATAAAAAAAAAGCAACAGGGAGGGTGTGTTCTGCCCTCCGAGAGGCCCAGCAGAAGGGAGTCGGGGAGCCACACACGAGCATCCTGCTTGTAGATGCCTGGAACGCGGGGCAGGGTATCTGCGAGAAAGTTCTGAGCCGAGGCGAGCTTCGGAGCTGGAAACCTGTGTGGCTCCATGCTGGTTTCCCATCCCCCTTTCTCCTGAAGGAAGGTGCCTTCTCCACCCATGGTCTCATTTCCGTGCCATGTGGGGCTGGGCTAATGCCAGCCACGCATTAAACCCCAGTCTTTATTTACCTTTCCAAGAATCTCAGGAAGCCACCCAAATGAATATACTCTCCCTGGGGAAAAGCCAAAACAAGCCTCCTCGTTTTACTGCCTGGTTCTGCCCCACTGTTAGCAGAAAAACACAGCTTCCTAGTATTTGAGCCGGAAGGAGCCTTAAAGATGATCTATTTCAGTTTCTTTTGGTGCTGGGGAAACCAAGGCCCAGACAGGTAAAGGGGCTTGCTACAAGCTCTTTGCACACCATAGGCATTCCCTTCAAAGGATGTAGGTCATAGAAAGGGAATTCCACCATTCCAAGAGCCCTAGAGGAACCGTGAAAGTGTTGGCTTTACCTCCATTCACTCTTAGCCAGAGGGCAAAAGAAATGATTGTCTCATTAGAGATAAAATCAGAGAATTGTATAGGGACTTGATTTATGGATCTCATGGGTTTCCTAGGCTCCCTCACAGCTAGCAGCTCCACTTTCTCCCTCTTGGCCTTCACTCTTTGCTGCTATCTGGTGTCCTTATGTGTCTTAGTTCAGGGGTTACCACAATTTAAAACCTAATAGTTTGGGAGCAATAATTCTCGCCCCTTCTTAGAAGAGCTTCTCTTACCAGGTTTGTTTTCTGGTGGTTTATCCACCTCATTCTGTGAATCGAGTTCAAGAATATCAGACTTCCAATCCCCAAATTCCAGCCCTTTGTCTTTGGGAGAGAAAAGCATGTTTACTTAGTCTGGAACAGTGAAATCCTACACTTTGGATTTCAGAGCTGTGAAATTTCCAGGGGAAAAAAAAATGTGTAGGACATGTAAAATTGTCATCTTTTTATTTTGCCGAGTAAGGACATTAAAAAACTACCACCACCGATTGCTATTTACTATCTCCATCATTTCACAAAAGCAGAGTATTTTAACACAAAAAATAGGAAGCATGTAATTGGCAGAATAATAGCTCTAGGCCACCCTGCCTTGACTTAACATGGGTACTGTTTAGAGTTATGTGCGCCCCACCCCCCCGCCATTTTGTTGAAGATTGGCTCCAGTTTTGTCCATTGGTCTCTAGACCAGTGGTAGGCAAACTACAGCCCAATGCTGTTTTTATATGTGCCACAAGCTAAAATAAGCTCAGAATTTTTAAATAGTTGAAAAATCTAAATATTTCATGACAAATAAAAATGTGAAATTCAAATTTGTGTCCCTAAATACAATTTTATAAAATGTTGGAACTGTGATTGCTGCTTGGTCTCATACCAGAGCTTCTTTCATTGTCTATATTGCTGCTATCCCACTAGGACCTTAGATTAACCAACCACTCATTATCAGCCACACTATTTACATGTCTTTTTTGCTACAATAGCAAAGTTGAATAGTACAAGAGACCCCAGGGCTGTCAAAGCCTAAAATATTTACTATCTAGCCTTTAAAGAATAGGTTGGCCAACCCCTGATATAGACTCCAAGGTTTTCAAACTTGGGGTGCATCAGAATCACCTGGAGGGCTTGTTAAAACAAGACTAACACACCTCAGAGTTTCTGATTCATTAGGTTTAGAGGGGAGTCCGAGAATTTGTATTCCTAACGAGTTCCCAGGTGATGCTGATGATGCCAATCTAGGCCCACATTTGGTCTGGTGAGGAAGAAAACATAGGCTATTTGTTTATGGAATTGCCATCTGTCTGGCCTTAGAAATCGAGACCACAAAGTCCTCCTTCTCCCTCACCCCCTCTCCATTCTATTGATCAAACCCTGCAAATTATAATAATGTGATAACTACATTCTTAAGCATTACCAAGTGCCACATGCTACGATAAACATTTTACATGGATTATCCCATTTAATCCTTATAATAACCCTGTGTGGTAACGTACTATTATAGTTAATTTGCTGATGAGGAAACTGAGGTAGAGGTTAAATAACACAGCCAATAAATGGTAGAACTGTGATTACTGCTGGCAACCTCATACCAGAGCCTGTGCTTTTAACCACTGGGCTTCCTGTCCTTCCCTCTAGATCCCCATACCACTCATGTTACATTAACCACTCATCACTTCGCACCTGGATTAACAGCCTTTAAGTTGGCTTCTTGCATTCAGTGCAGATACAAATATTGAGGTTAGCTTTCAACAACACAAATGTGATCATTCCACACTTTGCTAGATATTCTTTGATGGTTCACCTTTTGCTGATAAATTATCCATTCCTTAACTGGGCCTTCAGACTTTCATAATCTGGTCTCAACACACCTCACCCGTTTTTCCTCTTATACTCCCCACCATCCAAGGTAAATGCCAGCCAGCTTCTCCCATTTACTCCAACACATCCTTTTATCCCATGCTTCACAATGTTCTCATCTGTCTGAAATGTCTTCCTACTGTCTCAACCTTTAAGACTCACCTCAGTGGTCATTTCTTCAATTCCTTCCAGGTATATTCTTTCTTTTCTGACCTAGACAACTTTATTCCTCCCTAGGTTTCACTAGTTTTTTAAATATTGTTAATGTTATATGACTGTCACTCTCTTTACATAAGGTAAAGGTCAAGGGTAGATGATTTCTCTTAATACAGCTAAACAGCTCATTTATTCATTCATTGAATATTAAGTGCCTACTTTGTGCCAGGTATAGTTTTAGTTGCTGAGGATACAGGAGTGAACAAAAATGAAGCTTACATTCTAATGAGAGAGGACAATAAACAAGGTAAATTACATGTCAGATGGTATTAAGTACTATGAATTAAAGCAGAAAAGGGGAAGAGGAATTTTGGAGTTTACAGAGGGTGGCCAGAGGTCTGATGAAAAGATGTCATTTAGAAAAGAGAACTGAATTGAGAGAGGAAGGCATATGGATATCTGAAAGAGTGATCCAGGTAAAGGGAAAAGCAAGTGAAAAGACCTGAGCAGACACGCACCATGTGTGTTTGAAAAACAGCTAAGAGGTGATTGTGGAAGGAGGGGAGTGAAGAAGGGGAGAGCAATAGGAGTGGAAGTCAGAGAGCAAGCAGTACCAGATTCTATAGGCCATAATGATGATAATTTTGTTTTTACTTCAAGTAACATGGGATGCCATGAGAGCGTTCTGAGTAAAGAACATGATCTCATATCTTATCAGGATCACTATGGCTGTTGTGCTGAGAACAGACTTAAGTTGGAAATGGCAAATGTTGAAACTGAGAGACTAATTACAAGGTTACTGCAATAAAGTGAGATACAATTATGGCTTAGAACAACAGTCCTCAACCTTTTTGGCACCAGCGACCAATGCTCCTATGAGAATCTAATGCCTGATGATCTGAAGTGGTGATACGAGTACTGGGGAGCGGCTGCAAATACAGATGAAGCTTCACTCGCTAGCTGACTGCTCACCTCCTGCTGTGTGGCTCAGTTCCTAACAGGCTACAGACCTGTACCAGTCCACTGCCTGGGAATTGGGGACCACTGGCTTAGAGCAAGGTGGAAATTGTGGAGGTGTTGCAAAAGTGTATGATTCTGGATATATATTTTAAAGGCCAATGATTGGATATAAGGTGAGAGAGATAAGGGCTGAAGAAAAAGGATTTGGGTGGGAGAAATTTGGCATTGTGATTTTAGATGCTTACTGGACATCCAAGTGGATATGTCTCCTAGGCAGTTGGATATGCAATTTTGGACTTAGAGAATGAGTCCAGGAAGAAGATATAGATTTGGGAGTTGTCAGTGTAGAGATGGTATTGAAAGTCTTGACACTAGAAGACATCACCATATTCTAAATGCCCTCCAGCCACATCCCCTTCATTGGTATCCCTAATCCCAATACCTCTCTTGCAGATCTGAGGCCACAGAGTCTGGTGGAAGAGTACTGGGGCACTCTTGGCTTAACATATTCACACACATTTGTTTAAAATTTCCAGTGCTTCATGCTTTGGACCCACATGGCAGAGACACAGTTTTAGAGGTTTTCACATTAGGCCAAGAGTATTAGTCATCTCCATGTCCGTATGGATTGAAAAAATATATATATACTTCAACAGAAAAGAAAAACAATCAAAACTAAAAGTTTTTTCACAAGGAATTCTGTGAGGACTTGTTGGCTGGAAATTAACACCCACACACAAAATAAACATTGAGAGGAAGAAGTGCTCAGCATAGGAGACTACCCTAAAATATTCCTATTCCTGTAAGGTAAAAATTCCTTCCGAGACTTCCTTTGCAGTAGATGCTAGAAATGATTTAAGGCGGCCAGGGAGATGGCCGTTAGGAAAGAACTGTTCTTGGTAATTGGCAATACTTCATTCCAGGGAGGTTGTGGCAACAACTCCCTCGGCAGTAGACATGGATTTTCCTCCCTCTGGGAACCAGAGGTTCGTCCGTTTCTGGTCTGGATCCCTTAGAGACAAAGGACTTCATTCTCTCCTGTTCCAGTGTGGGGCTGCTGGGGAGTGGAGGGGGTGGAAGGGTTACAATTTTACCCCCAGGAAACACCCACGGGCTCCAACAAGAGTCTGAATCCTGACTCCCGTCCAGGAGGCATGCGGGTCTGCGGGGGCCGCGGGCCCCTCCCGCAAGGCCAGGCCGGTTGTCAAGGCGCCTGGGGAAGGGGCCGCCCAGCTTAGGCCGGGTACGTGGGGCGTTCAGCATACGTCCACAAAGGGCTTCCCTGCCTCCCAAAGTCCCCTTCCTTCTTCTCAACTCCATTCTCGCGCTCCTTTTTCCCGGGGAGCCTCCGCATTCCCCAACCACCCATCGCCGCCCTCGCCCTTTCTTCCCTCCCAACCTCCCCCAGCTCCCCCCTCCTCCGGCAGCCCACCTTCACCCAGCTCTTCTGCCGGCTCCTGGGTCCTCGCCCCTGATCCCTGGCCTCCCCTCGCCGGCCCCACGCGGCCTGGGCCCCCGCGCTCTC
>NW_006443570.1:2133978-2134199 GCF_000325575.1 Pteropus alecto | reverse complement strand
CTCCGGTCGGCGGCGGCTGCGGCGGTGGCGGCTACGAGCGGCTCCGTTTTTTTAAAGGGAAACGCTGAGGCGTCGGGGGTGACTGTGGGGGAGGGGGACCCCGAGCCGCGGAGACCCCCGGGGGAGGCGACAGACTCCCTCCTGGAGTAGGAGGGCTTTGGGCGGATCCACTCCTCCTACCCCCTCCTGAGGAGAAGCGGGGGGGAAATGGGCTCGGGGCG
>NW_006443570.1:2133360-2133716 GCF_000325575.1 Pteropus alecto | reverse complement strand
CCCCGGAGGAGCCGCGCTAGCCGAGGCCTGCTGCCGCGCTGCTAAGGCGAGACCGCCAAACTCCCCTCCCCCTCCTCGACCCCCCGCACCTCGCCCCTTCCCCACCCCCTCCTCCGTCTTGGTCCCCGGCGCTGCTCCGGACCACTATGACCATGAGATCCGCAGTGTTCAAGGCAGCCGCGGCCCCTGCCGGCGGCAACCCTGAGCAGCGACTGGACTACGAGCGGGCTGCGGCGCTGGGCGGGCCGGAGGACGAACCCGGGGCGGCCGAAGCCCACTTCCTTCCCCGGCACCGTAAGCTCAAGGAGCCGGGGCCCCCACTGGCCTCCTCCCAGGGCGGGAGCCCCGCGCCCTCC
>NW_006443570.1:2129355-2133319 GCF_000325575.1 Pteropus alecto | reverse complement strand
CCCCGGGCAGCAGGAAGAGAGCTGGGGCGGCTCGGTGCCCTTGCCCTGTCCGCCCCCGGCCACCAAACAAGCCGGCATTGGGGGGGAGCCAGCGGCAGCCGGAGCCGGCTGCAGCCCCCGACCCAAGTATCAGGCGGTGCTGCCCATTCAGACGGGCTCTCTCGTGGCGGCGGCCAAAGAGCCTACGCCCTGGGCTGGGGACAAGGGTGGGGCGGCTCCCCCAGCTGCCACCGCCTCGGACCCAGCAGGACCCCCACCACTACCTCTGCCTGGGCCACCACCCCTCGCGCCCACCGCCACCGCCGGGACCCTGGCGGCCAGTGAGGGCAGATGGAAGAGTATGAGGAAGAGCCCTCTCGGGGGTGGCGGCGGTTCAGGAGCCTCCAGTCAGGCCGCCTGCCTCAAACAGATCCTTCTGCTGCAATTGGACCTCATCGAGCAGCAGCAGCAGCAGCTGCAGGCCAAGGAAAAGGAGATCGAGGAGCTGAAGTCAGAGAGAGACACGGTACGGGAGGGGTTAATCTGCGTTCGGGACGAGGCGCGCGTCGTGCGCATGCTCGGGGAAAGGGGGCCTGTAGGAGGTTAAGGTATCCCTTGGTTAGGGGTAAGAAGGTTGTCCACCAGCGAAGGAGTATGTTAGGTGCTGGGTCCTTGGGAGCCAGGCTCACAGACACTTTGGGTCGGAGGGAAGGGTTAAAGGGCAACCTCCCAGGCGGAGGGGGAGGGGAGGTTTCAGGTGCCAAAGGGTTAATTTAAAATGACAGCCCCAGACTTGTGGGAAAGACGTTTAGAGTAGGAAAAGACCGGATTTTTTAGGGGTTGAAAATGAAAAGGTGGGATGTATATGTGGTGGCTTTATGGAAGGGGTTAAATTAAAGAGCTTTTGCGTTAGAATGCATTCTGGAGAAGAGAGATATAGCAGCTGTTGCTCTAACCATTGCTGTAGCATCTTTAGATAGGGTAATAGGCCTTTTGGCAGAGGGATAGAGGTGATTCACAGTGATATCCTGTTTTAATTTTCTTAAATTCTATTAAGAGGATCACCGCTTTTGATTTCAGTTTTTAATGGGAATCTGTTCTAAAACCTGACCCATTGACCAGCACGGTGATTAGAGGCTGGAAGATTTTTAAGGCATCAGGGGAAAGTAAGCTTATTAAATGTGTTCAGTAGATTCCCCCCGCCTCCCCAAAATCGCTCTTTTAGAATCTTAAGGTAGTAGTAAAGTCATTTATTATTTCTTTGTACTTCTGAGGAGCATGACTATATAGGCTTGTTTTTACTGCAGCAGTAGTTAAGGGCATCTTATGCATTGAAAACATGTTCCTTCAGATATCAGCAAAGCTGTGGTGATGGGGTATTACTGTGCTAGCATACCTTACAGCTGCCTAAAAATAAACATGATTTTTACAATTGTATTCAGGCTGCAGCAGTGTGTCTGTCTGTCTGTCTGTCTCTCTCTCTTTCTCTCTCATTCTCTCGCGTTTTGTGTGCCAAGGGCTGAGCAAGAGAGCAGAAGGCTATTCATTTTGTTTGCTTTTCAAATGAATCGCATCAGGCAGCGGCTGTTTTATTGGAGAATAGATTCTGCAAGGTGGAATGGGAGCTGGGGCAGGTCTCATTAAAATACCTCATGGTGTTGATTTGTGGAAGTTACTCAACATGGAGGTGGCACTGCTTAGCTACTGTACTGCAGTCTAGGGGTGTGATGGTACTGTAATTACAACACATCATGTCCTTACATGGGGGGGGGGCCAGGAAGAGAAGGACCAGTGAAAGAGAAGAAATGTCAAGGAAATGTCTCCCACAAACTGGTTAAGTAATGTTCAGGCTGTGAATCAAAACGAGATGAAATGAGAGTATGGCTGACAGGGGGGCTCTCTGCTGATTGTGGCGGTTTCTGCTCAGTTCCTGAGGTAGTGGATCCTTTGCAGATTTTCCTAAGCAGGAAAAGTGGGGTGAGTTAAGGATAGAGTGTCAGTCTGAACTTGGCATTCACTGCTTCTGTTGTGTATTGGAGTTTTAGTGTTGCTTAAGCTTGTTTCTCTTATTCTAATTGTTGTTGGCCTATACTGAAATCTATGCAGCTAAGTAGATGTCATGAAGGCACATTAATATCACTGTCTAACCCAAATAAAATTCTTATTATAGGGTATAAGTAGCACA
Organism: Pteropus alecto; assembly: GCF_000325575.1. Taxonomy (NCBI): domain Eukaryota; kingdom Metazoa; phylum Chordata; class Mammalia; order Chiroptera; family Pteropodidae; genus Pteropus; species Pteropus alecto. The sequence goes on along the minus strand of NW_006443570.1, from coordinate 2,131,155 downwards.
GTTGGCACCTTTTCTCAGAACATTTTAATGTGAAATTTTCAATGATAATAGACTTCTATTTTCTGTTGTTATGTAGTTTTCTTTTTAATTAGAGTTGACTGTTTTTAATCAATATTTAAATAAATAGGTATAAGTTTCTTCTGTTATGTCAAGTACAAAGCAATATGCATATTTCATCATTGATGGGATTTATGGGTACTGTTACTATTATAATTCTTTCAAATTGAGGTTCATTGCTTAGGTGGTACCCCACCACACACACATCCCTTTCAAATAACACTGCAATCCCTAGTGGTACCGTGACTGTGTGAGTTTTTAATTCCTTCTCAATGTACTGTTCGGACTTTACCCTTGTATATAGTGTTTTGGAATGGAAGTAGAGAGGAAAGGATCTGGAGAAACCTAGGGCCTCTTAAAAGAACCTAAAGTTAATTCTGGAAACTCCCAAACTGACTTGGAGCCACATGGTTAGCAGTAGCAGAGACCATGCCATTGAAAAGGCATGTTGTGGCCCCTCCCAGTGAAGAGGATCTTCTTTCAGAAGAATGAACTACAAATTCCCCCACGTCCCTCCCCAACTAGGTTAGCCCCTAAAATTAAACTGTACCTTATTCTCTCTATTGTGGTTAAGGAAAACTATTTAGGGTAATAACTGCCTGTTAAAAATAAGTTGTATTGCCATAGTCCATGGAAAGAGCTAGTAGACCATACTGATTGCTAAATAGGACTAAGTACCTACATTTAATTTTTTTATGTTTTAAGCCTGCATTTTGCCACTCTCTTTTAGCTCCTTGCTCGGATTGAACGTATGGAAAGGCGGATGCAGCTGGTAAAGAAGGATAACGAAAAAGAAAGGCATAAGCTGTTTCAGGGCTATGAAACTGAAGAGAGAGAGGAAACGGAGCTATCTGAGAAAATTAAACTGGAGTGCCAGCCGGAGCTTTCTGAGACATCCCAGACTCTGCCTCCCAAGCCTTTCTCATGTGGGCGGAGTGGAAAGGGACACAAAAGGTGTGCTGATAACTTCGTTCCATTTGTCTAAACTTTTTAAGGACACTCATTTCTGGTGACAGAGTAGGGGATTGAGACTTACGAATTTGTTTTAATACAACCATATCCTGAATCATGAGTTCTTAAGTGCTGAGAAGCTATCTCGAGATATTCTTGTGCAGGCTATAAAACTCTGTTAGGAACGTTTGGTCACAGTAGTAATTACAGAATGCAGAGTACATCATAAAGAGAATGGACAACAAATGTGACAGCTGAGTTTCTTAAAACTATAGCAGTTCACTTCAAGTTAAGTGTTAAATTACTTTTTTGTGTTAGGCACTAGTAGACATAAGAAAGTGAGATCTAACTGTCCTTGGACTCAAAGAGATTAGTTTAGCTATGAGGATGACATAAGTTTTAAAAACTAAGACTTCAACTGCAATAAAATATGCAGATAGACAACAGTGAAACAAACTAAGTTTTGTAAGATTCAGAGATATTAAAGATTATTTTGAGATAGAATAGTGAAACTTTAAGGAGAAGATAGATCTTGAGAAAGAAATACAGAATTTAGGTTGGTAAAAAAGAAAGGAGACAGCATTCTCGGAATGTGGGGGGTGGGATGGGGACATTAGTGGGAGAATGAGAGCCAGCAGATAGCAAGAAAAAAGAAAGAGAATGTAACTAACATGGTATAGGATTGAGGGGAAAAATAAGAGACTGGTCTCTGGTGGACTGGAATGAAAAAGGCCACAGGGTAGTGGCACCTAATGTTATTTAAAGGATCTTGAATAAAATAGGGAACTTTTT
>NW_006443570.1:2121939-2129139 GCF_000325575.1 Pteropus alecto | reverse complement strand
AGCAGTCAATAGGATACTATTAGAAGTTCTTAAGCATGGAAACTCACTTGTTCAACATTTACTGAGGGCCTATTGTATATACTGTTAAGCATGAGGGTGTTCCTGCTCATGACTGCCAAGCGAACCCAGATATTTAGATACTTGAATACAAACTAGTTCTCTTGTCCCAAAATGAAATCAAATCAGATTTTATCTAAGCATCAATAAATTGTATAATGTTTTCTTTCCTATCTAATAGGAAATCCCCATTTGGAAGTACAGAAAGAAAGATTCCTGTTAAAAAGCTGGCTCCTGAATTTTCAAAAGTCAAAACAAAAACTCCTAAGCACTCTCCCATTAAAGAGGAACCCTGTGGTTCCTTATCAGAAACTGTTTGTAAACGTGAATTGAGGAGCCAAGAAACTCCAGAAAAGCCCCGGTCTTCAGTGGACACCCCACCAAGACTCTCCACTCCCCAGAAGGGACCCAACACCCATCCCAAGGAGAAAGCCTTCTCAAGTGAGATAGAAGATTTGCCGTACCTTTCCACCACAGAAATGTATTTGTGTCGTTGGCACCAGTCTCCCCCATCACCGTTACCATTACGGGAATCCTCTCCAAAGAAGGAGGAGACTGTAGCAAGTAAGGCATAGAGAACACTTGCTCTTATACCCTAGTGGTGGCGGTCAAGCTAACAAGTGTGAAAATGCCTTTGGCATTTTTAAAAAAGTGCAATCAATAAAGCAGAGTTCTGTCAAGAATGAGTAAGTTAACAGCCAGAGACAGACACTGTGCAGGCATTGCAAATAGATGGAATTACAGCAGAATGTGCTCAATGTATTTGCCTGCTTACAACACTGGGAGATGTGTTTGCCAGTAAGTTGCTCATCACAAGAGCACCAGACTTGGGGTGTAATCTCCGGCAACTTGCATGCCCTCTGAAAGAAGGGTTTTCTGTGCTGTGAAATGCATAGAACTTATACTTTGCCATGCACGACTGTTCCTGCAATTGATACTGTGTGAAACCTGGGAGGGTGGTCTTTGGGTATTCTCAGGGGCCAATGATAATTTTTGGGTTGGGGAGCCAGTTTGGGGTGGGGAATTTCACCTGGGCCTCCGCTCTTTAACTATATAAACATTTATCTGTATCTCTGTGTCCCGGTCTGGGGGGCAGGAGGAATCTGCCAAAGACCAACAGTCTTACTTTATCTTACTATACTTCACAAAGGTTCTAAATGTGAAGAGTTTACTTGGATTGCAGTAGCCCATTGGTTGTTCATATATTTAAATAAAATGGTCTACAAACTATTTTTCAAACAATAAGGACTATCTTGGGATATCTGAGCCTGCTTGGTGAGGGTGTGGGGTGTGGGACCTTGGTCTTCATTCCCGTTTTTTCTTTATGGCTTCCACACAGAGATGCTCCCCTATCTTCTACATCAACCAGTAACTGCAATGTACCTTCAATCGTGTAATGTTAGTCTATGACAGTCACTGTGGGTGCTCTGGGGTGATGGTGGGGGAAGCCTTCTTGGATAGAGCTGCAGCCCCAAGTTTCTACCACTGTCTTGCCCCAGCAGGGATGGGGATGGGAATCCATTCCAATGAGACAGGAGCATTCTCTAGGCTTTGTTTGGCTGTTCTGGTGACAAAATTAAGTGGGGAAGATAAATTACTCTTCTTAATTATCTAAAACTCATTAGGTCTCACAATGGAGAACATGAAATAGACCAGGATCCTGATCTAGGTTCAGGTTTTTTGTTGGTTCAGTCAGTTGAACAGGTTCATCTTTAATGGTTACCCTTCTTGCTGCCATGGCAATGCTGTGTAACAACTTAAGAGAAACCGTGAAGCAACTTCCCATCCGGGATTGGGAAATGGCTTGGTCCAGAGCTGTTCAGTGTGACTGGCTGTTTTTGAAAATCCTATCTGTCCTAGTACAGAAAATTCCAAACACCTCTGAGATTGTGGGCATAGCTTTACAGAAGGAGTCTGATTGGGGGGATCCCAGCCATTTGAGGAGCCTGAGTTGTGAATAACGTGTGAATCCTTATTCTTGATGCCCTATCTCAAGAGGAAGTCTCAATGGCTTGTTCTGAGGAAGCCAAAGTCTTTGTGCATGTTGTTCAGGTTGGACCAGCAAGGTAGTTTGTTTGGAGGGAGGAGGGAGCTGTTTAAGAAGACTACATATGTAAGTTTTGAGAACACTGATCTTTTATTTGAAAAATAGGGTCAACTTTTACTCACCTGCCATGTTCTGAGTTTAAGGTTTGATATCCTTGGCCATCAACTGTTGCAGGGAAACCACCCTAAATAATGAAGAAAAGAAGTCGTCTCAGTGTAAAAAAAAAAGTGGTGGGCTTATTTTCTTTTCTTTTGTCTGTTGTTCCCTCTTCCCCTCCCCCAGAGAGAAATTCTCAAAAGAACAACTCAAAAAAAACCAAAATGGCTTCCTAGTGAGAACTTCAGTGATGATCCTTTCCTCCATTTTGGGTATGGGCTTTTCTTCTTTTTACACTGAGATGATTCTTCTTTCCTGCATTATTTAGGGTGTCTGATGCCATCAAGTGTTGCAGGAGAAACTTCAGTCTTGGCTGGTGAGTAGAATAGGAATTGTGCTGGCTGGGCCTGGGCGGGGGGCATTGGTGGGATGGTGGATGGTTGGGAGCCACATTCCCCATCAGCTGGATGTGGGAGAGTGAGATTCCTTGGTGGATTACACTATAGATATCAAAATGACTACAAATTTCAGTTGTTTTTCAGGAACTGCAATAGCATCCATTATATCAATTGTCAGGTATTGGCTTAGGGGTTTTTTTGTGATCCTGTGTTTGGCAGACTGCAATGGCACTTTAGGTTCTTTAATACCATAGCAAGGACACTGAATATGGCTTCAGGTGAGGCCATAGAATGGATTCCTATAACTTGGTAACTTTGTCTTATCTGGGGAGACACCTCTTGTCCTAGTGAATATAGTAGGTTGTATGACCTTGGATTTAAGTGTGGTTCCACCCCTCCTCCCTTTCTTTTTCTTTTTCTTTCTTTTTTTCCAGTTCCTTCTTGGAGGGACCACTCAGTTGAGCCTCTAAGGGACCCAAATCCTTCAGACCTTTTGGAGGTAGGTATCGAAGACCTGTCAGTGGAAGGAAGTGAGAAACAGTAGAATTGGGAGTGTAACTTGAATATGTCATAGAAACTGTATGGATGGGTTAAATAAAACTTTTAAAGCCAGAAAGGAACTTGAGAGATTATCTAGTCCCAACTCCTTTGTTGTATAGATGATAAATATGAGGTCCAGAGTGGTTAAGTAATTTATTCAAAAATAAATAGCTAAGGAGTATTTGAAGCTAGATTTCATGTGAGGTAGAAAAGTTAGCATGTACCACTTCAGCAACAAAATTTCTTAAAAGTTTGATATTTATTTTAAACTTGGACTCTTACAAAGGATGGAGGTAAGGAGGGTTTATAGCAGTCTCAAGGGTTGTTTCAGTTTGACGTGACTTTCACTTTGGAAAGTTATGGAAATGATTTTGAAATTTGGATTTTTGTTTTGTTGATTCTGTTACCAGGAGGTTCCCATAATATCCATAGAACTCACAGACTCAGGTAGGACCTGAAGGTGAGATTTTACCTTCCTGGAAGCTGGAAATGAGTTAGTATGTGTGTGTCTCACATGGTGATATATCACTTATCATCTGTTATTCTTTACACAGAACCTGGATGACAGTGTGTTTTCAAAGCGGCATGCAAAACTGGAGCTGGATGAGAAGAGAAGGAAAAGGTGAGGCCAGAGTTATACATCCTGGAAACAACTGAGCCCTAGGACCCTGACCTCTCTCCATGCTGTGGAGAGTCCTGGAGCTCTTAACACTCTTAAATTACTGGCTTCCCATTGAGTATCTAAGTTTGAAGTGGTAATTATTGTAGGTAAAGATGTTTGGCCTCTTTTTCTTCATGTATGCCCTTAGTTCCACACTCTGTGGAACACCAACACATGATTTGGACTGCTAGACCCAAACAGCTCTTCCCTAACCAGTTGTTCTCTTTAACAACTCCCACCCCTAACCCCCAGCCCTAGTCAGGAAAAGTCAGCAGAGATCTCATTTGGGTCAGCATTTGGGTTGTTTGGATCACTTTTATAGAGCAGGTTTTTAGTAATGTCGGGTTTGTTTTGTCCGGTTTGTTTTTCCCAGATGGGATATTCAGAGGATCAGGGAACAAAGAATTTTACAGCGACTGCAGCTCAGAATGTATAAAAAGAAAGGAATTCAGGAATCTGAGCCTGAGGTTACCTCATTTTTCCCTGAGCCAGATGATGGTAAGTTTTGTTTATCTAAAAAGAGTAAGATATTTCAAAGAAGTTAGAAAGGGTGCAAGGCTCCAGGATACAACGTGTTGTAAATGAATGGTGTGTTGGAGCAGGTATAGTTGCTAGATATTTCCCACCTATGTCACTAACAAGGTTGCATTTGGCTTTCTTCCATAGTTGAGAGTTTGATGATTACTCCCTTCTTGCCTGTTGTAGCATTTGGACGACCATTACCAAAATTAACTCCACAGTAAGTATAAAGGGCTCTTTTCCCCTTCGTTCTCAGATAGCCTGCACTTCACCTTCCTTTCAAACTTCATGAAAGCCTAGATACAAGGTGGAACAGGTGGCTTAGGGATAGCCATGGTTCTTTGACAGAAGTGAGGCTACCTGGGCAACTAGATTTGTAGTGATAAGATTCCCAAGCCAGGAATTAGAATTGCTTGAGTTAGAAATAGATAATTCAGTCACTTTAATAGTGCGCTATTGCTCTGGCTTTGAGGTGGGAAAGACATTCCAGGCTAGGGACCTGGGAGTCAGGGTTAGGAATGGTGAGGAGCATAGTATCTTTTCTGGAGTTATTCTCATGTCCACACTCCATTCCTGTTAGTCTTGGAAGTTGATTTCCATATCTTTTTTTGCCAGGAATTTTGAGCTGCCCTGGTTGGATGAGCGTAGCCGATGCAGGTTGGAGATCCAGAAGAAGCAAACACCTCACCGGACGTGTAGGAAATAGCTGTGCTGGCAAGAACTTTCTGTCTTCAGATAGTTGTAGCATGCCATTCCCAGAGAGTGGCAGAGACCTGTATATGTGACCTATGTCCTCATGTATGTTGTTATTCGATGATAATGCCCTTTCATACTCCCTTGATCTTGGTTTTGTTTTCATCACTCATTTCACAAAAACTCTTTCATTGGGCTAATTGTGAATTATAGAGGGTGACTGGGATATCTTTTCCCCTTTTGGGGAAATGAGCTCTCAAGCTAAATCTCTAGGATGGCAGATTTGGAAGCTTCAGGGGTCTGCTTCTATACATTTGTCTATGTTAAAGGGGTAAAAGGGTTCTTTCATTAAACTCATGGAAGATAAAGCAACCCCTGCCTTTAGAGCTGTGCCTGCATGGCACTCTTCTCACCTTGGTGTACTCTTCCATATAGTTTAAGTATAGTGGTTTTTACTCTTAACAAAAATCTTACCACGAGCTTAAGGTCCATATGAGGAATAGCAAGTGAAGTGATGAAGCAAGCATCTTCACAGGATAGAAAAGAAGAGATCAGGGAGTTGGTAGATAAATGTCTGAAGAAAAGACAATTGTTCTCTTATAACTATTCTGTGATATAGCCATATGGGAAGGGATGTTTGGCTGTAATTGTTTTCTTAGTTAATGGGTAAATTAATTTCTTCCCTCATCCCCTCAAAAAATAAAATATTTGGACAAGAGAATGGGGATGGTTAGTTTTGGACAAGTTATGGCTCTAAAAAGAAGCAGTTGGCATTTGGGGATGGCATGTCAGAACCTGTATAGATGTCCTTGTGTCACATCACTTCCAAGGTATTCCTTAGTTGGGCTTTATCCTTTTAGCTGAGCTCTTGGTGGTGGGATAGAGATTTAAGGATGGTAAGGGTGTATGTGGAAATATGTGCTTTCTTTGGCTGGCAAATGTCTGCATCTTGAAACCAACAGATGTACCTAATGAGCTTCTCCATTCACTTTGTAAAAATAGATTTGTATGTGTACCATCCTGGTTCTCTCCCCCCACCCCCCCACCCTCCACCCCCTTTTTGTTAAAAAAAATGTCAGGACAGCACTCTAGGCCACTTTGGTCTCAGTGTAAGATCCCTGTAACTATCTGGAAGGAAAACAGAGCCAAGACCTCTGGTCTTAAATATATAGGAATTGCCTTTCTTTAGTCTTCAGGACTATTGTGTGAAAACAAGTAGGGGTCTAATCTCCTAGAAGGTAGGGGCTTTTATCCTTGAAGAGACTATGTCCCCAGATTTATTAGCACTTTTAGAGGAGAAGCCAAGGTATGTAGAGTGTGTGGCCGGCCCATCAGTGGAGCATGAGAGAATGGGATACCATTGTGGGAAGAAAAGAAAAGTTCCTCAGGGGCCTCCCACTGCTAAAGCTTTTTGTGAGATGTTGATCTGTGCTCCCTGGGTTTGACTTTTAAAGGAATTATTCCGGCAGCACATGTAGTATTCTTGGATGATCTTGCTGCTCTTATTTCTCCTTTTTGTGTGTGTGTGTGTGTGGCTATGGGTTTTCATTTGTAACTCCATCTGCTTAGGAGGAGTGGGCTCTCCACAAGGGAACCTGCTGTGAACTTCATTGCAGCAAGAATGTAGAGAGAAATAGGACTTATTCCACTAGGGGCTCTCATCTCACACCTTAAGGAGTGGAAGATTTCTAGAAAAACTGGGCCAGATTTTCTTTGTTCTCCATCATTTTAATATGGCAAGCTGTTTGGCTTTCCTACTCTGACCTATGTTATTTTTTTTTATAATGTACCCAAGAAAAAAAAAGACCAATCAGTGTCTCTTTACTTTGTTCCTTGATTCCTCTCAGTTTCTTCTTGATTTTCAGCATTTGTTGGATTCCTAATTTGGATATGGGTTAGCAAATTAATCTTTTGTTTGTGCCCTACCCAGGGGACTCCCCAGATTCTGAATTTGAGCTAGACTAAGAGGAATCCATGAGGTGCTATCTGGCCAGACTTAAGTGGATTCTTTTCCTTGGTTCTCCCTCTACCTAGGACCTCTTATTTTATTTTCCCCTCTACTAGATCAATTCTCCTTTGACTTGGATATGTAGAGGTTTGTTGAGAAGGAGGTTGGAGAGTAGATTAGCAAAGTTTCAAGAGCGAAATTACAGTGTGTTAGAGTGTGGGGGGAAAATTACTTATTTTTT
>NW_006443570.1:2112533-2121837 GCF_000325575.1 Pteropus alecto | reverse complement strand
GATACAACACTGTGAAATTCAATCTTCAACTGAAGGCCCTGCAGTTCTCCTAAAACATAGTTCTTTGTTTCTTTCTTTAACAAAGTTTAAGCTAGTGTTAATAAATTAAAAAGAAAAATTGCTTGTCTGTCCACTTCAGCTTTGTTTTAAGCCCATTTCATATTGTTGTCAGTGTTGTAATTCATACTTTTGATACCATTTCTGATGTGTAAAATTGGTTGTCTTGTAAATATCTTATAAAGAGTTCAATTGTAAATAAACTATTGTGGCTGTTAATTTTTGAACTTCTGCTTTAATTTATTTTATCGGGAAGTATTAAACAATTGTGTTTGCAGATTTTAAAAGATGAGAAAAAAATCTATTTCACAAAATAGAAAAAAACTCCATTTTCCCTTTTATATAAGGTATTCACTTCCATTTGTGTATGAGCACAATGTATGTTTCATTTCTCTTTGTCCTGTGTTCTTCCTTACACATAACTAGCAACTTTAAAAGTGAGAGTATAGGGTAGGATACTTGGTGCCTACTGTCTAAATTAATAAAACCTCAAAGTTGGAAAAGACCTTAGAGGTCATCTAGTCTAACCTCTAATACATTCCAGACAAATGAAGTCCAGATTGTGCTCCAACATTTCTTTTTTTTTCTATAAATTTTTTTCTGTTAGAAAATTCTTCCTTGTTGACAAAATCTAACTTCTTGTAACTCAAACCCATTGGTTCTTTGCCTTCCAGGGTGATGAATAAAGATCAGCTCCTCCTTTTCCTCAAAGTCCCCCGATTAAAGATACCTGTGGCTATTCCAACTCTTCATGGTAAACATTCAGAGATATTACACTTCCTCAAAATAAAGGATTTTGAATTTTTCAGTGCCCTCTGGATGAGTGAACAATTTGCTCATGTCCATTTAAAAACTGAGCCCAGACCAACTGAAAGGCAAAGTGGCAGACATCACTTTTCCTTATTCAGACACTAAACTTGGCAGCCTTATTTGCATCGATTTACTTTGTGATCAGTAAGATCCTTCATGTTTTTTTAAAACCTTAAATCATATATCTTCCATTTTTAACCCTGGACAGTTGTAACTAGATTTACAAGTTGTCACATCTGGCCACTTGTTTAACCAGTTGAGATCTGTTTGGATCCTATTCTGAAGGCATTCAGAAAGCGTTCTAGTTTCATACTGTCTATAAATTTGGTAAGCATGAGGATTCTTAACCATACATAATTTGTAAATGTTACACACGACAGAATCCTGTACTGTGCCACGGTGACCTTTGTTTGAGATATGTGTATTATTAACGTGCACTCTTGTAGGTGCACTAATAACTTAGTTCACACATCGTGTCATTACAGTCCAAAGAAAATACTGTTTTTTTCATTGATGACAAATGCCTTGACAAAATCAAGACATTCCCTTTTCTACCCGTGTGGTAACCCTTAACAAGAAGGGAATCATGTCAATATATTGAACCAATGCGAGTTCCTATGATCACCTCTTCTTTTTAAATCAGTTCTAAAACCTTGGTAAAACTAGCATCTTACCAGCCTGCTCTTTGGAATGGCTGGAGTGGGAAGACAAATGAAGAAGGAAGAGGACACAAGAACGCAAGGAAGTTAAGTCCAGGCTTCACTGCAGACAACTGGTTTCTCCTTCACCCTTTAGCTTAAAATGGGTGGTGTGGCAAATCTGATGTAGCACAATGGCTACATCATTAGAGGTTCACCTTGACTCGTGAGTTTACAAAACAAATGCGGTAAAATGATTTGCTACAAACGTAAGTAGAAACGAGAAATGTACAAAGAAAACCATGACAGCTCTAATGCCGCAGTGAAGCTGTGACAGGTCAACGCCTTCCTCTTGGAAAGCCCAAGATGGCCGGGCAAGGAGCCGAACGACACTGCCCAAACGCAGCTCCCCTTGCCCGGGGCCTACCCAGGGGAAGTCAGGGGACGCGCCACGCCCCCTCACGTCACCGACTTACGTCATCCCGTTCGCCCGCAAACGTGCCGCAGGACGCCATCCCCGTCCCCAGCCTTCAGAAAAGCCGGGAGGTCAGCGTCGCACGTGAAGCATGCTGGGAGTAGCTCTCTAGCCTCCCGGCAGCCCCAGCGACAGGCGTACGTAGGCGCTGGCTGGCCGTTCTCCGTAAGATGGCGGACCGGCGGCGGCAGCGCGCTTCGCAGGATACCGAAGACGAAGAGTCTGGTGCTTCCGGCTCAGACAGCGGAGGTTCTCCTCCGCGGGGCGGCGGGAGTTGCAGCGGGAGCGCTGGAGGTGGCGGCAGCGGCTCTCTGCCTTCCCAGCGCGGAGGCCGAGCCGGGGCCCTTCATCTACGGCGGGTGGAGAGCGGAGGGGCCAAGAGCGCTGAGGAGTCCGAGTGTGTAAGTGCGCGCGAGCGGGGCGGGCCGGGGCAGGTGGCGTGCCGGCCTGGGGGCGGGGTGTAGATGATGATGGGAGGCTGGGAATTGGTGGTAAATGCTGGGGTATATTGTGTTGGAGTAGAGGACAGCTATTCCAGTGCGGTTTGCATCCGGAGCCCCAAGGGAAGAGGAAAGGTTGAGGGTTTCAGGGGGAGGGCAGAGCGCTGCGAATGGACAGCGAATGTTTATTAGGAAGTCGGGCCTGGAGGCGAAGAGACCAGATCTTCCTCGGATGCTGCTTGTTAAAGATGTACCATTTCTCGTCTCCCTTTTCAACCATTTTGCTCTGAGTTTCAGCTCTCCATCCCCCTCCCTGGAAATCACAACTAACCCATGACTTCTCGTTTTCTTCAGGAGAGTGAAGATGGCATCGAGGGCGATGGTGAGTAGCATCAGGATGAGTTGCCCAAAAACCCAGCTCAGGTATTTGCAGTAGTTTACATCCTCTCAGACTGTTACGGATTTGGGGAGAGGTTTCCACAGAGTGGCACTTTGTAGCATAGTGCTTAAGAGCAAATGTTTTAGCAGTGACTTAGGCAAGTCACTCTTTGATCTTGTTTCCCATCTGGAATAGGGAACTGTAATTTTATCTTTATCATACGTTGATTTCAGAATTAAGTGAGATTTTAGCCAGATCCACAGCAAGTAGTCAGGAAATGTATTATAATAATTTCTGTTGCATTTTTTTCTTTAAATGTTTCTGTTCTCTTTTAGCTGTTCTGTCGGATTATGAAAGTGCAGAAGACTCAGAAGTGAGTGTGATAGGTTCTTTTTCCTTTGGTGTAGGTGGAAAATGTATTTTAAAAACATATACACCTGTGGTTCAAAAGTACCATGACCTACTTGTTAACTCTTCTTGTACATTATTCATATATGCATTTGAAAAACTTACAAAAAGGCTTGTTCAGTAAGAGGGAAACTTGATGCAAGCCTCTTCAGGCCACACATGTTATACTGTTAGTAATTGGCTTTTCACCCTATCTGAAGAAAATAAGGTTCTAAATAAGAGAGAACATTCTGAAGCCCTTCACAGGAAACTTGACAATTCATTTTATGCTGCCTAAATAGTGAAGCCAGCCAGTTCTTTTGTTTTGTTTTTTGAGTGTATCCGAAGACCTTGAAAGGGCAGGATTCTGAGTGGTTTTTGTCAGAAACATCCCTCACTTTATAGATGGGGCTTTATCTTTAGAAGAAAGTTTTCCTAAGCCAAGCCTCTGTGGGCTTGTTTTGATTGGATAAACTACTAGAGAGACCATCAGAATACCTGTTGGTTTCCTGGGATTGAGTAGAGTCCTGAGTTCTGGATTTGGGTGATGGAGTTATATATCAAATTTTCATTTTATAAGTTTTATAGAACTGTCACTACATATTAGACTTTTTATTGAACCCTGGAGTTGGCAACAGTGAACACTATACCAAAATTCTTAAATTTAGGAATTTTAAGACTTAGTAAGGAAGTCAAACAATCATAGGCAATCATAGGTATTGGTGAAAACTGCTGGAGGATATGGTTAAGTAAGGTGTTAATGGCTTGATACTGAATGTATCTTAGGCAGTCAGGGAAGAATAAATTGGAATTAGGCAAACCATGTTCTAGGCAGAGGGAGCAATAGATGCAAAAGCCCAGAGGCAGGAGAGAAAATTGAATATTTGGGAAATTGAAAGTAATCTGGTGTGACTGGAGCATTGTTGAGATAGGATGGATAGCAGAAGTAAAGGCAAATTAGTGAGCAGGAGCCAGATCATGAAGGGCCTTGTTTCTTCTTTTCATTAAGTATCTGCTCTGTGCTAGGAGCTGTACTAGGCACTGGAATAAAAGACACGTGGTTCCACCTTTGTGAAATTTACATTTTGGGTCAGAAGGGGGAATAGACAGTTAAGTAATTATAACAATGTTTGGTAAGTGCCGTGATCCCGTTTGGAAACACAGGGTGCTTTGGGAGCACATAACAGGGCCAACTAACTGGATTTAGGGTATTTGGAAACCCTTAGAGGATGGGATGTTAAAAGAGAGATCTGACGGATGAGTATGAGATAGCCAGGCATAGTTTTCTAAGGAGAGGTAACACTGTCTGGGAAGAGGGTCTGGAAGGAATGGACTGCATGACGAGTTGAAGGATGTGAAAAATTTAGTATGGCAAGTGACGAGTCGATGAATCCAAATTTTAAAGTACCTTATAAACCAGGTTAAAATTTATTTTAATTTAAAGCTAAGGAAGTGAAAAAATATAACAGGGTTTTAAACAAAAGTGTCAGATCTTAGGAACGCTGGCATCAGGAAATCTAGTTGGCCAGTCCTACTGCAACAGAATCTTCAGAGGGAGGGAAGACTCAGACATTTATATGTTAACAAGTTTCCTGGTTGATGCTTATGCACAGTAAAATTTGAGAGTTTTATAACAGTTATTTTGTCTGCAGTGGAGAGAGTTGATCTGAGGGGTGAAAGATTTGAGAAAATCTAGTTAAGAAAGCTATTGTAGAAGTCTAGGCAAGCAGTAAATGTGGCATGGAGTGGAATGGTAGTGAAAAATAGAAGTAGACAGAACTGAAAGTTATTTAGGCTATGGAATTGACAGAATGTAATGACTTATTTTCTCTGAAGTCAGCGGTGAAGTTATCTGCAAAGTAAAAGAGATGAGCCGTTTCGGGGTGAGGAATGTTTGCAGATGTCACTAGAGAATGGAAACGGAAAGACTGCGAGGCAGTATGGCATGTTCGGTGGAGTTCGGTGATTGAATTTATAGCAACTCACCATTCTGTATGTAAAGGAGTTTGGGTGTTATCCTAGTAGCAAGGAAAGAGGCTACTGAAGGCTTAAGTGTGGCAAATGAATTGTGGATGAGGCAAGAATGGAGACAGGGAGCTGTTAAGAGGTTGTTAGGATAGTCCCAAGGAACATGATGAGGCCCTAAAGAAGGGACATGGCAGTGGGATTGGCAAAATGTAGACAGATTTGGGAGATTTAGATGGTACTAATAGAACCCAGAACTGAATGTGAAGCCTGCATTAAGAAGGAGTCAAAAGAATACTCAGGTTGATGAATCGTGTTATTCACTAAGAATGGGACCAATGGAGGAGGAGGTTTTAGGAAGGACACTAGTGGTAAAATTTTGGCTGTTTTGAGATTGAGGAACCTGTGGTAGCAGCCAGCTAAATGTGGCTATTTAAATTTAAATTAATTAAATTTAAGTTAAAACTTCAGTTTCTCAGTTGAAATAGCTACATTTTACTTAATAGCCACCTGCGGCTGGTGGCTGCCGTTTTGGCCAGCACAGATAAAAATATTCTCACCATTACAGAAAGTCCTATGGGATTGTGGTGGTCTAGATTACAGAAAAAGATTTGACATTCTGACTTTTATAGTAATTGTTAATTGCTCTTCTTTGTTACTAACTGAGTATACTTAGACACTGAAGTTTAGTGTTGCTTATTTCTTAAAATTTGATCTCACTCAATCTACAGGCTAGTTTTTCAACCCTTTACAATTTATCCGTTGAAAAAATTTTGATGGTTGCTCACTCATAGTCTAATTCAACATGCTCCCTCTGTCCTTTGTATTTCTTGCAAAATGGTATTTTCAGATTCGTGGAAACAATGTGAACCAAAGATTTTATCTTGAGCGAAACCGACCACCCAATTTTCTTTTCTTTAGGTCCAGTAATTCAATTAGAATTTGTCTTGGTGTTGATTATTGCAAGTCAGTGTTCACAGATAGATGTCCTCTACAGTGTGTCATGGAGCTCCTAAATGTTCTTTGTCTTCAATATTTAACCCTTTTTTCCTAATCTTTTATCTTTTTTTCATTTCTATTCAATATGATTCTCCTCTCAATAGTTTCTCTTCATTGTGGGACCCTACCCTAGAAAGGAGCCCTGGTAGCCAGGTCAGTTTCAAGATTTCAGAGCAGTTAGACTGCTTAGCCCCATTCAGACCACCTTATTATCACAGAATCCTTATGCTCACATGCTACTGGAGATAGTAAATTCCCTCCTAGTTTCACCTGTTCTCAGTTTTGCTTTCCATTGAATACCTGTTGATTATTTCAGGGTTCTCCTATTCTCAGGTCCATTTACTTCTCTCTCCTTTTTCTGACACTAATCAGATGCAACAGTCTTGTGGCTGTTGGTGCTTTGTTTTCATGTGCTTATATTTTGGTGTCTTGGATAGATCTTATAACCTAGTCTTGTTGTACATGTCAGAGGGTTTTGATTTTACTGTCTAGAAGCTCTCGTTTTATGTGGAGATTTGAAGAGATCAAAAACTATGCTAATACCATTTTCCCAGAATTTTCCAAGAAAAAATTTTTAAAGAAACTTGACTATGAAGGGGAGACTAGAGAGATAGTAACTAGAAAGAAGCTTACGAAGTTAAGAGAGGGTTTGGTGGTTATATTTTTAAGTTAGAGGATCAAATATGGTTAAAGATTAAAGGAATGAGTAGAAAGGGAAAGAAAAGGGAAGGTGTAGGTAATAAGTGTACTGGTGTTCTTGACTGAGTATGTGAGAAGAAATAGGAACCAGACAAGGCTAACATTTTCCATTGTAATTCTAGAAAGGTAGAAAGGAAAGGAGTGTGGGGAAGAAGCTGGTGTTCCTGTCCTTGTTTTCTTTGTGAAATAGAATGAAAGAGAAGGAGTTTGGTGTAGGAATGAAATAGGAGTTGAGACTAAAGGAGGTTCGAGTAGCTGAGTTTGGATGTGGCAGTGATATGTGAAGTTATCTTAACTCTTTTCAGTGACGTCCATAGTCTGGTTAGGCCTAGAGAAAGGAGACATTTGAGTTGATCCAGTCCCGGACACATGGGAGTGGCAGGGAATTAAGAGTGTTAGTAGTAGTGATTGAAATGAGTGGGCCATGGAATCTAGAAAGATAGGAAAGTGAATGTGGGAAAGACTGATTGATAGGAGAATGTGAGAAGGTCAAGGGAGTAGATATTGAAAGTCGTAGATGAGAGAGTAAGGGAAAAAATGGGTAAGAACAGGAATAATAGGCAGGGTTTTTTGAAAAACAGCTTTATTGACATATTTACCTACAGTTTATCCATTTGAAGTGTACAGTTCTTTGATTTTTAGTCTATCCGCGGATATATGTGGCCATTACCACAGTTTCAGAACATTTTCATTACCTTAGGAAGAAAGCCTGTAGCTTTTAGTTATCACTCCCAACCCTTAGTTCCTGCATCCTCATCCCATCCACCCTTAAGCAACCACAAATATACAGTGTCTAGAGATTTCCTTGTTCTGGCCTTTCATATGAATAAAATCATAAGTGGACTCTTGTGACTGGCTTCTTTCACTTAGCATAAAGTTTCCAAGTTGGATCATGTATCAATACTTCATTCCTTTTTATGGCTCAATAATACTTTATTGTAGGGACGTACCACATTTTGTGTATCCATTCACCTGTTGATGGACATTTGGGTTGTTTCTATTTTGTTCGTTGTTGTTATTACGAATAATGCTGCCATAAACATTAGTGTACAAGTTTTTGTTTGGATGTATGTTTTTATTTCTCTGGGTGTGTACCTCAGAATGGAATCACTGAGTCATGTGGTAACTGTATTAAATCTTTGCCACACTTTTCCAAAGCAGCTGTATTATATTCCCAAAAGCAAATGTATAGGGATTCCAATTTCTCCACATACTCAATAGCACTTGATTTTTTTGATTCTAGCCATTCTAGTAGGTGTGAAATGGTGTCTCATTTTGATTTGCATTCCCTTGATGATTATGATTTTGAGCATTTGTGTGTGTGTGTGCTTATCAGCCATTTGCATATCTTCCTTGGAGAAATGGCTGTTCAGATACTTTGTCCATTTTTAAATTGGGTTGTATTTCAATCGTTGAGTTGTAAGAGTTCTTTATATTTTCTGGATACAAGTTCCTTATCAAGACATGATTTGCAAATATTTGTTTTCTATTCTGTGGGTTTTGTGTTCATTTTCTTGATGGTGTAAGATTTTAATTTTTAGGAAGTTCAGTATATGTTTTTCTTTTGTTGCTTGTGCTTTTGATGTCATATCTAAGAAGTCTTTGCCAAATCCATGTCAAATCCAAAGTCAAAGATTAACCCCTTTGTTTTCTTCTAAGAGTTTTATAGTTTTAGCCCTTACATTTAGGTCTTTGATGCTTTTTGAGTTAATTTTTGTCTATGGGATGAAGTAAGAGTCTAACTTCATTCTTTTGCATATGGTAGTTTTGATCAAAGTCTAGAGTATTTAAGATTTAAGAATGAAGGTTTACTGTAAAACCTACATAACAGTTGCAGATGTCGATATAAGAAACCTCCAAACCTGTAGAGGACTTTAATGAGTTCATTTGAGCCAAACTGACAATATGCCTGGGAGCAAGATCTTAAATGCTCAGGAGAATAACTATTTTGTAGCTTTTATGCATTTGAAATTAGGGGACTTAAGGAGGTGGAAGAAAGCAAGGCAGGGATTGGATTATAGGATACTTAACAAGATTATGAGCTCTATCCGGTGGCTTATTTCAAAAATGTGTTAACCTAGATGCCCAGAAACAATGGACAGAGCTTAAGGCAAAGATAAACCCTTTACTAAAGAAGTTACATGCCTGGCATAAAACACAGGTTAAACTGGTCTGAAGTATGGCCATGGAAATGGATGACTCAAGTGGAGGTGAACTCAAGTCTTCAAGTCAGTGACAGGGTAGGCCCATGCAGAAGTGTAGAGATATAGCCAGGTGATAGGAGCCCCAGAGGAGCAGGAGTTTAAGATGAGGCTGAAGGAGTTAGGTCTGGAAGAGACATTGAGAACGAGAAATATACCAGCTCTACTCCTTACTCTGAAATATGTGAGGAGTGCGAGAATGAGCTAAAACCTCTGTAGCGAGAATTCTGCCAGGGTAGCAGTTGCTTCAGGGG
>NW_006443570.1:2106907-2109381 GCF_000325575.1 Pteropus alecto | reverse complement strand
GTGTGGTGGAATTAGCAGCAGGGGAGTTTGTCTTTGGAAAAAGGTTTTGATGTCAGCCCTCAGCCAAAGCAGCATGACCCAAAGGTAGCACTTTGGCTTCAGTTAGACCAGACTTTGACTCTAATTTGGAGTCTCCTCAGCACTATGCTATTTGTATCTTTCTGTTCTGCTTGGAAACAAAAGTAGTGTCTCATTTAAAATAAAAGAGTTGCTTCATTTGGCATTTCACCACAGACTAGAGGAGGTGGAGCATAAAACATACTTCCCTCATTAATAATGCTGATATTGTTTTAAGATTTTTGAATGCGGTGTATGTGTGTGTGTGTGTGTGTTGGGGGTGGGGGGTATAATGAATTACGGTCACATGTACACACCAAGCAAGATTCTAGCAATTTCTGCTTCAGAATCTGCAGGGAACATATGACCAAGGAAATAACTGAATGTTTACCACCCACCTATCCCCATCTCAAGTGGAGGGAAAACTTATGATTGAAGGAAAATGAGAAGAATCAAGGGTGCTTGGTTGTTCAAAAAAATAAAGCTATGGGTAAAGACTTGATTCCCATAGTGTAGGAGTGGTCAAGTAGTCTCAATTCTGTGTATTTCTTACCAGAATCACCTTTCTGGGAATCCTAACCCAAAACACTTAGAGGCCAAAATACCCAGATGCTTAACGGGAGAATGGGGAAGAGGAATTAATTGGCTTGTGTGGGCCTATCAGGCGAACTCATCTCTATTTGAAGAAAAGGCAGAAACCCAGACTTTGAGAGCTGCTTGCTTCATCAGGAATCTTACAGCAAGTTTCTTTGATCAGATTCCTGAGGCCTTCCTGGGTCTACAGTTATGAAAGGGTCTGGTTCAGGTCAAGTGTCAAGACTCATGAGGAGAATAAGAGACCTTTTATACACGTATCTACCAGGTGGCAGAGGTGTATTGGCAGAGGTGTAACCCTGACATGTTAACTCAGCAGTGGGGACTAGACTACCTTCCCTCGAACCCATTTCTTTGTGTCCTCACAGGTCTCTAAACCTACCTCCCTAGCCTATAGCTCTGCCTCCTTAGGTCCAAGTCCTGTGAGGACAAGGAGGTTAAGAGTAACTGTTCTAAAGCCATTCCCCTTAGCATGAACCTTAGCTTCTCCTTTTCCCTGCTTAGAACTAGCCACAGCTCTATTACCTTTCCTTATGGCCCCTATTTAGAGGATGACCTAAGGACCCTCCTTTGTGTGGACAGACCTACCACTTTCTCTGTCACAAACAGGGTTATTTAATCTTAATGTGGCAAAAGAGGGAAAAGATGAGAGGAAAGAGAGCACTTGGACTTTAGTTTTTATTTTCATTTCTAAGATGTAATTTCTATGATGTTCTCTAAAGTTTTCCAAGTCAAAATTTTATAATTATGTAATTCTGGACAGAGTTTTTGACTAGGGGGATCTCAAGCTGCAGAAAGTTTAGTAATCGTAGACATCAAAAATGTCAGCCACTGTTTTCCAACTTGAGGATAATGGTGTCTTGGGAAATCATGGCGTTTTTATGAGGGGCTTGCAAATCCACTACCTCAGCTCTCATTTATAGACTATACATCTTTCACCTTTACATACTACTATTTTGAATATATATAAACTGTAAATATATTTTAAAGTATTATCGACTGTATAGCAGTTTGTCATGTTTTCTCAGTCAGTGGATACTGTACCGAGCTGCTGTCTTATGGAGATTCATGAAAATTTTAGATCCTAAAAAGGGGCCCACATAATTTAAAAGGTTGGACATCTGTGCTCTAAGCCATTTGAGATGAGAGAATTCACAACTTGAGTTAGGATATAGTTATTAGACACTGCATGTTTAAGAAACAGTTCGTGGAGGGGGAGAGAAATTATCAACAAGGATTAAACTTGTTCTGTGTGCTAGGCACTGTAAAGCTTCCCATCCGTATCCCCTGGGCTCCTTCCCCAGAGTCTGCCACTGTTAACAGTTGCTCGCATATCTGGAAAGCTCATATAGATCAGTATAAGCATATGTATATGTAGGTAAAAATTTTGGGGGACATTTTTTATGTGACTTTATTTTTAGTGTTCCTGTTCTCTAGAAATTCTAGAAAGAATTTTGTTATGTTTGCTTTTAATTCTTAAGTTTGGTAGAAAATGTTTTCCTAAATAATGGAGAATAAAAATGTGCACCACGGCTGACAGAGAAACTTTTCTCAGGGTGAAGAAGGGGAATACAGTGAAGAGGAAAACTCCAAAGTGGAGATGAAATCAGAAGCCAACGATGCTGCTAATTCTTCAGCAAAAGAAGAGAAGGGTGAAGAGAAGCCTGACACCAAAGGCACTGTGACTGGAGAGAGGCAAAGTGGGGATGGACAGGTCAGTACCCACCAAAGGCCTCCATTTGGGGGCTGGAACAGGGAGGCTCTCAACCTTGGAGTAAGGAGCCCTTTATCTGTCCTCCAGGAGAGCACAGAGCCTATGGAGA
>NW_006443570.1:2095209-2106159 GCF_000325575.1 Pteropus alecto | reverse complement strand
AAGAACCCGGCATACATACCTCGGAAAGGGCTTTTCTTTGAGCATGATCTTCGGGGGCAAACTCAGGAAGAGGAAGTCAGGTAACAGCTCTTGCTGCTATTTAGTATGTATTTAGTGTTGGTGTATGCCAGACATTTTGCTAAATGCTTTGACCTTTGTTATTTCATGTACTACTCCTAACATTTTAGGGTAGGTATGGTGATTGTTCCTCATACAAATGAGGAGAGTGAGGCTTAGAATATTTGGTAACTCTTGGTGGAGCGGCCAAGATCCAGACCCATACTTCTATTGCCTTCATTAATCTGAAGCTATGAAGTACCTGCACAGACTGCCTTATAGGAGAGAGATGTTTCCAAGGTGCTGAGTAGTTGGAAGTGAAGTCTTTCCTCATTTCTGTTCCTGTTGTATTTGAGCCCAGCAGGCCCTGAGGTGCTACTATTCACTCTTGCTTTTGGGAGGCCTGCTTTGTATAATCTGGGAAGATGGGGAGACTACACGAAGCTTCTTCTGTTTCTCTGCCCAACCCTGTTTGTTGCCTGAACATCTTTACTTGGCAAGTTCTGCCAACCCAAGACACCTTTCCCTGGTTTTATCCAGACCCAAGGGGCGTCAGCGAAAGCTATGGAAGGACGAGGGTCGCTGGGAGCATGACAAGTTCCGAGAAGATGAGCAGGCTCCAAAGTCCCGACAGGAACTCATTGCTCTTTATGGATATGACATCCGTTCAGCTCACAATCCTGATGACATCAAACCCCGAAGAATTCGGAAACCCAGGTGAGGAAATTTAGGAGCCTACACTATTGATATTGTAGAAAGAACTCTGCTTTTTAAAATGCCATTCTAGCCTTTAATTGAATGGGTGAGGAATATGGGAAGTCTCCCTGACCCTAAGTTTTTATCTCTAGTAATCTCTTTTGTTATTTCTTTTCTTAAGACTTTTCATTCCATTTTTTCAGGTTCGGGAGCCCTCCACAAAGAGATCCAAACTGGATTGGTGAGCGATCAAACAAGTCCCATCGCCACCAGGGTCCTGGAGGCACCCTACCACCAAGGACATTTATCAACAGGAATGCTGCAGGTACTGGCCGCATGTCTGCTCCCAGGAATTACTCTCGATCTGGGAGCTTCAAGGAAGGTCGTGCAGGTTTTAGGCCTGTGGAGGCTGGTGGGCAGCATGGTGGCCGGTCTGGTGAGACTATTAAACATGAGACTGGTTACCGGTCACGGCGCCTGGAACAGACTCCTGTGAGAGATCCGTCTCCAGAAGCAGATGCTCAAGTGCTTGGCAGTCCTGAGAAGGAAGAGGCTGCCTCAGAGATAACAGCTCCTGCTCCTGACACTGCACCACCAGCCCCTGACAGGCCTATTGAGAAGAAATCCTATTCCCGGGCAAGAAGAACCAGAATCAAAGCTGGGGATTCAGTCAAGGTTGCAGAGGAGGTGCCCCCTCCACCTGAAGGGCTGCCCCCGGCACCTCCAGTTCCAGAAACTACTCCTCCTCCACCTGCTAAGACTGGGAACTGGGAGGCTCCAGTGGATTCTACTACAGGTGGACTTGAGCAAGACATGGCACAACTAAATATAACAGAACAGAATTGGAGTCCAGGGCAGCCTTCATTCCTGCCACCACGTGAACTTCGGGGTAGGTACCTTAGGGTTAGTAACTAGCTTTTTTCTCTTTGCATTATTGGGTTTGGGGGCATGGGACTTATGTCTCTCAGGGATATGCTGTGTGAGAAATATCTACGTTTTCATTAATTGCAAGAAACAGATGGCTTCCTAGGTACATTCATCCAATGATCTTGTATAGCAGTTTTATCTGTTACCCAGGATTGCCTACTACTTTGCCTACTATTAACTGATCAGTTGTCAGTAATGAGCTTTTGAGTGCAGAATCCTTTATCACTCTGTAGAAAAGGTGGAAGAAGGCAGTGTTCTTATTATTTGAGCTAATGGATAAAGTTTTAAGGCAGAAACTTTTTCATTTGAATTTGGATGACTATCTTTTAAATTAAAAAGAAAACCTTTCTAATTTCCTTAATTTAGATCCAGGCTGTCCAATAGACTTTTCCATAGTGATGGTGCTTTTGAATACTTGTAATGTGTCCAGTGACTGAGGAACTGAACTTTTAATTTAAATTAATTGAAATTTAAATAGCCACA
This sequence comes from Pteropus alecto, assembly GCF_000325575.1. Classification (NCBI taxonomy): domain Eukaryota; kingdom Metazoa; phylum Chordata; class Mammalia; order Chiroptera; family Pteropodidae; genus Pteropus; species Pteropus alecto. Next base: position 2,103,996 of record NW_006443570.1, on the reverse strand, counting down.
TGTGGCTAGTGGATTATCATATTAGACAGCAGAGTTCTAAATACTAGGACCTACCTACCACCCCTTTTGCCCATCCTTTATGCCTCTCTCTAGCCAGATAGATCAAAGGATCTTTTCCTTAGTTTCTGAAATCTAATTTGAACAAAGATTGGAAATCCTCATAAAGACTGGGAGTTTCAGCATCTTTCTCTGGTATGCATAGTTTTTGAATACCAAAAACCAGTGTAGCCTAAACTGGAGTGGGAGTTGATCTTTGGATAGAGGAGTACACCCTCCTTCCCATGGATGTCTTGTTACCATTGGAAGGCAGTCTCTAGGATGTTATCCTTTTTTTGTCCTGAGCTATTTTCAGTCAGAGGGGAATCTCTTCCAAACTTCCAGCCAGACCTCTGTGGCCAGAAATAATCAGGTAGATTTGCAGAATATCCTTCCCCTGTCCAGTTGTTGCTCAGAAACTTGTGAGCTGAGATTTTTCACTATGTTTGATAATGTAATATGCTAATTGTAACTTTCCAGGGATTCTGTACAGGGACGTATTTGATGGGGAAAATTTGAATGTGTATTTTCTCACTGAAGTAATTTTTTCATGTTCAAAGGCTTTGTTGCTGTATTAAGGTGGTGGGCAGTGGGGGCTAATTTCCAAATGCTGATATTGACAAGAAGCAGAGATATTTTTAAAGGAATTTTGTTAGTTTAAAAACAGCCGTTCTGTACATTGGATTCTTCAACCTGTTATTTCCTTGTATGTTCAAGCCTTACTCACATCTGTTTACTCTGCAGCATTGACTTTTTTGGTGTATTGCAGGTATGCACAACCACATACACATGGGAGCAGGACCTCCACCTCAGTTTAACCGGATGGAAGAAATGGTACAGAAGGGGAAGAGAAGTAGATGGGGGAGGAGGCTGAATATAATAGCTTGTTCACTGTTTAAACCAAGATAAGATCGTGAAGTCAGTTTTTCTATTGATAACCACATTTCTTTTAATTTGGGTCTCTAGAAATGTAGAGGGTTTAGGTTCAAATCTTGATGTTTTTCACTGATTTTTCAATTCATTTTGCAAATATTTTTTAAACACTTGCCACACAGAAGGTAAGAATTTTGTATCTAAAGGAGGGCTGGACTTGATATGAGAGTCAGCCTTCTGGAAGTCATCTTGTTCAGTCTTCTTTCTTTATTTCAGGGTGTCCAGGGTGGACGAGCCAAACGCTATTCATCTCAGCGGCAGAGACCTGTGCCAGAGCCCCCTGCCCCTCCTGTGCATATCAGTATCATGGAAGGACATTACTACGATCCTCGTGAGTTTTTTTTTTATTATTGTTGGAGTACCTTTTTTGGCAGGGTGAAGTAAACTAAGAGACCAGCCTCTTACCTCCTGAATTTCCTTTCTGACCTCTCATGTGGTTATTATTGTTTGGTTGCTGTTTTCTTCACATGGAAAATTGAGAACATCTCTTAAAGGGTTTGGGGAACAAGGAGACTTGGCCATGTGATATGAGAGTATGGGTTTATGAGAGTCTCAATGTGATATCTTACAGTGCAGTTCCAGGGACCAATCTACACCCATGGTGACAGCCCTGCCCCACTGCCTCCTCAGGGCATGATTGTGCAGCCAGAAATGCACCTTCCCCACCCAGGTAAGCATTGCACCTCTGCTTATATACTTTTAGTATGGGAGGATATGTGTTGGGGGCTCACAAACTCCATCCTCCTGAGCCTCCGTGCTGCTTACCTGTAAGGCTGGCCACTCTGGTGCTTGGGCAACAAACTCCTCTTGGATCCATCCTAAGGACTGCCATCCTGAGCCTGTTAATGCTGAGCAGTCCAGCCAGGCCATCCCATGGAAATAGTGTTATCTTCTATTTCAATTTTTGTTTTCCTCTCTTTGTCCAGGTTTACATCCCCATCAGACACCGGCACCTCTGCCCAATCCAGGCCTCTATCCCCCACCAGTGTCCATGTCTCCCGGACAGCCACCACCTCAGCAGTTGCTTGCTCCTACTTATTTTTCTGCTCCAGGAGTCATGAACTTTGGTAATCCCAGTTACCCTTATGCTCCAGGGGCTCTGCCTCCCCCACCACCTCCTCATCTGTATCCTAATACGCAGGTGAGATGGCTAGTGAGATTTTTCTAGGTACACATCTTTTAAATCAGACAGGAATGTGGTATGGGGAGAATGTTCAAGAAATTTAAGAGAACATTTCAGTGCCACCTATTTACAAGTGGTGCTAGGACGCCTCTTGGTGGTCAGGAGCTGGAAATGCAGCTTCGTACTGTCCATCTGTTCTCTTTCATTTCTTTAATGGTGTTTCCTTCAAGTGTTTTAATTGGTCATAGGTGGCCATTTATTCAACTGCATAAAGAAACTGTATTCTACTTACTAGCTCTCCCCAGGTCCTCCCTGTACTGCTTAACTCCCAACTAGTTGACATCATCTGATATCTGGAGTATCACCACTGAGCTCACCCTCTTCTGTTTGTCAGCTGATAATAGGAATTAGACGAAAGCTGGGCAAAACTTTGAAGAAGCAGGAACCAGAGCATAACTGGGACATAATTAGGACATACCAGAACATAATCATTTTATTTTAAAAAGGGGCAGCTTAGAGTTTTGAAAAATTATAAATTTCCCAGTACTCTTTATTTTTGTGCCTGAACAATGTATTCTGTTTATTATAGCTTGAATTAATTTCTAACTTTTTCTTTTCCTGGCTCATTTGGGTATCCAGGCCCCATCGCAGGTTTATGGAGGAGTGACTTACTATAACCCTGCCCAGCAGCAAGTGCAGCCAAAGCCCTCCCCACCCCGGAGGACTCCCCAGCCAGTCACCATCAAGCCCCCACCACCTGAGGTATGAGAGCTTTTTCCTGTGTTTAGGGCATATCTATGTCAGTGGGCTTTCCTTTTCTCCAGAAGATTTCCCTCCTTTTCTGGGTATGTTTCTATAGAAAACTTTTTTTTTTTTTTTTTAAACAACCTGATAACAAATTCTAACTTTTTTATTTTAGGTTGTAAGCAGGGGTTCCAGTTAATACGAGTTTCTGAATATTTTAAATCTAACATGATATAAAAGTAAGTGTACAACTTACTATGATTCTTACAACGTTCTTAAAAACTAATGCTTATACTTACTTGCTTAGCAGTCAACAAAACGAATGCTTTAAGTTGTAATCATGTCCTGTCTTGGGGGAGGCTTTTAAGAAGTCCCAAAATTTCCAGTATCTTTGTTTCCCGAATGCATTGAGCAGGGTTGAGGTAGAAACCATTGTTAACTTGGCAGAATTTCATTTGGGAAGCTGCAAGGGAAAAATGCAAAGAAAGGGGAAATCTAAATTCCAGGTGTTATACCAGAGCTAATTCTAAAGGTCATGGAGGAGAAACACCATGGGTTGGAGTGGAGGGTTGTTGTTTTGCTTTTTTAGGGACATTACTTTAAAACATTATTTAGAATGTGGCTTTTTGAAAACAACTTTATAAGTACCATAAAGTCCACTAACACTTTGGTGGTTCTTCCCTTTTCCCCACCCCTTTCAGAACAGCAGAAATGAGAACCCAGGGAAGAAGAGAAATACAACTGGCCGTTTACTACCTGGAGGGCTTCAAAGATAGAGGGTGGCTCCTGCCAGCAAGCAGCTGAATGAGGAGGACCCCTGCCTTCCTCTAAGGCTCTGTTAGAAAAAGGGAGAAACAAGTGGACTTCCTCTCATCTCCAGTTTTTACTTGAGTCGGCTGTGCTCAGAGGAGCAGAGATCCAGACAGCCCAGGCTTCTGAGTCTACATTTAGAAGCCCAGATCTTTGGCTTTTCTTCACTTTCTTTTGGGAAATTCAAGTGTCTTCTGCACCCAGGGAAACTCCTTTCTATTTGTTTTGTTTTCTAAGACGTTTGTTTTTAAAGCCTGGCTTGCTATTCTTAATATTCTTTTAGTTTCTCTCTCTCTCCCCTGTCTGCATTTAAATGAAACAAGTTTATTTTTCTGGTTTGCTAGCTCCCCTGGTTCCCTTTTGGTTCTTCCCTGCATCCAGATAATTGAAAAATTACCAGCAGCCAGTCTTTTCACACCAAATCTACAAAGAGCTCGCCTTTTATTTTTGGTTGGCCTTTGTTGTTATATACTTGGATTATACTTAGATTCTCTTAACTCCTCTAACTCTATGGAACGGTTCTCTGCACAGTTTCCTATGGTGGAGAAAAGCTCAAAGTATGTGGTAGGAACACTTCTTCCTGGCTTCGGTTATTGGGAGTCCGCGCTTCCATTCTGGTGGGCTTCAGGCCTCTGCTGAGGGCATAGTCCCTACAGTAGGGAGAAGTGGCAGACCAGATGTTTTCGTGAGGAAGGGAGGGTGGAGTGAGAGCCTTTGCATCTTAGGGCTGTGCATTCACACAGTCCTCAGGGCTCAGTCTTTGAGGTAAGTGGAATCAGAGGGCCCTACTTTTTTTTTTATCCTAACACACCCCTTTTCTAGTTGCTGTGGACCAATGCATCTCTCTGGAGGCAAATACTATCCAGCAAGCAGTCTACCTTGTCCTTTGTAATTGATCTGCTCCGTGTCTTTCCTGCTACAAGTGTTTTAGATGTTATTACCTTATTTTCCCCCAAGTTCTCTTGTCCTTATAAACAGACAATAGTGCACTTGGGCTTAAGGCCTAAGGAAGCCAGTCACTTTGGGGGCAAGGGTTCCTCTCTTCTTTCCTCTCCATCTATGGCACTGAACCACTCCCCTGCTGCCTCTGCAGAAGAGATTCCTATTATTGCAGCACTTGTCTGCTAGAGGTAACTTGGCCACTGTCCCTGTCATTCTACAGAACCTGAGGGAGGAGGTGGTGGCTGTGTCTCTCCCCAAGTAATGTCACTGTTACTCTTCCTTCAGCAGCTGACCTGACCATTCTGAGTCACAGGTGTGTGGGAGGGGGAGCGGCACTCAAGCTGTAACCCCCAAGGGGGGAAATAACCAAGAGATTCTTCCAGGGGTAGCTGGTGGTTGTGCCTTTTGTAGGCTGTTCCCTTTGCCTTAAACGTGAAGATGTCTCCTCAAGCCTGTGGGCAGCATGCCCAGATTCCCAGACCTTAAGACACTGTGACAGTTGTCTCTGTTGGTCCGCTGTGTTTCACTGCAAGAATTTCTCCATGTGTGTTGTTTTTGTTACTATTTTAAAGGGTGCACATTTGTGATCAGCATCGTGACTTGAAGATAATAAAATTTAGACTGTAAACGTGGCTTTTTTGCCAGTGTTTTGCATGAGTTTTGATTTGAGAGGGAGGAAAGAGGATTTGATCCAGAGTCACAATCACAACTCGAGGCAGGTCAGACTTGTGAAATAGAAGCCCAGAGAGGTGAAGATCCCCTTTGAGTTCACAAGTGTGTGTACACCTCATCAATTATCTTTCCTAACCACGTTGCCACATAGACACCAGGATATCATGTAGTCTCTCAGTTGGGAAGTGTCAGACAAAAACTAGTGAGATACTCCTTATCCACATGAACATAGTATCCCTTATTCCTGCCTTTGTGTTTGTCATGCAAGTTTCCCAGGGTAATAGGCCAATTGTCAGCACAACTTAACTAGATCTTAGATGAAGTAAAAATACGCTGGCATTGAAGTATCAAAGACTATAGTTTGAGAGGCTCCTATCAATCAGTACAGGTTGAGAGGAGGGGCAGTTGAAAGATCAGCTGTGGCTCATGCTGCCAGTTAGTTACCTTGGCCTCTTGGCCTCTGATGAGCACAGGGTAATTCCTAGCTTTGAGTTGACTTGTTTCCTCCTCTGGGTGCTGTGGAATTTCACTACAGAGGCGATCCACAATGCAGGGAAGCAGTTGGGTTTAATGTGCAGCTGACAGCATCTGTTCTGGAGTCCCCCAAATCCTTGTACACTGGGGACATAGGTATTATGGCGCATCTTAAAATGATAGTTGGGACTCCCCCCTACAGCCCTTGGTGTTGCTGCTGCAGCCAGAGGACCATGGCTCTCCTAACCCCCATTTCTAATTCGTTTTCACATCAATTTGCTTCCTTTCTGCCCCACAGGGTGATGGGTATCTATGGGCCTATTCTGGGGTCACAAAAATGCCTGCCAGCCTTGGGGGTGGGTTACTGGCAGGAGGAATGAGCGTGTTAAGATACTTCCCCCTCACCCCTGCCTTTTGCTTCCCCCGTTAGATCCTGTTGCTCTCTGTTGCCCTGGTAACTGGCTCAGCAAGAAGAAACCCAAGCTCAGCAAAGCCCCCAAGTTCTCTGCCCTCCCACCCTGCCTCTCAGTGGGCAGAAGGAAGGGAGTGTACGGGACAGACAGATCAGCCTTGGGTAGCCTTGCTGCATCCCCTTCTAGAAGTCCATAGGCTGGGCTCTCAATGTTTTTTGCCCTATCTCCTCACAGTTGTTAATCATATCACCCTCTCTCGGTTTCTTCCATGGTGTAGGTGCCTTGCCAGACCTTTTCCCCTTGGAGTCAGCACACAGGCCTGCTACCTTGTGGGTGACTCAGAACAGCAAAGACTTAGAATCCCAGAGTTTCCCAGCATCCACAGCCCACTTGGATGGGGGTGTCTCTCTAGGGCAGTGATTTGAATCACTTGGGGATCTTTCAAAAAATAAATATTGGCGATTTGAATCACTTGGGGATCTTTCAAAAAATAAATATTGATCCCATCTCAGAGATATGATTTAATCGATTTGGAGTGTGACCTGGGCATCAGTATTTTTGAAAAGTTCCCCTGGATTTCATTGTACAGTTGAGGCAAGTACCACTGCTGTTTGAGAAGGATCATGCCTCAATGCTGGCTTTCTTCCCTGATTCAAGGCCTGATATCCTTGAGTAGTGGTAGGGGTTCTGGGGTTCTGCTCCCAGAGCTTCCCATTTCCAGAAGTCTCTCTGCCCATTATTTTTCCAGCCCCCACACCCTCCACATTCCCCAATTCTTCCCCACTTCCCGACAATCCCAAATCCTGCCCAGAGAGAAGGTTACCAAGGCAACCAGCTTAATCTGGTAACTGTGGCATGTGCTGGGAGTGGAGCCCTCCCCTCTTATTTGGTTCTTAAATGTCTAGGGAGATCCAAGCCACTGCAACCAGTTTCCCCCCTTAACCTTGGAGATATTGGGGTACCTAATCAAGAGAGCCCAGGAAGCTGATACTTGGATATTTATTCCAGCTTCTTAGCCAAAATTGTGCTCTCCCCTATTTACCGTTTCCTTTCTAAATCCACACAGATGGATGTGCAAGCTTTATTTCTGTGAACACATGCTCTGGCACGCATAGGACCAGATATGCACACTAACACATGTGTAGTACACAGTAGTACACACCCTGTTCAGTCCTACCACCACTCCCAGCCTTTCGCATTCCTGTCCCGCCTGGTTGGTGCACAGTAAACGGGTGGGGCATTGTCCAAGGAGCCTCAACCCATCTGGAACCTAGTGCCACTCCCCAACCTTGTTACCTTAACTTGGTGTGCTTACACTGAATGTGTCTCTTTATCCCCCTACTCCTTCTGGGGCAGTGTACTCTTAGGAACAGAATGCTCCCGGCATAGGCATCAGGAATAAGAATTATTTGGAGTGCAAATTTGGCACCACTTCCCCACTCCACAGTTGCGTCAACCCCGGGGGGGGTTCTCTATATTTGATGATGTCAGCTGCCAGTTCTGGAGCTTGTCACTCATCTCCATGGCCCTGTTTCCTCCTGCTGCCAGCTGGGCTTAGGTGCCCTTGTGCTTCAGTCTCCTCCCCCTACCTACTGCCTTTTCTCACCCCAACTAGACCTGCTACAACCTGCTGCTCCTCACCTGGCTCCAACCTGCCTGCCAGTACTTGCCTCTCACAGGCCAGGCTTTCACCATCTATTGTGCCCTACCAGAAAGGGCAGATGGGTGCCTCCCCCAGAGCCAATGACAATCCATCCAAGGCCTTCCCAGCCCTTCTTACAAGAAGAGAGATAAAGACCACATGTTCCTGTATGGCAACAGAGCACACTATCCAGGTTGAGAGTTATGGACACCCAACCAGCAATCTTTGTAAGCCTCACCTGAGTACAAGTAGCCCGGTTCTTTGAAATAATACCAAAGAGTCCTTGTAAGCCCCAAGCCAGAATCCCTCTCCATTGGTTATTCATTTCCCTACCCTCACCCTTAATTTCTGCATCTGCTCTGAACACTTCATCCAATGCTATTCAAGCCCTTACTGCTGCCCTTGTGATCATCCCCAACACCCAAGTTCAAGCCTAGCGCTGCCCAGGGGACGGACCCAGGAAGGACAGGGGCGGGGACTGGGCGGGGACTGGAGGAGGGGGTGCGGTCTCAATTCTGCCACCTTCCCCCGCCCCCTCTTCCCCCCCGGTCAGAAGCGCAGCCGCCGCTGCTGTCGCGGCCGCGTCCTCTCAGGCTTGCGCTCCGCCCGCTGCCTCTGCCGCCGCAGCCCGGCCCAGGAACGCAGAGCCCGGGCACTGGCCCCGGAGCCTACCCACCCTTTGGATCGCGTGCCGGCTGCAGGCGGCATGAGGCGCCGCTAAGAACGGGTACTCCTTCCCTCTGGCACCTCCCCCGGCCACTGGCCACTGGACTCCGGCCAGCGAGCCTCAGGCACCTCTGGCCCCCAAACCGGCGCCTAGCACGGCCCTCTGCTCTGCCCCTCCGGCTCTGAGCATCGTGTCCCCGCCCCCCCCGCCCGCGCCTGGGACACCTGGGTCCCCCGGCGGCCCCTAGGAGAGGGGTGGGGGGGGGGCATGAAGCCGCTGGAGAAATTTCTGAAGAAACAGACGTCGCAGCTGGCGGGGCGACGGTGGCTGG
>NW_006443570.1:2088433-2095186 GCF_000325575.1 Pteropus alecto | reverse complement strand
GGTCCAGCGGGGGGACCGCGGCCGCTGCAGCGGCGTCAGAGCGTGTCTCGACTGCTGCTCCCAGCTTTCCTTCGGGAGCCCCCCGCTGAGCCGGGGCTGGAGCCGCCCCCGGAGGAGGAAGGGGGAGAGCCGGCAGGGGTCGCAGAGGAGCTTGGCAGTGGGGGACCCTGTTGGCTGCAGCTAGAGGAGGTGCCGGGACCTGGACCTCTCGGGGGAGGGGGGCCCCTGCGCTCCCCTTCCTCGTACTCCTCCGATGAGCTTTCCCCCAGCGAGCCCCTGACTTCTCCGCCCTGGGCCCCCCTGGGTGCCCCTGAGCGGCCAGAGCATCTTCTAAACCGGGTCCTGGAGCGGCTGGCCGGAGGGGCCACCAGGGACAGCGCAGCCTCAGGTAAGGAGTTGGCTGGCTCATTCATCCTGGAGTAAGGGATTGTCACCTGGTTCCTCTTCCTTGCCCTTGGAAAGTAGGGGTGGCTCTGTGCTGGAGCCTGGTGGGGGATTGAATGGTCAGCTGAAGTGGGGTAGAGGCCCATCGGAGGAACAGACCCTTCCACAGAAGAGAAGTGGCAGAGCCATCTTCCTCCCTATAGCAGACTCAACCACAGCAGGAGAAGCTGAACCTCTTTCTCTCCTTAAGCCACCCTTCCTTTCCCCTGGACATTTTATCCAGTCTCATGGGTCCCTGATATTGATTACCTCCTTCTGGGGCCCCAAAATTGGAGCCTGACACACTAAGATGGAGGCTGCCCGGAGCAGCCCATGCCACCCCACCCCCCCAGAGGTGCCCAAGCCTGAAAGACCTTCCAGGATTCCCCAAATCTGTTTAGAAGCCCAGAGCAGAGGGCTGGCCCACTCAGTGAGGCAACACCAGACAGGCACAGGGCTCAAGCTGCCTTTTGGGCTTTGGCAAAGGGATACACTGTCCTTAGTAGCTTGTGGGTAAGGAAGCATTCTAGTTTTCTAGTTGGAGGCTGACTCAGAGGTGGTGTTGGGGGAGAGGCGGCTGGGCAGACATCAGGGCCCTGCAGCATTCAGGGGGGTCTGAGCCCCTCCAACTCCCGCCCTTTTCATGGCAGGCCTCAGCACACAGCCTCTTTCAGAAATAATAACCACACCCTGAGAGGCTTATTCCCTAAACGATGATGCTATTTCACCACTCCCCACCAGCAGCCCTACTAAGGGGACTTTGAGGAAACTGAAGCCCCAAATGGCTGGTTAGTGGTTGAAATAGAAGACCTGTGGGTCTTTAGGTCTAGCTCTCAGCATTTCACTAAGCCTGACAGGGTTTGGGGATTGGGAGCCTTGGTTGAAGATCTCAAGGGAGGTTTCATACTTTGCTCTCAGATCTCTGCAGGGAGCCCTAGCCTAGGTGTGTAGAATGGGGCTCCACTCTCTTAGATTTTTCTCAAGACCAGGGTCCTTTCCTTTGGCTCAGGCTGTAGCTGCCCTGGGGAGCTGACACCTTTTGGATTTAATTAGAAAAGTATCAGACACACACAGCTCTCCTAACCATAACTTCCCACCTACACCACACACCCTGTGTCTCTATGACACATTCCCTGGGGAGGCTGTGCATTGGACCAGAGCCTGCCTTGGAAGAGACAGATGCCAAACTGTAGCCCCCACAGCAATATCATCCCTACTCTGCCCCATGCTCCTCTTCCTTTGCTCTGGCTTACCTCTCCCGTGGGATAAAGAGTATTGGAAGGATGTTGGGCACCCCTATTCCTAGTCCCCATCCCTGGAGCTGGACATCAAGGTGAGGGAGAAGAGAGGCTCTCAGACTCACTTTAAGAACACAGCAGGATAGCTGGACAGAAAGGGAAAAGGAGAAACTGTCTTTATGATGCCTGGTGCCACAGACTTTGCTCAGTCTCCCCTGTGGAAGACTCCTGAATTGATTGTCACCTGTATTATCTGGCCTGGCAAGCTGGATTCCCAGAGTAACTGGTTTGGGAAAACCCAGACCAGTCCCAGAGTGAATAAGAATAAGCTTAACCTGCCACTCTGATATTCTCTAATGTAACTAATGTTCTCAAGCCGTTTTAGTTACCTCCCAAGGTGTGTGGGAGGGACTTACAGAAGGTACCCCAAACTAGCCAGTCTCTTAAACATCTAAGCAGCCCATCTGACCCACTGGTTCTACCCTGACACTCTACTTGCCTCAGGAACAAAGGGAAGTGTAGGTTCTTAGTCCAGGCAAGGCCCTTCCAGCCCTGGGCCTTGGTTTCTCATTTGTAAAATGAAAGAGTTGAAGTAGAGGATCTTGTGTTCTTCTCCTTCTATATCTTGATGGCTAGAATTGGAGGCCAGGGGATGGTGAGCCAAGGGCCAATAGAAACCTTGGTTTTGTCCTGAGGCAGTGCCTGCCTGGGGACCTGGCCCTAACCTGTCCTGGTGAAGACACCTGGCTCCCTCCCTACACCCAGCCTGTCTGTGTGTGCCAGGCGGCCCTGCCCCACCCCAGGGCTGGCTGCAAGTCAGGGCGACCTTGTACCTGGCTGACTGGCTGAGCCAGGCCCAGATGGGGGTGTGGAGGGGGAAAGGGTAGTAGGAGGAGCCACACTCCTCTACCTTCCATCATTAACCCTTCCATCTCTGGGCATCTAGAAGACTCAGGGTTTCCTTTTTTTAAAGGCTTTGGGATCAAAGAGATGGCAATCCTCCCTCTCTCTTTTAATGGGGCTGGTTCTCACCTGCCTAGCTGGAACTCAAAGCTGTTAAGTAGGGAGTGGGGAGGGGAGGAAGGATACCTGTGTACACACACCCTGCTGACCCTGACCTCTGTATTTGGAAGTTCTCTTTGTCTAGAGACCCTTCCGTGAGCTACCTCTTTGGGAGCAGGGGGCAGATCTTAGGCTTGGTGTATTATCTGACCAGCTTCCTACACACATTGAAGAGAAGTGGGTGTGGCCATTGAAGGGTGCCCCCTCCCTCCCCTCCAGCTGCCTTGGCAGCTGCCAACCCCACCCCCTCTTCGGCTGCCCAGAGCCTTCACACGTGTGTGCGTGTGTGTGTGTGTGTGTGTGTGCGCGCGCGCGCGTGCGTTCGCAGAGCACGACGGGGCAGGTGGCTGGGGCTCCAGTCTGGCAAACGAGGACTCACCCTTAGAGGCAAGAGAGGGGCGTGGTGAGTGCCCAGCTGGGTCCTGGAAGTGCCCTTCTGACATCAGTGGCGCCAATTGTTCTCTACAGATATCCTGCTGGATGACATCGTCCTCACCCATTCTCTCTTCCTCCCTACGGAGAAATTTCTGCAGGAGCTACACCAGTAATATCCTTTCGTGGAGCTAGCAAAAGGAGTGGTCAAGGAGGGACTCATTATCTCCATCTCACACATGATGTCAGGGCCTAAGCTCTCCCTGAGAAAACATACTTGGGTTTTAGCCCCAGTTTTTCTACTCACCAGCTGTGTGACCTTGGGCAAATCACCTAACCTCCTGAGGCCTCAGTTTCCTATTCTGTAAAATGGGAGTAAATAGCACCTGCTCTGCCTACGTGTGGGCTGGGGCTGCTGTGGAGATAGATCTGATAGCAGATGTGGGAGTGCTTGGTAGATTGCAAAGCCCTGTACAAATGTAAGGTGTTATTATTCTATGAAGAATGCCTCTTTCCCCACTGAATTGTTGCTCTAAACATCTGGTTGCCCAGTGAGTTATTACAGGGTCTGATGTAAACATCAGGTCACGGCTTCATTAGGGTCTACTAGAGACAAGCCACTGGCTGGGCTATTCATAGGGTCTCATTTAAGCATAGGGCCTCTCACTGAGTTATTTTAGGACCTAATTGTAACTGTCAGGCCACTGACTAGACTATCATAGGCTCTCTTTGAAACACCAGGCCTTACATTGAGGCATGGTCAGGTTTGTGGCTTTTATCAGCCTCCTATTCAGGTGTGGGCTGGTCAGAGGTTGGGTGGGTCCAGTGAGGGTATCCTCAAGAGAAATTCAAAGAGGCAGGAGCTGGATGTGGTCCAGTGGGTGCCATCCCTGCCTACTCTGAGGAAAAACCTAGGTTGGGGCATGAGGGGTCTTGGTTCCAGGGACCCCTGGATCTCCTTTCTCCCTGGCCCCAAACTTAGAGAATATTCGGAGGTAGCTTAGCCTCTCATCTCCCTTCCTGGTTTCCTCAGGTCTGCCTGCCCAGAACTTTTTTTCTTAACTTAGGGGTCAGCTTTGTTTGGGCAGGAGGCATGGAAGGCCCTGAGGGGCTGGGCCGGAAGCAGGCCTGTCTAGCCATGCTCCTTCATTTCTTGGACACCTACCAGGGGCTGCTGCAGGAGGAAGAGGGGGCCGGCCATATCATCAAGGTGGGACTGGGAAGAGAAGGTGGGTGAGCAGGCTATTAGCTCTGGAAGGGGTCCCCTTTGAAGGAGCCATACTCGTCAAGCTGGGTACTGGAAGAAAAAGATGTCAGTGGGCCCTAGCTTATATGGCTCTTCTATGCTTGAAGGCATAGAGACGCTGCCCCAGCCCTTACAGAGAGTAATGCTTGGGATGAGACCCCTGCCCTTACCTCTCTCCTCCTCTCCCCAGGATCTGTATCTGCTGATTATGAAGGATGAGTCCCTTTATCAGGACCTCCGTGAGGACACACTGAGGCTGCACCAGCTTGTGGAAACAGTGGAGCTAAAGTGAGGGGAATGGGTTGGGGAAGGGGACAGGAAAGAAGTCCTCCATGTTCCTGTCTTACAGGAGCTGCCTCTGGCCTTGTGGCTCCAATATGGTTTTATATCAGTCCCTTTCTCTTACTGGAGAGTAGCACAAAGCACTGTCTCAAATCGCTTTTTTGTCCATTCTCCCATCCATTTATTTGTCAGTCTAATGGTGTACTGGTAAATATTTAACAACGAGCACGTCAGGAAAAAGGACCCTGATTTGTAGCTTTTGCTGATTTCTATGGTGGAAATTCTCTTACCACACCTGATTTCAGGCTATCAACATGACATCACGGAATGTGAAGTTGGGAAGAGATGTGCAGGCCATTATGTAGGATTTTTACCTTACAAATAATGTAGATATAAATAACCTGAAGAGCATAGATAATAGTGAAACGTAGTAAAATAATTAAGAAATTACTTTTTCGGTAATAATTTGGCTATAAGATTAGAAACACACACATATTTTTTAATGGCTTTATTTAAAAACCAGTTAGCAAAATCCTCCAAAATTTAAAAATGCACTTTCATGAGCCAATGTGAGCTGGCTTTAGAACACCACTGCATGCAAGCATGCATGCATGCATGCATCCATCCATCTAGCCATCCATCCATCCCCTTCGGCCCTTTCATTTGCTCTCCACTCCATCCCCACCACCACAACCCTTGTTTAGGCCTCATTATCTCTCACCTGGATTATTGCTACAGCCTCCTATCCAGGGCTTCAGTGTATGGTCTTGTGTCCTTCTCTCCTTTCTTATGTTGACACCAGAGAGATCTTTCCAACTTGACAACATCATGCTCCTGTTTCAAAAACATCCATGGCTCCCCATTGCCTACAAGACAAAGCTTCAACATCCTAGCACAGTATTTAGAACTCTTCTCTTTCTGCCTTCTGCTAATCCTTCCCATTTCATTTCCCATATCCCCCTATACCCATGACATTTCCTATATACCCCATTCCCTGAACCCCATTCCCTATAGTGCTTTCTCAACTATATGGTTTATTCCAGAAGGACCTCCTCCCACCCCCTCCTCTTCCTGTTGTCCTTTAAAGGCTAGGTCAAATCCCATCTTCTTAATGAAAGCTTCCTAGATCCTCTTTTTAGGAGTAGCTTTCTCCCTCCCCCATACCAACATAACTCTCCTTGTACCTTTGTTATAATACCTAACACCTCCCGCCTTATGTTAGAAGTAGCTGCGTGCACATCTGTCTCTCTCCCAGACTGTGAAGTCCTTGCTGGCAAAATTCAGCAAATAGCTGGTGACTGACACCTACCATGTGCCAAGCAATGTGCTGGGCCTGGAGGATGAAAAAAAAATTCAGTAAGAACTAATCCCAGCCCTCAAAAGCTCTCAATCTTGTAGAAGAGATAAGACATGAACCTAAACAAATATTAGCTGAGGCAAAAAAAAAAAAGAAAAGAAAAAAGAAAAAGTAACCTATCCTGCTGGGTGGGATGAATCAGAGAAGAATTCATAGAAGAGGTGGCATTTGATTTGGGTCACTCAGACAGTCGTCCCTGCTGGCCATTGTCCTCTCTTCTGATCCCCTTCACCATTCTCTGAACCTGACGCCACTGCCTCCTTGACCTAGTTCTGATATCCTTGCTTGATGTAGCCTGCCTGGCGCTCCATATGCCTGGCAGGGCTTCCTGATGCCTAGCTGTATCCATGCCAGGATCCCAGAGGAGACTCAGCCACCCAGCAAGCAGGTGAAGCCACTCTTTCGCCACTTCCGTCGGATAGACTCCTGTCTGCAGACCCGAGTGGCCTTCCGGGGCTCCGATGAGAGTGAGTGTGGACATTAGGAGGGGCAGGGGTCTCTGGGTCTTGGGACCCCTCTGTTGAATGTCCCTGGGTAGTAGAACCATTCTTTTTACTGCATCTTTCTCAGAGGCCAACCAATATAGGGTTAGGGGTGGGTTGGGATGGGGAACAGAGGTGCCCTGGAGGAGACTGTGCCAGTGCTGCCATTCTGCCTTCCGATAAAAAAACAAAAAAAAACAAAAAAACACCTTCCTGTCTCTGTCCAGTCTTCTGCCGGGTCTACATGCCTGACCACTCTTATGTGACCATACGCAGCCGCCTCTCAGCGTC
>NW_006443570.1:2083124-2088376 GCF_000325575.1 Pteropus alecto | reverse complement strand
AGGATTCTCTCATCCTGGTAGCTGTGGCCTCCTCTGGAGGTGAGGGTCAGGAAGAGCTGGGCTGGGGCCCAGGAGAGAAACTCACAAGCTTAGTGCCCTGGAGTGGGGCAAAAACTGACTTTTAGGCCCTGGCTACTCAGAACCAGCCACCAAATGAGCATCATTTGGGAGCTTTTTAAAAATGCAGCATTTCAGACCTGCTGATTTGGAATGTAACTTTTAACAAGATCCCCAGTCTATTCTATGAACATCAAAGTTTAGGAAGCACTGGTCCAGGATACTTGGATGATGATCTGGGTGCCTGCCTCTAACTCGCCTTGGGACCTAGTCCTTGAACCCCCTCAAGTCCCTAAGGATCCTATGTTTCCAATTTCTGTGGAAGGCAAAAAGCCTGCAGTGTAACCATAGCCTTATTTCCTTCTAACATGGGGAAAATAAATCCTGCTTTTCCAGTGTCACAGGGATGAAAGAATGAGAGAAGGGCTGAGAAAGAACATTGGGAGCAAAAAAGAGGTTATAAATGCAAAAGAAATTGTTATTTGAAAAACTTGAGGGAAACATGGCATACACTGGTGATAACACAAATCCCATTAGTCTAGAATGTGTCTATGCAGGTGAGGAGTTTCTGAATGGGATGGAGACAGTGGCTGGGATGTGTGAGGGTGCAGGTGGCCGGGGCTGAGGCAGAGCAGCTCGTTCTTCTGCAGAAAAGGTCCTTCTCCAGCCGACCGAAGACTGTGTCTTCACCACATTGGGCATCAACAGCCACCTATTTGCCTGCACTCGAGACAGCTATGAGTCCCTGGTAAGAATGTCTTCACAAGGCCTTGGCGGGACCGAGGACTGTGAGGATCTGTGAGCAGAAACTCAGAAGCCCAGACCTGTGCCCCTGCCTGCCACCAGGTGCCGCTCCCTGAGGAAATCCAGGTCTCCCCTGGAGACACCGAGATCCACCGAGTGGAGCCTGAGGACATAGCCAACCACCTTACTGCCTTCCACTGGGAGCTGTTCAGATGTGTGCACGAGGTGGGCACTGAGGCTGGTGCTGTGCTGGGGGCCTGGAGGGAGAAATGTGCCAAATGTGGGGGCCTGGAGGGAGGCAGTGTCTGCAGCTGAAGTCCCAGTTTAGAAAGCTCACTTTGCAGCATGCCCTCCAGCAATGCACTGTAGAACCTTTCTAAGCCTTTGTTCCTGCATCTGAGAAAAAAAAAAAAAAAAAGCCAGCAGAGAGAGAGAACCCCTAGCATGATGGTTCAGGGCCCAAGTGCTGCCTACAATGAACTTGACCCATGGTTTGTATTTGAAAAATATTCACTATTAAAGAAATAAAGCAATGACTATAACGTCTATCAGGTGGTTCAAGTGCCCGGCACCTAGTAAATTCTCAATAGATAGTGGAATATTATTCACGTTGGTTGTTTTTTTCCCCCATCTCTGTCGCATCTTGTCCTGTCTCCGTTTTTTCTATTTTCTACTCCTCCCGCCCCCGCCCTCCTGCCTTTCTGTCCTCACCATTTTGCACTGCCATCTTCCCACCCACTCCCCCTACGCCCTGGCCGCCCCTTCACCACCGTGGGTGCAGCTGGAGTTCGTGGACTACGTGTTCCACGGGGAGCGCGGCCGCCGGGAGACCGCTAACCTGGAGCTGCTGCTGCAGCGCTGCAGTGAGGTCACCCACTGGGTGGCCACCGAGGTGCTACTCTGCGAGGCCGCGGGCAAGCGCGCGCAGCTGCTCAAAAAGTTCATCAAGATCGCTGCCATGTGAGTGCGGCTGGCTGGGGAGCCCGAGCGCGGACGTCGGGCCTGCAACCGGGCCACCTGAGCGCCCACTGACCCCTTCTTCCAACCCCGCAGCTGCAAGCAGAATCAGGACCTGCTGTCCTTCTACGCCGTGGTTATGGGACTGGACAACGCCGCGGTCAGCCGCCTGAGGCTCACCTGGGAGGTGATGCGACCTCTTCTTCCCTTTCCTCTGCTCCCGTGTATGCTGGCCCACCTGGGGATCTTGGCCTCCAGCCTCAGTCTTGACATCCTGGGCTCACCCCAGTTAAAAGGAGGCGCCCTCTTCTGGCAGATAGAATCCGGGGCGCACAGCTGGGCTAACCGACCCTGTCCTCGCGCAGATTAGGAACAAGGCAGAATCCCGCCTGAGTGGGAGGGCAGGCAGCCCAGGCCAGGTCGCTGATTTGGCTGTAGGATTTCAACGCGCACTCAGTGAGGCACCGTGGTGCATGGCACATGCATAAGCAGAGACCTTTATTTCTCCTGAATAATTCATTCCTCTGGGCTGCTTCCAGCTCCCCAGACCCATCCGAGGGTGGCTCCACTTCCGCACTCACCTGCTTCCCAGCCTTCTTCAAGACACTCAGACCCTTTCCTCCTCTAACACCTGGGGATTAGTCAGAAGCTCCCATAAAACCCAAGGAGCTCCTTTCTGACATTCCTTCTCCTTCCTTCAAACTCTCTGCAGAAGCTGCCAGGGAAATTCAAGAACTTGTTCCGCAAATTTGAGAACTTGACAGTAAGTGGGTTTGGCTCTTTTATCTGCCCCTGGACTTGTACCCCAGAGACTCTCTGTTCCCATAAACTTCCCTCAAGCTTCCCTTTCAAGTGCCTAGGACCCCCCACCCACACCCCCCGCCACTACCATGCTGGAGGATTGTTACCCTGTTTCCCCTGGAGGAGCGGGGAGAGTAGTCAAGCTCCACCCCAGCACACTCCCAGCACACACCCATTCACACTCCTATCTGATTGGAGATGTTAGCTAGGGCAGGGGGATGAGGGAGGGAATGGGGGATGTCTTTGGGGTACACTGGCCTATCTGTCCCTTTATCCCTCTTCCGTGGAATGCCAGGACCCTTGCAGGAACCACAAAAGCTACCGAGACGTGATCTCCAAGATGAAAGCCCCCGTGATTCCTTTCGTGCCTCTGATTCTCAAAGGTGAGTGTCTTCCCAAATTGTGCTCCTCTATCCACATTCTTCATGCCCCAGTTCTGACTCTCAGTCCCCTCCCAACTCTGCTCTGAGTGCCCAGAGGAGAGGAGGTCCCCAAGACTGAGTGAATTCCAAGGGAGGGGAAGGTCCCTTTGGACTGCCTCTCTTACTTTATTCTCTCCCCATCCCCTAGACCTGACTTTCCTGCATGAAGGGAGTAAGACCCTTGTGGATGGTTTGGTGAACATCGAGAAGCTGGTGAGTGGCACTGACAGCCCCAGTCCCATGAGTTGGGGGGCTGGCATCCTCCCCCTCTCCTGGCACCCCCCCTAAAGACAGCAGCCTTTCTCCATGGTGCCCAGCTTGCCTGACAGACTCCCAGCTATCTTCCTGGTGGCATCGCTGTGGCAACCCACCCACGGGTGGCAAAGCTAACAGGCAACTTGAGGGGCAACTCTACCTCCCCCTCATCTGGCATCCTATTATGCCCATTTCTTTGGTTTTTCGGAGACCCTCCAGAATTGGGGACTGGAGGAAGTAAAACCAGCAGGGATGGAGGTTGAAGGAAGGGGAGCATGAGGCGGGGGCGGGGGGAGCATCTTTCTGCCCTTTGCAGGCCTCATTCCTTGTCATCTCGCAGCATTCAGTGGCCGAAAAAGTGAGGACAGTCCGCAAATACCGGAGCCGGCCCCTTTGTGAGTATATGGGGTTCTGAGAGCATTACAAGTAGAGCTTTGACTAAGTGGGACAGTTCCGGGGAGAATTCCCAGTTCAAATGTTTATTTCCTTAAACTCGTCAGTCCTCCATTTTCTCCTTGGCCTCCCCAGGGGCCCTCCTGCCCAACACCTGCCCCGATCTGCACCCTTCTCCTCTGGCTGGTATGTGTATAGAGGAAGAAGGGAGACTAGCAGCCTGATCCCCTCTCTCTTGACATTCCAGGCCTGGATATGGAGGCATCCCCCCATCACCTGCAGACCAAGGCTTATGTACGCCAGTTCCAAGTCATCGACAACCAGAACCTCCTCTTTGAGCTTTCCTACAAGCTGGAGGCTAATAGTCAGTGAGAACAGAGGTTTTAGTCGGTCCCCACCAGGGTCCTCAGGCACCTGGCACTCAAGCACTTTGCACGAAGTCCCAACCCACCTCCGACATCTTTCCCTTGGAACAACTTCCCGCCCCACGTGGAAGAGTTGGATGAACTGACGCCTAGACTCATAAGCCTGTTCATCCGGCTGAAGTCCTCTCCCTCTTGCTCCTTTAAGCAAAACTATACTCTGCTGGTTCCTGCTTTTGCAGGAAAAGGGGGCAGAGAGCTTCTTCCTCTGTCCCCTCCCATCGAGGTCTGTTCCAGAGATAGAGTTTGCAACCTCCTCTTCCCAAGCAAGAAGGAAAGCTGTCCACCCTCCACATCTCTCTCGCAGAGCGGAATTGGGGGCGGGACTGGCAGCCTTCCTCTCCACCACCTGTCCGGCTTCTCTCTGGTCAGGGCTGTACCCGCCCCCCTGAATATTATATTGCCTGTGTGTGTGTGTGTGTGTGTGTGTGTGTGTGTGTGTCCCTTTAAAGAGGAGTGTATCTGGTAATTGAGGGAGGATGTTGTGTGTGCCGTGGGTGGAGAGGGGGTCCTTTTGTTTGGTGCTACCCTTGTCTACTCTGCCCCTGGGTTGGTGTGGTGTGGGGTGCTTTCCCCGCTCCCCCCCGCCCACTCCTGCTCAGTTCCTCGTGCTGCCCTGCAATCCCAGGCTTGTGGGTGAAGCTGCTTGTGACAGGGAGCAGCAGCAGGCAGGAGTGTTTACCCATCTGCTCTTTTGAGTCCCCCAGTCAGGCCTCCTGAAGGTCCATGGGTGGGCTCCAATGGGAGGATAAAGGATGCTCAGGGAAACACAGGCCTCGGCTGCCTATGGGACCCTCCCTCTGTGTTACAGTGGGGTAGGGCATGGCGGTATCAGGAGGTAGGCGTGCCTGCTGCCCATACTCTTGCTTCTGGGGTGTCTCACTGCTAAGAAGGGAGTTATCATCCCTCTTCTGGCTCTGTGTCTGACACCAAGAACATGATCTCTATCCCCTTCCCTGTTTTGACTCCCCCTTGGTCTTCCTCATCAAAGCTGGGGTGGGATGGACTCTTGTACCTGGGGCAGGCAGACCCCCAAAGTGGGGGGGAGGGAATAGCAGAGACAGTAAAGGCAAACTGGACTCTAGTGATGCCTTTATTACCTCTCTGCTTCCCCTCCCTCTCCCATCATGGGCTTCTAGGGCTGAGGGGTGCAGGGGCTCCTGGCAGCTACTGGGTGAGGTGTCCTGGCACGTCTCACCCT
>NW_006443570.1:2054922-2082997 GCF_000325575.1 Pteropus alecto | reverse complement strand
AAGAGCCTTGTATCATATGTAAACAATGTATCATAGATTATGTTGTACAGTCCCTTTTATACAGTGGCCTGTCTTGTTCCTGCCACAAAAAATATCTATGGATTCCTCACCCCCACCCCCAAAAACACAGAAGCTGTGTCCCACCCCCTCCATTTCTTCCGGACAGTGACCAAGGCCCCCCTCCTGCTTCCTGCCTCTTTCTTACAATTGCAGATGCCCCATCCTCTCCCTGCAGCCCCGACCCCTCTCCGCAGCCTTCTCACTCCAGCTCCCACAATCTCCACGAACACTGGGGCCCACTGGTCCGGTCTTGGCTGCTGCCCTCTCCTAGCCTTGACACCTGCCCTGCTGCCTCCCAAGGGGCTCCCGGACCCCTCCCTGTGCCCACAGCTTTAACAGAGTGAACTGTGTGTACTGTACAAGCTCAGTTGTCTTTGCCGAAACTGCTGGATGGAGAAAAAGCCGATAAAGTCTATGAATCAACCCATCTGCTGTTCTTCATTCTGTTTCTTTGAGGCTAGGGAAGAGCCGATGGAGGGGAGAGGGGACTGTATCTCAATGTGCTGGGCTCCTCAGCAGAATGGTTCTGGAGTGACATTGAAAATGTGGATGAGAGGAAAATGTGCCAGCCTCATGAGACATGTCATATAGTGCCTGGAACTTGGAAGAGTAAATGTTTTAGTTCTTGCATGTTTCAGGTGCCAGAGATACGTGATCTTATTTAATTCTAATACTGTAAGGAGGAAGATGGAGGCTGGGCAGTCTTAGCATAAGGTCCAAGTGACCGGGCAAGCGATGGGGTGGACCTGAGCCTCTAACCCAGATCTGTCCACTGCAGACAACAAGCACTCTTCACAAAAAACAATATTTACCAGTTAGATATAATGTGTGGGGCATCCAGAACCTAAGCTCCAGGAGACATCATGTACTCAAACAGCTGCACATGAGGGCTTAACCTTCTCTCGTCCTGTATCTGTTATTTCCTCAATGTTCTGACTTTCAGAAAATAGTCCTTTCTCCACCCAGGTTGTCTAGGCGAGAATATAAGACTCACTGTTAATGGCTATTTCTCTCATTCCTCGTTTATCTTATTGGCCAGTCCCATTGGCTACAATTCCAGAATATATCCTGGATATATATATGTGTGTGTGTATGTATGTATATACATACATACACACACACATATCCTCGATTGTCCTTCTTTATGACTCCTCTATTACCACTTACTGCAAACCACTTTTATGCCTTCCCTGGGCAACTACACAAGCCTCCTACCTGGGCTCTTGGCTTCCTCAATCGAACTCGCCCCTAATCCCACCAGTCGGTTCTCTACACTGCAGCCAGAGTGCTCTTTTAGAAACATAAATCAGACCATGTATGGCTAAAATTAAAAAGAGTGGCAATGCAAAGTGTCAGTGAGGTTGTGGAGCAAGCGGAACTTTTAGACACTGCTAGTGGTAGTGTAAAGTGGTCCAGACACTTTGGAAAATTGTCTGGAAGCACTTACTCAAACTAAATGTATACCTCAACTCTGACCTAGCATTTCTGCTCCCTCCTAGATGCATAACCAAGAGAAATTAGTGCTTATGTTCACCAAAAGACATGGACAGCAATGATCATAGCAGTTTTATTTATGATAGAGAAATTGGAAAAAAACCAGTGTCCTTCAACGAGCGAATGGACAAATCAATTATGGTGTATTCTTACAGTGGAATACCACATAGCAACAAAAAAGAACAAATAACCTGCACGAATGAATCTCACAGACATAATACTGAGTAAAAGAAGCCAGACACATAAGACTACATACTGTATGATTCTATTTAAGAAGTTCAAGATCAAGCAAAATTAATCTATGGCAATAGAAGTAAAAATAATGGTTACTCAATAGGGTGGGAGAGAGTATTGATTGGAGAAGGGCATAAAGAAATGTGGTGATAGAAATGTTCTATATCTTGACCTCGGGGTGGTCACTTGTGTGTGTGTGTGTGTGTGTGTGTGTGTGTGTGTTCCCTGAGTTGTTCATGTGAGATTTATACATTTCACTTAGTTATTCTATACCTCAACCAAAACAATTCAGATCATAACACTTCCTGTTTTTTGATAATGCTTAGGTTAGAAATCAAAATCTACCCCCCACTCTTACCCCATCTCCCCTCACTCACTCCATACCAGCCACACTGATTGCTTTATGAAACACTCATTCTCATTTCAGGGATTTTACCTTTGCTCATCCCTGAGCCTTTCCTGGCCTCTCTGATCCCACCCACCCCACCCCTCACTTTCTTCCTCTTATCCTCCTGTATTTTCTTAAAGGCATTTATCGCTACCTGACATCATGTGTACTTTGTTGTGTACTTGCTTCATCGTTACTCCCCCACCAGGATGTTCACTCCATGAGTCTGTCTTGTTCACTATTCAGTACCTTGAACAGTACCTGGTGCAGAGAGGACACTCAATACATGCTCGCTGAATAAATAAATTAGGTTGGTTGAAATAGGAGCTGCAGAGTGAGACAAGGCACAAGATGATAGGTGCTCTGGGAATTAAGCCAAGGAGATTTGCTACTGATCTAGAGATGGTGGGTCGGATATAATAAGACAAAACTTTTTGGAAGAGGTGACACAGGTCTTGAAGCAGCGTAGGGTTTGATGGTAAAAGTGTGGAAGTGGGAAGTCAGAAGGGCAGAAAGAGTGATATGGATTATTCCCCTCATTCCCATCTCAATCATTGTCAGACCCATCAGGCATCTTTCGGGGGTGATGATAACAGTTGACATTTGGGATAGTGCCCTTTGTCACTCGCTATGCTGGGCTTATGTGCGTTCTCTCATTTTATCTTCGCAACAAATTCAGGAGGTTGGCTCTATCAGCTCTACTTTCTAGATGAGAACTGAGGTTCCAAGAGATTTCTCATTAGAGACACGGAGAGGCCAAGTCTCTAGCCCTGAGTCTCACAGCTAACAGGGATTTGAAACCAGTTATTCTGACTCCAGAGCCACAGTTTAAGCTCTGCACAATCCTAGGATATTGTATAAGTGAGAAATATCCACCTGTGCTCACCAGCAGTGGCCACCTGACTACCGCTGGCAGACTATCCTTTCTGGTCCCTTCCATCCCTCCTGTGTTCTGCCTCCTTGTGGAGAGAGTGACTGAGAGACACAGAGGTGGTCAAAGGGTTCTGTGGGCTGGGTGGGGAGAGGATAAGCTTACTTAATAGCATCGCATCTCCTAGGCTGGTCTAGCAATGAACAAAGAGGTGACAATAATTTGGAGTGGTCAGAAGACCAGCATAATAAGATGCTCTTTTGAGTAGGTGCCTGAAGAGAGGAGAGTGAAGAATTGAAGCAGTGCCCTTTTAATCCAGTAGGTGTCGCCATTAAGGTTACTTACTCACCACGCTTGGGAATAGGGAAGAGGCATGGGCCAGGGAGAGGGGGTTAGTTAGAGCATTGCTTGTGGGTCTCTTGAGCTTCTCTGAGAGTCAAAAATTTGATCAGGATAACTCGTATCTTTCATTCTCTCCCTCTCTACTGGCTTTTTCCCATTTAGCATTTAAACCCTCTCATGCCGGCTCTAGCTCCTGTCCCCTCTCTTCAGTTCACAAAGAAACTTTTTCAAAGAATCTTCACTTCCTCATCTCCCATTCACTCCTTTTTTATTTTGCCTTGTTTCCCCCACTTTTCATCATGAAAAATTGCAAACATAAAAATGTTGAAAGATTAGTACAATGAATACTCAAACCTTTCCAGATTCTATAATTAACATTTTGCTAAATTTGCTTTTGTTCTCTATGTGTTTCTCTCTCCACACACACACACACACACACACACACACACACACACACACACACTTTTTCTTTTGCCAAGCTATCTGAAAGTGAGTTGCAAACATTATATCACTTCACTCCTAATAGCTTCAGCAAGAATATTCTAAGAATAAGGATATTCTCTTACGCATCTATCATACCATTATCATACCTAAGAAAATCAACATATTTCTATGATATCATCTAATATCCAGTCTATATTTAATTTCTCCAGTTGTCTCAAAAATATCTTCTAAAAAAACTTAAGAAAAAAACCTTCCCGATTCAATTTAGTTCCATGCATTGCATTTGGTTGTTATAACGCTTTAGTTGCTTTTAATCTAGAATAGTTCATTTTCTTTTCTTTTTTTTCAATGACATTGACTTTTAGAAGTCTAGGACAGATGTCCTGTAAAATGTTCCAAATTCTTTACTTGTTTGATTGTTTCTCCACGCCCTTGTTTGCTTGCACCTTTATCCTTTCTGTAGAGTATAAGATATCAGTTGTGTCTATAGCAAATTGTCTAAAACAAATATTAGGTGAGTCACATACGTAATTTAAATATTAATGAGGTATTTTACGTCCTGGGTTTTTTTTATGAGTCTTTGAAATCTTGTATGTCTTTTATACTTACAGCATATTTCAATTAGGATTAGTCACATTTTAATTGTTTAATATCCACAAATGGCCAGTGGCCCCCAAATTGGATAACATAGTTTTAGTGGTTTTTCTGGAGCATAAATATTCTAGAGAAGAATACTTTATAGGGGATAATGGCATTACACCAGGAGGATGGCCCAGATTAATGATGGGTGAGTTTGACTCCTGTTTAAGGGGAGACTACCAGACCTGTCCCTTAAAATGATACTTTTTTTTTCTCTTTGCAGTCAGTATGTGGTGATTTTTGCATCTTGCAAATATCCTGTGTATCACAATCATTCACTCTTGTTAAGAAGTTATTTTTAAATGCATTGTGTAACATTTTAATCATATAGAAAGTTTAAAGATTAATATAATGAACACCCGTGTCACCACCACCCACCTTAGGAAATGAAAACTTACCCTACAGCTGAGGCCCCTGGTACCTGGGGTCCTTAATCACATCCTCTTCCTTTCTTCCCACTTTTCTGAGTGTGGTATCATTTCCACGCATTTTTGTGAACTTTTACCACATATGTATAAATCTGAAGACCATATAATGTTTTGCATTTTTTTGAGTAACAGTTTTAAGATATAATTCACATACCGTGTAATTCACCTATTTAAAGCGTATAGTTCAGTGCTCACTTCAGCAGCACATATACTAAAATTAGAACAATACAGAGAAGATTAGCATGGCCCCTGCACAAGGATGACACTCAAATTCGTGAAGCGTTCCATATTTTTAGCAACACTTGTAGTAAGTAGTCTGCCTAGTGTATTTGACAGCCAGAGGGGATCACTTTGAACATTCCTGTCCTTTATGTAACAAAATTATTTCCAGTAATTATTGTGCAATGATCTGTAACAATCATTATTTTCTTATTTATTCTCTGGTTTTAAAATAAAACAAAGCTATTAAAAGAATAAATGTCAATTAAAAAAAGTGTGCAGTTCAATGGCTTTTAGCATATCTACAGAGTTGTGCAACAATCACCATAATCAATTTTAGAACATTTTCATCACCCCAAAAAGAAACTCCCTGTACAAGAATGTTTGTAGCAGCATTATTCCAAATAGCCAAAAAGTGGGAATAATTCAATGTTAATTGACGAATGGGTAAACTAAATGTGGTATATCCATAAAACAGAATATTATTTGGCCATGAAAAGGAATGAAGTACTAATATATGTTACAACATGAATACACCTTGAAAACATTATGCTCAGTGAAAGCCAGATACAAAAGGACAAATATTGTATGATTCCATTTATATGAAATGTCCAGCATAGGCAAATCCGCAGAGACAGAGAGTGAATTTGTGGTTGCCAGGGGATAGGAGGAGAGAAGAATTAGGAGAGACTGCTAATGGGTTTTTTTGGCGGGGGGCGGGGGGGGGGTGTGCGGAGGTGATGAAAATATCCCAGAATTAGATAGTGGTGAGGACTGCATAATGTTGGGAATACACTAAAAACTACTCAATCATACACTTAAAAGTGGTTAAAATGGTTTAATGTTATGTGAATTTTATTTGCCTGATGTGTCGACATATCACTCCAGTTTCTGCTTTCATCTTCACACTGAGTTCTCCCCTGTGTGTGTCTCTGTGTACTCCCCTCTTCTTATAAGGACCCCAGTCATTGGATTTAGGGCCCACCCTAATCTAATGTGACCTCATCTTAACCTAGCATGACCTCAATTTAACTAATTACATCTGCAAAAAAACTTAGTTCTAAATAAGGTCAAATTCTGAGGTTCTTGGTGAATGTGAAATTTTGGAGGACACTATTCAACCCACCATAAGATTCTTTGCTCATTTTTTAACTGGGTTGTTATTCTTTTAATTAGTGAGTTTTAAGAGTTTTTTACGTTTGCACATTTTTAAACTTTAATACTGCTTGCAGTGTTCAGCAACTTGCCCCCCTCTTGACATTATGCATTCATCCAGGTCAATCAATTTACAAAAGGACAAATGTGTGTGTGTTTGTGTGTGTGTGTGTGCGTGTGTATGTGTGTGTGTGTGTAACTTTAGTTTGGTTTTGTTGCTCTGTTTCCCTTTTATTCTTCAACCCAGTGCATCTGGCTTCACCATCATTACTCGCTGAAAACCATGCCTATCAGAGTCACTGATTCCCATGTTACCAAGTCCAAGGGACACTTATCTTATTGTTCTCTCTCTGGCATTTGATATTTCTGACCATTCTTCCCCCTTGAACACTCATTATTGTTTCCAAAACACTATGCTCTAAGAACTTCCCTCTGTCCTCTTTCTCAGTCTCCCTTGCTGGCCCTCTCCCCAGCTTGGTCCTTCCTGGGAGCATAGAGTTCCTTGGGTCTGTCTGAAGCCTTCTTCTCTTCCCACTATACACCTGGGCTTAGATTTCACCCATATATTTTTGTTTGAGGATCTAGTGCTGCATAACAAATTATTCCAAATTTAATGGCTAAAAACAATGACCATTTTATAATTTCCCATGGTCCTCTGGGTCGATGGGGGTCATTGCTGGACAGTTCTGCTGTCTGACTTGGGTGTCCCATGTGGCTGCAATCAGAAGGTGTCTGGAGCTGGAATGTCCAAGATGGCTGGCTCACCCATCTTGCACCCTGGGGGAACAGCTGGAATACTCTTTCTCTCCATGTCAGTGCCTCTCCCTCCAGGTGACCTGTACAGCAGCGTAGCTGATTTCTCACATGGGAGTTTAAGGGTCTCCAAAACACAAGTGTGGAAGCTGCTAGGTCTTCTTAAGACTTACTTCTGGACCTAGTATAGCCTCACTTCTACTTCATTAAAGGGAGTCACAGGCCAGCCCAAAATCCATGAATATGAGGAGTCCTGGGTCTTTGTGATGCAGAGCAGGGCAGATTTCCCCCAGTTGAGGGGAGACCAAGCTCTGCATTGAGAGAGAAGAGGCTTCTTGGTGGAGAGAGTAAAAAAAGAATTCAAACACCTGCCAAAGTTAGAGTTAAAAGGAATGTTTATTAAAGAAGGGGAAAAGCAAAGACTAGGGACAGCAAAGGCAAAAGCCAAGACAAGGAAAAAAGCCCAGAGTGTGTGTGTGGGGGGGATCCAGTTTCTATTTCATTCTTTAGTTCCTGTGAGTTACAGTTTAAAGACTTTGTTTACCCATTTTCCTTTGATATGGACATACAGAGAGGACGGGTAAGAGTATGGAGGTGAAAAGGTAAGAATATGTAGCGTGAAAGGCCCTGCTGGCAGTTCCCAAGCTTTAATCCATAGGCTCCCTATGGTTTTAGCCATAGGGAATGAATAATTTTATTTTGTGTAAGGTGCCACTTAAAGACTTTGCTTTTCCTGTTTTCCCTTCAGGGTGTGGGGAAATGGGTTGTTAGCACTACCAGCAGAAATCTTCCTTCGTTCCAGCAGGTTTCTTCCTGGTCAGCATATTGCAGTCTCTGAATACTGCTTCATTTAACATTTTAGTTCTTTTGCCTCTTCCCTACATTATTTGGGCTCTTTGGAGGCTGGCTACCACGGTTAATGAGTCCCAAATTGCTAGGATTGCTTTTCTAAGTTCCAGACCCAACATCCACTGGCCTACTGGACCTCTCTTCTCTAATCCCCCAGCTTCCTGCCCTGCTCCAGCCCTTTCTCTTCCTTCTTGACTCTCTCCAGCTAAATGTTGGCATCACCTGAGCGTAGGAATTCAAGCTAGAAACTTGGAAATCATCTATGGCTCCTCCTCTTTGCAAGTGTGTACACAGTTCACTTGCATTCCATTTAGTCTTATCTCCATTTTGCAGATGAGGAGCCTGAGGCTAGTGGAGGTTGAATAATCTGCCCAAAGTCTCTCTCTTAGTGGTGGGCGGAACTAAGATCCGAGGCCTTGGGTTCTGCAAACAGGGAGACCCGCCTCCAAAGCTTTTGTGTCCAGTCAGTGTCCAGCTGCCACTCAGTGCAGGCAACCATCATTTCTCACTTAAATGTCCACAGCAGCATCCTAACTGCTATTCTCGCCTCCAACCTGACCCCATTTAATCCATCCCCCATGCTTTAGTCGGAGGGATCTTTCTAGAAAGCAAAGTGGGTTTTGGCACTTCTCAGCTTAAACTTGTCAATGGTTTTCCTCTTGCCCTCAAGAAAATATTTAACTTTTCACAATAGATAATAACGCCCTTTACAAATTGGCCCCTGTTAACTTAACAGTGTATAGTATAGGGCAGTGGTTCACCATGGGGGAATTTTGGAAATTTGTGGAGATCTTTCTGTTTGTCACAATGATAAAGACATACTATTAACATTTGGTGGCTAAGCGTCCGGAATGCTAGAGTGCTCCAATGTGAGGGACAGATTCACACAACCAAGAATTATCCTGGGTTCCACATGGCTTTAAATATCCTACTAGACATTCCATGCAAAAAAATCGATTATCACTTGAGTCTAGAATCTATCTCCATTAGCTTTATACCCAAGGGAGGAGAGCACAGGTTCATTTCTGGTACACCCTTGCCATGAGGATGTAGTCCTTTGGGGTCTCATCTTATGATGGGAGACTCTCCTCTTAAGCTCTCCTGTTAAGGAGGTTCTGGGGTGGTTTCTTTCCCGTGAGACACTGATGAAAGCTCAGGTTCACCTAGCAGGCAAGTGTCCCCAGAGCAAAAATCTGCTTCAGTGTTCCACCTACCTTTGTGTGTGTCCCCTACCTTCACTTACTTTGTTTTGCCCTGAAAATTCCTTACTTTTTCATCAAGGAATTTAAGATTTTAAAATATTATGATCAGGATTTTTAGCTGTTTTTAGGGAATTCTCTAAGATACTTAGCTAATCATATTATCAGAAAAGGGAATTGCAAAAATGAAATATTTTTGTACGTAGTTAATATAATGTCTTTTATAAAAATATAACTACTGTGTTGTTTTGTGTTATTCAAAACTTTAATAAGAGTTGTCCACCATTTTGGAAAATCACATCATAAATGACAATGCCCTTAGGTCAGTCTGCACTTGTCCCTGTCACATTCTTAGTGGTTCTAGGGATGAATGTACGCATCTATTATCTTCCAGTGTAGAGATGCCTGAGCATTGGCATATTGAAATGCCTTCCTCTTATTTGTCTTATGTTCAGCACATTATACTGATTTGTTTTTTGAAATCAGATGTTATATTATTTGTTGATTTCTCTTTGGGATAGTAAAGCTGAGTTACAACATTGTTGTTATAATAAAGGGACATTGGGTCTGGTAGGGTGCAGGGTCATTTTGTACACAGAGACTCTGGAAATGGTTCTGCTACTTTGTCGGTATGTGATTTTCAGCAATATGATGAACCTTGTTGTGTCTCAGTTTGTTCCTCTGTAAAATGGAGTGAAGATTAAATGAGTTATGACATATGAAGTTATGACAATGCCTGGCACATGGTAAGTGCTAATGAATGTTAGATGTTATGATTACTTCAACCTAATTTCTTTCCTCTCCTATAGTTCTAGCTTTAACCACATCAAATGCTTTGTTTTAAGAATGTGCTATGATTCTCGTTTTGCACATACTCTCCTTTTGCCTTGAAATAATTTTCCTATTTTCTGCCCCTGGCCAACTCCTATTTACCTATCAGCCCTCACTAGGTGTTACTTTCTTTATGAAGCCCACACTTACCACCCCAAGTCTGGGTGAGATGCCTCTGTATACCACCCCAATGGCTGGCTACCATTATCACAGTGTGATGTTATAGAGAATGGGGGCTTACATTAGTTACAGTGGGCAGGGAATGCCCTCTGAGGAGGAGACATTTGAGCTAAAAGGAGGAAAAAGCAGAGTACAGCTGCTAATACAAAGGCCATGAGGGACCACTTGGTGTGTTGCAGTGATAGAAAGCAGGTCTGCACAGTGAATAGTGAGCAAGAAGGAGACAAAATAAAAATGAGGTTGAAGAGCTGGGAGTTTAGATCCACCATCTCCTTGGCCCAATTGCCCCACCTTCAGGCACGCAGGACCACATACCAGAACAACTTTACCTTTGTACCCACTGATTCCAATGTCTGGAATGTGTTCCTTGCCTTCTCTGATTAATAATAAAATTCTACTCATCCTTCAAAGCTGAGTTTAAAACTATTTATGAAACCTTCTCCCATTCCTTAGCAGGAATTAATCACTCCCTTGCCTGATGTCCCAGAGTCCATATGCTTTCATGGCACTCATCACATGCCGACTGATATCTCAGCTAGCTATTTACATGCCAATCTGCCTACCACACAGTGAGTTCCCTGAGGGCAGAGGCTCTTAGTCACCTCTGCAGCCATCTCCTGGTGTCTAGCCCACAGCAGGTACTCAATGAATGCTGTGACATTTACTTGACTAGTGGGTGGTGCTCAGCACTACTCATGGCAGAACAGAAGGAAAACAAAAATAATAACAACTTTTGGCTTATCATATGCTTTCCCATTCATTACCTGATTGAGACTTCCAACAATTCTATGAAACAGTCGGGACCGGCACTATTAGCTCCATTTTACAGATTGGGTAGCTGAGGCCCAAGAGCACACAGATAGTGAGAACCAAAAGCAAAGAGGGATGATGGAGAGACCCAAAGAGCATTTTGAGGATATACGGCAATGGGGTTGGCTGCAATGAAAAGGCACTTTTGTGGGTAATCTAGGGAGAGATCCTTAGTCAGCTGGGACGGAGTTAATAGCAGCCCCACCAGGGATGGGTGATTCCTCTCACTGACCCAAGCAACTGAGAGTCCGCAGCACCATTCTCCAGCCTTGGAATCTGGGAAACCTCCGACCCTGGAAAGAGGATACGGGTGCTCCCGGAGCGCGGGGCAGATGGCTAAAATGATGTTAACGAAGATTTGTTAAGAGGGAGGGGCCTGCCTCTCGGTTGCTATGACAACCGGTGCTTGACTACTGGGCCCTTGCAAAGTTGACAGAGGCGGGTTCTTCGTTAACTCGAAATAGGGGAAGGGGTGGGCACTTTTTTGAATAAAGACGAAAAAGGTATGTTCAAGACCTTGTTTAGCTCAGTAATTCTCCACCTCAGCAATATTAGAATCACCTGCTCAGTTTTAAATGTCTTGATGCCGAGGCCGTGCCTAAACCAATTAAGTCAGAATTTCTGGGAGTGGAACTCGGGCACCACTATTTAAACTTTCTCAGGTGATTACAATTGCAGCCAAAGTTGCAAACCCCGCGCTTAGCTGGTAGGTGTGATTCTTGCGACCTTCCCAAGATGGTGGCTACCAGACCGCTTCCGCCTTCACGTGCGCCGGTAGGGGCGGGCTTTCCAGAGGCGCATGCGTGTAACGTCTCTTTGCTCCCTGCTCCCTGCTCCTTTTCCCCCCCGCCTCCATTTTGTTCGCGGACGCTGGGGACGGTGGGAGCAGATCCATTTCCGGGTTGGCAAAAGGGGCGGTGGTGGCGAGAAAAGGAGCTTGCCGGGTGGGGGCCGAGCAGGACTGGACCAAGCTGGAGCAGACGTGGCGGAGGATTCGCTCCCGGAGCCGCTGCGGCCAGGTCAGAAAGAGACCAGGGAGGCTGGGTCCGTCGCTAAGATGACCTGCGGACCTGAGTGGGAGGGAGAACCGAGGGAGGGGGGACTGGGGCGGGGCTTGAGGAGAGAAGGGGACATTGGAGGAGGGGCCTCCAGGAGAGAGGGGCCCTTGGGGCGGGGCTTGAGGGGATGGGGGAAACTGGGTCTGGGGCTGAAGAACCTGGAGGAGAGGGGGCGTGGGAAACCCAAGTAGGGAGGAGTGGTCGGGAATCGGTGTGGGGCGATCGCTGACTGAAAATGGGGAGGAAGGTTATTGAGAGACAGGAAGTAAGGGATCCTGAAGGATTGGGTAAGGTGAGTAAGACGGTAACTCAGTGTGAGAGGAACGAGGTAACCGTGCGCAAAAAGGAGGTGGGGAGGGAGGACCTGTTGGGAACAGGTAATTAACAGGATGCTCCGGATGAAGAGGCCAATGTGACATTTTGGGGATTGAGTGGAGTGAAAATCAGTGGTTGAGAGGATGATTAGGGAAACTGCTCACACTAGAGGGAATCTTAAGAGCTGGGAATCAGAATTATTCCCAGGAATCAGAATTAAGGAATAGATTGAGAAATGCTGAGATGCGCATGGCCACAACCTAGAGTTGAGGGTTCAGATTGGAGGGATGTGAAGTGAGGGAAGGTAGAAATCTTAGAGTGCTAACAGTGGGCAGTGTGTATTGTTGAGTTACTGGTCAGGAAGGTAAATTCTTAAGTGATAACACTGGGATGAGGAACTGAACGAACTGGTGTTTACTGGAAATCATATTTTAAAGAGATTTGAATCATCTGTTACTTCTTTGGATTCCTTGAGGATCCACTTCCTTTTTCATGCTGTTATTTTTGCCTTACACTTTCTGAATGACTTACTGAAGGTTTTGGTGACTTTTTTCCTCCCTTTACAAACCACAATAGAACCTCACTCAGGGAATAAAGACTGCTCTAGCCCACCTATGGATTTACTAAGTAACTTTGAGGGAAATTGTTAAACTGTCTTGTTTTTTTCCCTTTTGAAATACAGGTTTGGTCCCTCACAGCCTCTAAAAGATTGTGTTAACCAAGTGGCATCCTTAAAGTGGTTACAAAGAAGTGATCTCTGAAAACATGATTGAGATATTGATATTTAAAAGACGTGTCTTTCTCAGTTTCTTCTCAGCCTTGCTGCATTTTCTGTGCTAGGGAAGAGTTGGTTTTGATTTGATACATGTCCCGTTTTTTAACTTTTCTCAACCAACTTTCAGTAGCCAAAAATTTCCTATTATTGCGTTACATTGTATTGGCTGCCACAGAGATAAGGATAGGGAACTTAGAGGTGAATGAGGTCTGTTGATGGAGAACGCACTCTGGCAAACAGTATTTTACCCTTTAAAAAAATATTTCAACTGCTTTGCTCTTGACGCTGACTTTCCTCATGAACTCTTTGAAAATTCACTGAAAAATATACAGTCGAACATTTTGCATTGGTCCAGTCACTTTTGCCATGTTGCCAGTTGGTGGGGACTAGTGTGCTTGTGGACAACTTAACTTCTTTATTGTTAATCCTTTTAAATATTGACTTTTCCTTTGGGTACAATACCCTACCTACTTTGCCCGTAGGTGAACTTGTTTAGCTTAGAAGTGTTCCTGAAAGTCTTGGCATTTCTGAAGTCTGACGTGGATTTGCTTAAGAGGGGGCAGTTTCAAATTCTACCTCACACTTGATATCAGAGTAGTGTTTACCTTAGTAGTGTTTAGTTATGTGATGTCAGCACAAAGGTGAAATGCAGGAGAAGGAGGAAAGTATTGAGAACAATGGAGTTTTCAAGTTTTACTTTTAAGGGAAGAGAGGAGTCCTATTCCTATTGAAGAGAAAATTGTCAGATGTTCTTTCTTGACGTCTTAGGCTCTTTGATCGGGAGAGTAACCAGGTGTACTTGAGTCTATTTTCCTATTGCTTTTGAAGTAATTCTCAAAACCATGGTCTGCTGATTCAGGCTGTTTCAACAAATCATAGTCTTCATACAAACCACAGGAAGAGTTGCAGGCTGTGAAGTATGTACACTTTTTGGGGGGTGAAAACCTGCTTAATATTTTGCTGTCATTTCAACCTCCAGTGTGTCTTTTTAGTTTGTTTTTAAGAAGGTTTTGAAATAAATTATGGAGGCTCAGAGCTTTGGGAAGGCTTTTGGTGTAGCCTGCTTGTTTTACATGATTTTCCATTTTTTCTTATTCTATTATGTTTTTCCATTGCTCTACTTGAGCCAGTCCTAAGTGGAAATGGCAAATTACATTTTTTTTCTTCCTGTTTGGTCTCTGGTGGACATCTTGTCTATGTCACAGTTTGATACCACCAAGTTGAAAGGATTCTTGACTACTTCAAATGGGGGCAGTGACAGAAGCTGAACTGGGTTCCCTGGGCCAGAGAATGGATTCTGTCAAAGCAAAGAATAGTCGCAGAAACATAAACCGGGACCTCGAAGCTGTGACTAACATTTTGGCAACATGCTTCCCTTTGCCAAATAACTTCTTTTCTTCTTGAGTGTGGTTGTTGATCTCCTTCTCAAAGTAGGCTCTTGTTGCTGCTGTTCTTCACACAACTCTCGAGCAGAAGTTGGCAGAATTCCGGTTGACTGTCTCTTGGGGATATGCTTCGGATTATAGTAGATGGGGCATTACCATGTCAAAATGAGGTTCAATGGCAGATCCTGAGAACTGCTCTGCAAGCAAATACAGGCAGTACTCTTTACTGAATGTTTTTGCACTCCTTTATGTTTCTTCTAAATTCAGATCTGTTTCTTATTCATCTGGTGATTAAATGCAGAGTCATTGCCTTTGTCTAGCTTTGAAAATCCAGGGCATTGAGGGAGAGAGAAAATTTCTGATATTCTTCCCCGCCCCCCGCCTCCCCCAAGCCTTTGAGCTTGGAAAGTCACAGGATAAACGCACAGGCACTTTTTGGTATATTATAGAAGCCTAGTTAAAGTGTGGATTAGAACTTCATGGAGAAAAACACTGTTAGTAGGGGGAAAAGGTGATATGCTTGCTAATGCCTGTGTCAATCTTAGATATCTTAAGATTTTGGCTTAATATTCGGAAAGAGCCTGTGGAAGCAAATGAGTTATCAAATAGGGGAGCCAGGAATAGGCTTCTAACTTGCTATTTGGGCTTGGCAAAGATAACTAGAATGGTTGTACTAGAACTTAGTTCTACTTAGTTAATGCCTTTTTCTGTGTGTTCTACTTAGTAAATACTCTTTTGTTTTTCAGGGAATAATTAGTTGAAGATAACTGTGTCTCCGATAGGTGTTGGGATGGATTATGAAGATCATTTCTTGCAGTATATGACAGTGGCCCTTGTAACATTGGAGACCCCAAGACAAATCCTCTCGTTGGTGGCCCTGGATTCGGCTTTCTTCTGCCATCATTAGTCCAGCGTATTCTGTTCCTGATATGCAGGTTTGGGAAACTAACAGGTTCAGATTCAAAGGTTTTAATTCTGGTCCAGGGTATTGGTAACAAATATGATTATTGGAGTTGTGTTTAATCAAGTCTCAGATCTTTCTTTACTGAAAGAGTGCCTTGAAGTTTGGCATATCTGTATTTCTAAGGAATGTGTGTAGCTTTCCTCTTCATTCTTATAATTAATTGGTTTTCAAAAGAATTTTAGTTTCTTAAACTCTTTGGATTCAAATTAAGCTCCATTTGGATTTCGAGAACCCTCAGTGAAAGTAATTTTTTAGTCAGTATTTATGGTATTTTTTCAGTACAAATTCATCAACCTACTTTCTGTGTTTATAGAAATGCTGAATCCAGTAATCTCTCCCTTTTTTTCCTCCCAATAATCTCTTCTGATCACGAAAACATTCTCCATATGTCCAGATTGGGACAACTGGTTGTAAAAAAAAAAAAAATTTTTTCTTCTAAAGTGATGCAATCTAGTGTGGGACAAGCTGTTTGAGATTTGTGGATAAGTGAGTTTTCCTTCTTTCCACTTCCGCCCTCCCGCTGCTCAGCTAGTAGGCAGAATGTTTGTCGTCAGAGATCCAGGTATGAGATATTCAAACTCTTTCCATCACTGTCTTGGAAATAAGTCCAGATTTATAAAATCTTTACAAATTTTATTTTTAAAATAGATAACATAGTCATATGGTTCAAAATTGGAAAGGTTGAGAAAAAAGGGTATACAGTGAATAGTCTACCTTCTGCCTTAGTCTGTTGTCTACTCATCAATCCAGTCCATTTTCCCAGAGGCAACTAATATTATCAGTTTCTTAAGATCTTTTCCAGAGATACCATGGACATGTAACGCAAATACGTATATGTCTTTTTTTTTTTTTTTTTAAACAAATGTAGCACACTGTTAATACTGTTTACTTTTTCTTTTTAATTTATTTTTATAATCATTTTGTATAAGCAATAAAGAGATTCAGCACCTGCCCTATACTGGTAAATATTTTATGTGTTTCCAGTCTTCCGCTACTAGAGTATGCTTCAGTGAATAATCATGTATATTTGGCCCTTTGCGTGTGTGACAATATCTGTAAGGTAAATTGTAAGTAGAGTTGTCGAAGCTGATTTTTTGGGGCCCTGTTACTCACTTCTTTGACAAGAATTTTTGAGCTTCTACTGTGTGCCAAGCACTGTGCTAGGTGCTGGAGAACAAAACTGACTCAGTCTTGCACTCACGCAGTTATGATCTAGTGGGGAAGACAGTCATTAAACAAATAATTAATTACTTTTGCTATAAATGCTATGGAGAGAGCTGATTGGAAGCCTACCCATGTTGATTGGGAAGGAGGGCAGTCAGGGAAGGTCCCTGAGGAATTGACTTTGAAGGCTGAAACCCAGAGGATGAGGGGAGGACAAAAGACTGTTCTAGGTGGAGGAAATGGCATAGGTGAAGGTCTTGAGGAGGAAAAAAACATGGCTATTTTGAAGAGTTAAAGGAAGTTCCAATGTGTCTGGAGCTTAGGGAGTGAGAAGCAGAGAGGTAGGAGGAAGGACTTCAGATAGTGTGAGCTCTCCAAAAACAACAACAATAACAACAACAAAACCCAGATAAATAGCATAGTGAATTTTGAGCTATACCTTTACAAAAGAGGTTTTTTTCTGTCAGTTCTTTCCACAGACATTAGTTTACTGACATTGAGGCTAAAACTATCAGTATCATAAAGAAATCTGATGTTTATACGGTGGAACATGTGTTTTCTAAGAATTTCCCTGGATAAAGCCTATACTTTTAGTCTTGCTTTCTTTTAGGTCCTGCAAATTAAACTTGTGTGGCTAGATTAGGTCTTAAATTTTAGGATCTTAGAAATTGGCATAGAGATTAGTGATGATTGGGGAGCAATTCTTAGATTATGGGGGTGATAGATTGCTAGTTTGCCAGACCTGCTATTTAGGAAACAAAACCTATTTACTTCTAGGGAATATTGACTGTTTTTTGTAAGCCTCATGGGGCTAGAGGAAGAGCACAGATGTTCTTATTATGAACTGGTAAATACGATATTCTCGTACCCGTCATCTAGGCCATATGTCTTAACATGACACATAACTCTTGTTGAACATGCAAATGAATCAGTAGCCCAAGGGCCATTACAAAAAAACTTGAAAGCATTTTTATCTGCAAGTATATTGATTTTTGTTTAGAAATCACAGTACTCTTCCTCAAAGCCCCCAGATGGGCATGTTTGATTTAGTACCTTTCTTGTGTAATTGGATCAGCTTGCCCTATTTTCATAACTTAAAGTAGATTCTTGGTTTAGCAGCCCATCACTAGTGATTGAAGAATGAAAATGGGCAAATTTTTCTAGCATTTCAGCAAGGAGCATCTGTGTATCTCATGGCTTAAGGGTATTAGAGTGAGAGAGAAGAGACTCCTCGACAATGAAAGTCACAGCTTTGTTTTTAGATTATCTGTGGTGAGTTGGAACTTAATATATTATCCTTGAAATTAGGCGTGACACTTTTCTCCATTTGAAGTCTGGATCAACATTTATGGAGCATATGTTTAAGTTTTCTTTCAGGCCGTTTCATACTGGAGACTGTCATCACTGGGTTTTCCTTACTTCTGACTATTCTCTGTGTATACTTTTCTGTTTTCATATTTGGGGTACGCAAATGAAGGATGATGGCACATGGAAGCTGGGGACTGATAATATGAGATATGGCTAGCCTAGAGTGAAAAGAGCCCTTTTTTTGTCATCAATGACTAAATTTCAGCTCACCTTGTAATCTCCTTTTAATCTAATCAACAGTATCTTAGAACTTCTAAGATGTTTTGACAACAGATATTGGTGGTGTTTGTTTTTCAGTTGCAATTGGAACCTGAGGGGTTTTTTTGGTTTTTTTTTTAGTTATTTTTTTTATGGTGACATTGGTTAACAAAATCCAGTAAGTTTCAGCTGTACACTTTAACAGTAAGGAGTATATATATTTACACTGTGTGTTGATCTAGTATTGATTGACCTTATTTTTTAAAATTTGGTCAATCTAAAGGTTGGTTTTGCTTATACAGTGTTAGGATTTTTTGGTTTTTCATAATTAAATGTTTGGTTTTTTTAAAAAAATCAACATAGAGTATATGGTTTAAAGAGTCAAATAATATCACAATTCTTATAATTAAAAAAATGGCTGCTTCATTTCTCCTTGTTTGTCCTCAGTTACTTTTACTACTTTCAGTGTTTTTTAACCAGATGTGTATTATCTTCATGTTTCTGCATCATATGCTTATACTGTTATTTCTTGATTTTTCCATTCTTAGATATTATCTATTGAATTTTTACTGTGCAAGATGATTCTTGCATTCTTATACTGCTACCATCCTCAACTCTTTCTGTTATCTACCTAATACAGATATATCACAATCTCGGTTAAATCAATATTTTGTATATTTTTGTGTTATATACCAGGATTCAATCAGAAAAACACACCATTCTTGATATTTCAAAGAGAATATTAGATGCTTACAAAACCATTGGAAGGCTATGGGAGCATAGGTTAGGGAAAACCATGTTACGGAGATTTAGAAAAAACTACCACCATTAATAATTTTGACCGCCTTAAACACCAAAGCAGGCAATTTGCAGAATATTGGAAACTGCTGCAAACCACATGTCTCATATTTGTAGAAAGCCACACACCTGCTTATGCTACTGGAAGAGCAATAGTGGCGTCTGCCTTTTTTCCGTCTTCCAGATCTTGAGTGAATGACTCTTATTCTCAGAGTTTAAACCACAACTCCATTGACAGGGGCTTCCGGGAATATAGTTCCCAGGCCTCCAGCCTCATCCTTCCTGCTACCCTGTGAGTCCAGAAGGGAGTAGTTACCAAAAGAAGAAAAATATTAGCATCTAATATAATGACTATACAGTTTCCCCCTAAATATAATTGCCAATCTTCTAATTACTTTCTTTTTTTCTCCTTC
This sequence comes from Pteropus alecto, assembly GCF_000325575.1. NCBI lineage: Eukaryota > Metazoa > Chordata > Mammalia > Chiroptera > Pteropodidae > Pteropus > Pteropus alecto. The sequence continues at coordinate 2,063,663 of NW_006443570.1, read as the reverse complement.
CTCCTTCCTTTCGTGTTCTCTCTCTCTCTCTCTCTCTCTCTCTCTCTCTCTCTCTCCCTCTCTCTCGCTCTCTCTCTCTCACTTTCTCCCTTTCCTTTCCTTTTCCCTTTCCTTCCTCCCTTCCTTTCCCCCTTCCTTCCTTCCTTCTTTCCTTCTGCTTGATTTATTGAATATCAATCACTAATTCATTCTTAAATTTGGGCAGAAGTATAAATCTCTTTTCAGTACATTCAAACATATTAGTAGAGCCTCTTCCAGAGGCTTTATGAAAAAGGGTCTATTGGAGGGAGTGTAGTTTTTGAGGCTTGCATGTCTGAATCATCTCTTTTCTACCCTCTCACCAGTTGGTGCTTTGATTAGATATAATATGTTATGTTGGAGATCATATCTCCTTGGAAATTTTAAGCCTCTATTTGTGGTCTTCTAACTTTCAGTATCGGTATTGAAAGTTACAGTGGTATTGTGAAGTTCGATGCCATACTGATTCTGGATTCTTTGTGTGAGATCTGTTTTTTTTTCTCTGAAAGATTTTAGGACCTTGTCTTTACCCCTGATATTCTGAAATACAATGATGATGTGCCTTGGTGTGACTATTTTAAAATTTATCATATTTGGCATTCTGTGGGCCTTTTCAATCTAAAGCTTATTTCCATTTATTCTGTGAAGTTTTCTTGTATTATATCTCCTTCTTTGATAATTATTTCTCTCCTCTGTCTTTCTGGGAGCCCCCTATTATCCAGACAGTGAAACTCTAGACTCATTTTCTAATTTTTTTGCCTCACAGATTTCCTTAGCTTTTTCTTCTATCTTTTGTATTGAAGTTAACTTCTAGTGTCAATTTTTAAAATTTCCAAGAGCTCTCCTTATTCTTAGATTTTTATAAATATTTTTACATGTTGTCAGGAATTCTGTTTTGTTTACTTTGATTCCTATCTTTCATGTCAGAGGTTTTCTTCAAATGTCTGATAACTCTTGGCTATCTTTTCTTTTTTAGGAGTGGGGTACTAATAAGCTCTGAGCGTGGAGCCCTGGCTGATCAACTGGTGGACGCCACTTCAGGGTGAATTGGCGGCTGGTCAATTTCCTCAGAGAGGATCCTCCAGTCTCCTGCCTAGAGAGTATAAGCCCAACAGCAGGTGTTTTTAGAGTCAAGTGGGAGATGAGAGATGCGGCAATAAAAATTAGACTCCTGTTTGCTCCCCTTATTTTTAGTGTGGTACTCCTGCTCTTAGTTGTGACTGTTCCCTTGGTTTAACTTCTCCAGTTTTCTGCCTGGCAGCATGGGGAAAGGAAAGAGGGTTGGAGGAATCTATTTCTAATACAGACTCTCAACCAATTCTCCTGTTTTAGCCCTTCCTACTCTCCTTTGTCCAGATGTACTAGGCACCTCCAATTTCTGAGCCTTTTCTGAAAGTCTGTGGTAGGAATCTGCTGCTTTCCACTGCAAGCATCTAGCTTTTTTCCTTTCTGTGATCACTAGTGCATCTGCTTTCCTGCTTCCAAATTATGTTGACATCTCTCGTTTTCCTGCTGTCCCCTTTCCAGTTTCTTTTTTTTTAAGTTTATATCTTTAAAAAAAAAAAAAGATCCCTTTGTGTAATTTTAATGGTGTTGTATGAGGGAACACTGATAAATGCATGCAGCATGTTCATATTTAACCAACATACTCATTAGCTTTTCCTTGCTGAGGTGTATTCAGATAGTGTCTCTGTAGTTGCTTAGTAATATTCCTTCAGTGTCTTCCAGACTTCCCTAACACCAGGAATTGTTTAGTATAAGATTCCCAGATTTTTCTCCTGGAAAATTTATGATTTTAGAAGGTCTGGATTAGGGCCCAGGAATCTTTTTGTATGTGTTTGTTTTTTTAGCAAATGCCCTAGGATGTGTCTTATCATCAGGCAAGTTTGGAAACTCTATTTTAGAAGGATCTTCTAAACCTTAGTGTCATAAATCTCCAAGGCAAACTCCTTAGGCAACCCTGATTTTGCTTTTGTATTCAGACTGTGTTTTAGTCTGTCTAGCTTTGGTCTGGAGTTCTAAATTAGAATGTATGTCCTTCATCTGATGAATTCCGCTCTTCTCTGGTTAATGCTGGCTGATGGTAATAACTTTGGCCTTGTATGACTCCATTTTTTTAGCCAACATTTTTAAACCCACTGGTTCCTGGGATATGTGGGTGGGGAGGAAATATTAATTATGAACATGGAGCTACTTTCTGCATTTCGCTGTCCAAATCCAGGAATCTGTTAAATTTTTTTGGTAAAATAGAAAATTGACTCAGGCTTTGAAAACAGATGTACTAATGATCTGCCTCCGGTATATGCCGCATCATTTTTGGAGATGTTAAGGCACTGTGAAGTTTGTTTTTAACTTTGACAATTGGAAGGGCATATTCTCTTTTCTTTTTAGTGTTATAGATCCCTAGGCCTAGAAAGGAAAAACAGCTGTATCTTTTACTGCCAGTCTGTAAAGTGACTGGCAATTGTTTGCAGCTGCCCCTAGGTTGCTATGACTTGCTTAGCAATCAGGAGCCAAATAGTACCTGTCTTAGTACCCTAGTTGCCAGTTTTTAGGTGTCTTGTGGCTGTTATTAGCTAAAATACAGCCTGAGGAAGCCATGGTGTTGCTGACAGAAGGCTGACTTGCATTCTAAGAAGAGCAGCACTATACAGACAGCTCTAATACCTTTTTACAAGTTCCAATAAAGCAGTTTTGGTGAATGAAGTTACAAACACAGTGCGAAATCTAAAGTATTACTGTTTCACTGATAGTTGACCATTGGCTATGTAAATAAGGTACTACTTTGAACTATTACTGATTTACTGCAGTTGACTATTTTCTGTACACATTTCCTCACCTTCCCAATACTTCATTGCTTTCAGGATAACAGGATTTTCTTTTTGCTTTGGACTGTGTTAGGGGCTGGGAGTGTTTAGTGAGGTCATTCCCTGTTGTCTGTTTAGGATGTTTTTCAGACATTTAATTTACAGTTGCTCTTGCATTTGTTACCTTTTTTTATGAAGCCATTCTTTGCAGCTGTGGTTATTTAATTGAACACAAGAATAGGCTTCTCATTGATTTATCATTTTAGATGAGAGGACTTGGCTCCTGGCTTGCCCTGTATCAGGGAGTAACCTGTGGAACCTGATATTTACCATATCAAGTAGTATGTGAATAAGTAGACTCCTGAGTTTACCTTTTTTGAGCTTTTAAAAAATAATTGGGACAAGAGGAAAGAGTCATATTAAGAGGAAAAGCTGTATTATTGGGATGCATACATATGTTTTTATTAGAGAAATTGTATTTGAAAGCATTTTGTTATGTAGTTAGATATCTTTCTTCTGCCTCCTTTTCTCTTCCAGGGTTGTGTGCTGCTTGTAACAGTGACAAATCATTGATTTAAAGAGTAAAACATCTAGATTTAGTTATGGAAGTCTAGGGTTTTCAGTTTAAATATTCATGGTGGGTATATGATTTTTTAAAAAATACTTTTTGGATAAATCAGATTTGTTGCATAGTTGAATTTTCCATGATGGAAAATGCCTGCAGTTGGAAAAATGATTTTTTTTCCCTCTTCATGGAATAACCTTGGAATTTTAATTAATTCCATCCCTACACATGATACAAATCTGTTTCACCAGAGGTTGCACTGAATTGAATTTCAAGGAGGAGGTAGCACCTTCTCCATTGAGAAAAGAGGGCTATGGATTATTTTCAAACTACATAAGGCATTTGGGGTGGGAAGGGTGTTAAAGTATGTATAACGTGAAAGTTATTCTAGTCTGTTTCCTTGTATTTTAAACCAAAAATGCTTTCCTGGAGACCGTCTACTGTATTTTGCCCTAGAACACAATGGAGGTATGTTCATAATTCTGTGTTGATGTCAGTTCCCATGTAGTTAAAGGAACCTGTTTGGCTCCTGCTGTTCATTAGTCTCTTGGAGTGGCATGTGAATACCCTTCAGTAGCTCCTGGCTCTTCTCCCATGTTGGGGTTCTCTGGTTTAGGAACTGGATGCCATTATGCCACTGTGGTAATGAGCTTCTACCTCCCCATACTGTACTGCTTTTCAGGAGTGAAGTTGAAGGGCAGGTGGACAGGCAGGCGGGTTATCATCAGGTGACCTTTAATCCTGGAAGGCTTCTAGTTAGTACATAGGTCCCTAGCTGTGCTTAAGCCAAGAGATCAAGTGCAGTCTGGGATTAATGAGATAACAATGAATTTGTGATTTCCTCTAGGTATGAAGCTATTGATTCGTTTAGACTTCTTTGGTATTATAGACATATGAGATGGACAAAGATACTACTTTTGGTTTGGAGTATGGCCTATAAGGCCTCAGATTTCATCTCCTACCATTCTCCTCCTCACTGTATTCTAGCTTCTCTGGCTTTCTTACTAGTTCTGTAATACATCAAGCTCATTCTCATCTTGGGGGGGTTTTCACCTGTTCTTGAATTCTTTTTGGAATGCTATTCTTTCCTCAAGTGATCATAGGGCTTGCTCTGCTCATGGAGATACCTCTTTGGAAAGCCAGCCCCATTCTCCTGGGTTCCTCTCCTTGCACCCCTATCTGAAAGAACACTCTACGCTACTTCTACACTCTCCCTGTATGATTCTCTCTCTTTTTTCTCATTTCTTTTGTCAGTAACTGAGATACTGAAATTATATGTTTGTTTGTTTAGCTCTTCCACTAGACTATAAGCCCTAAGATTATAGAAACTTGACTTGTTCAGTTTCTAGAACAGGGTTTATCAACCTCAGCATTATTTACATTTTAGACTAGATAATTCTTTGTCGTGGAGGGGCTGTCCTACATGTTACAGATTGTTTAGCAGCATCCCTGTTATCTATCGACTAGATGCTAGTAGCATCCCCAATCATGACAATCAAAAAGTCTGTAGATGTTGCCACATGTCTCCTGGGGAATAAAATCACCCTGGCTGAGAACCATTGTTAGAGAACAATGCTTTGGCATCTAGCGGGTATTTAATAAATATTTATTGACTGGATTAAGTGGTGGGTGATGCTCAGTGGATGATAAGTGAATTCATGAATGAATGAATTCAACAAGTTAAAAAATTTTGGAATGCTGAGCTATGTGCACAGTCTCATGTTTCTTCTTTTCCTTTTTTTATGTTATTTTTAACCATGGTTTATCATTTATTTTTGAGATTTTTTCTTTTTTTAAAAATTTTTATTTCCTTTCCTCTTTTTTATAGATATCCATTCTTCTGTCTTTTCTGTTTCTGGCACATTGATCCATCTTTTGCTGCTGCTTTGCTCTGCTCAGACTTGCTCGCTCTTTCATCAGACCATGCTACTCTTAAATTTACTTTTTTTCAGTTCAATAATTGGCTGTTGAGCACATACCCAATGTTGTAAAATAATAGGAGAGAACTATGAAAAGATATGATGCTGTTTGTGTTTAAGAGCTCATTGAGTAAAAGGAACATAGTAACATGAAATCTTCCTCTATACTCGTACTGATGGGACACCATAGGGTTATTGTTAAGTCATCAGAATGGGCTGAAATTGCTATTGAATTTGGAATCTAGTTTTAACAGAAAACTACTCATTCACTTTTTACTTATTTTCATTTATTGCAGTTACCCTTCGGTTCTTGCTATTAAATGTTTGTCTAAAACCTGGTTGAGAAATACAGAGTGGACTTGATCATTTTGAAGTCATTTAATGTGAATGTTTCTATGTTTGATTGTTTTAGTGAATAGTTTTGAACAGCTGATTCATCACAGGTTTTTAATGTCCGTACTTGGAAAGTCTTGCCACCCTACCTACCTGGGTTATTGAAGTCACATTAGGCAAAACGTTAGGTAGTTGCTACTGGCTGAGATTAAAATACACCAAACAAAAACCCCATTCTCTACGTGACTTTCTTTGTCCTAGAGCAACTGATTTTCTGCCAGACATTTATGTTCCATCTCAGATACTGTTAGAAAGATTTCTTCTGATTTGAACTATGGAATCAGAAGAATTCCATTGGGGAGAATGTCTGGAATCTTCTCTTGAAGACACAACTGTCTTCCCTTTAGATTATCTGGAGACAGAGTAGGCAGAGCTGTTGGTCCAGACAGGATCTTGAAATGTCTCTTTTCCTATTTCTTTATATTGGGAAGAAGTTTAATAGAATATTTTAAAAAACTAAACATGTATTTAAGAAAAGAGAGGTAATTTTCTTGTTGACATCCCAAATTCCTCCTGATATGACTGATTCTTATAAGGTGGAATTTAGGCTCTTGAGACTTTGCTGAGAGGAGGCAGCCTAGTTTTTAAGATCAAGTTTTTTCCCCTGTTGGGTTTTGTTGGGTACCTCAAAACAAAAACCATAATTTACTTTGTAATCAAAGCCAAGATTAAAGGAAAGTATTGTTACCTGTGGTCTCTTAGGACAAAAATAGATGGCATTAAGATTTAGATACTTTTGGATTTTTCTCCTTTTAAAATAACTTGCAGTTGGAACCTGACGGTTTTTTTTTTTCCAGTTATTTTTTTTATGGTGACATTGGTTAACGAAATCCAATAAGTTTCAGCTGTACACTTTAACAGTAAGGCATATATATATTTACACTATGTTCACCTCCCATAGTTAGATTTCTTTCTGTCACCACATATTTGACCCCTTTTATCCCATCTACCACCCCTTTCCCCCGTCACCCACCCTCTGGTAACCACTAGTCTATTTATAATTCCTTAAATGGCTTAGCTTTAAAATCTGTCTGGGCACAATATATAACTGTAGAAAAACTAATATTCGTACTGATGAAGCCACAAGAACAGTGACACAGCTTCTTTATCCAGTCATCTATTGTAGGACACTTCAGTTGCTTCCATGTCCTGGCCACTGTGAATAATGCTGCTATGAACATCGGTGTGCAAATATCTTTTTGGATATGAGTTTTCAACTGTTTGGGGTAAATACCCAGTAGAGAGATTGCTGGATCATATGGTAGATCAATTCTTAGTTTTTTGAAGAACCTCCATACTGTTTTCCATAGCGGCTGTATCAGTTTGCAGTCTCACCAGCAGTGTATGAGGGTTCCTTTTTCTCTGCATCCTCTCCAACATTTGTTATTACTTGTCCTGTTGATTATAGCCATTCTAACAGGTGTGAGATGGTATCTCATTGTGGTTTTGATTTGCATTTCCCTAATAGCCAGCGATGTTGAGCATATTTTCAAATATTTGTGGCCATTTGTATGTCATCTTTGGAGAAGTGTCGTCTATTCAGGTCCTCTGCCCATTTTTTTGATTGGGTCACTTGTTTTTTTGTTGTTACTGAGTCACAGGAGTTCTTTGTATATTTTGGATATTAGGCCCTTACCAGAGGCGTTGCTTGAAAATATATTTTCCCATTTGGATGGTTGTCTCCTTACCCTGTTGATGGTTTCTTTTGCTGAGCAGAAACTTTTTAATTTGATGTAATCCCATTCATTTATTTTGCTTTTACTTCCCTTGCCTTTGAGGTTAAATTCATAAAATCCTCTTTAAGTCCAACGTCCTTGAGTTTAGATCCTATGTTTTCTTCTATATATTTTATTGTTTCAGGTGTTATATTCAGGTCCTTAACCCATTTTGAGTTAACGTTGGTATGCGGTGATAGACAATAGTCTAGTTTTATTCTTTTACAGGTGGCTTTCCAGTTTTCCCAGCACCATTTATTGAAGAGGTTTTCGTTTCTCCACTGTATGTTTTTGGCTTTTTTTGTTGCAAATTATTTGCCCATATAAATGTGGGTTTGCTTCTGGACTCTCGATTCTATTCCACTGGTTCATGTGTCTGTTTTTATGCCAATACCATGCTGGTTTTCTGTTTGTTAGTTTTGTTTTTTAGGCGAGGCAACCCTTGCTTGACCTCATAGATTGCAAGGATCTTGTCAACTTACAATCCTTTATTTTTTTATTTTTTATGCTTACAGCAAGCACCTGGTCTTGCTAGATGGTCTCCAATCCAAGTACTAACCAGGCCCAACTGTTGCTTAGCTTCCGAGATCAGACAGGATCAGGCTTATTCAGAGTAGTATGGCTGTAGACCCATGCCGTTTTGACTACTGTCGCTTCGTAGTATAATTTGAAGTCTGGCAGAGTGATGCCTCCAGACTCATTCTTTTTTCTCAAGATGGCTTTGGCAATTCAGGGTCTTTTGTGCTTCCATACATTCTGTTCTTCCATACAAATCTGATGATTTTTTGTTCTATTTCTTTAAAAAATGCCGATGGGATTTTGATGGGGTTTGCATTAAATCTGTGTATAACACTTTAGGTAATAAGGTCATTTTAACTATGTTGATTCTTCCAATCCAAGAACATGGAATATCTTTCCATTTCTTTGTATCTTATTTGATTTCTTTTAATAGGGTTTTATAGTTTTAATTACATAGGTCTTTCACATGTTTCATTAGGTTTATTCTTAGGTATTTTATTGTTTTTGTTGCAGTTGCAAAAGAAATTATTTTTTCCACTTTTTTTCCTGACATTTCATTCTTAGAGTATAGGAATGCTATGGATTTTTGAACATTGATTTTGTATCCAGAAACTTTACTATATTTGCTAATTGTTTCTAGTAGTGTTCTTGCGGAGTCTTTAGGGTTTTCTATATAGAGAATCATGTCATGCACAAATAGTGACAGTTTGACTTCTTCGATGCCTATTTAGATGCCTTTTATATCTTTCTCTTGCCTGATTGCACTCGCTAGGACCTCCAATGTTATATTGAATAACAGTGGCAA
>NW_006443570.1:2042443-2054428 GCF_000325575.1 Pteropus alecto | reverse complement strand
GAGAAGAATAGGTAGTAAATCTTCTTTGAATGTTTGGTAGAATTCACTGGTGAAGCCATCTGGTCCTGGACTTTTCCATTTGGGAGGTTTTTGATGATTGTTTCAATTTCCATCCTGCTAATCAGTCTCTTTAGATTTTCAAAGTTCTTCTTGGGTCTAGGAAGGTTATATCTTTCTAAGTACTGGTACATTTCTTCTAGGTTATTAAATTTGGTGTTTTATACCTTTTCATAGTATTCTTGAATGATCCTTTGTATTTCTGCGGTGTCTGTCGTAATTTAGCCTCTTTTCTCCCTGATTTTGTTTATTTGTGTCTTTTCTCTTTTTTCTTTAGTGAGTCCAGCCAGGAGTTTATCAATTTTATTAACCTTCTCAAAGAACCAGCTCTTTGTAGCATTTTATTTATTTATTTATTTGTTTGTTCGTTTGTTTTCAATTTCATTTGTTTCTGCTCTAATTTTGATTATTTCTGCCCTGCTGACTTTAGGCTTAATTTGTTCTTCCTTTTCTGAAACCTGAGTTTTATAACAGCAGAATGTCATTTGAATAAAGGCCCCAAATTTTTGTGGTAACTAGGATACCATACCTCTTAGATTATTTTAAACATGAAAAAAGCAACAACTAAATTTGATTCTTTATTTTTCACATGCAAAAGGCAATAGTCAGTGTCTTTGTACTCAGGAAATCTGCTCTTAAAATGTAGGAATATTTGAATGAAATATTAGGAAATTGAATAGAAAAATAGGTTTGGTCTTGAGGAATAGAGGAAACACTTTTTAAAAGTGCAGTGCTTGATTTTTGAAGATACCTCTGAATTCTGGGATAAATTTGACATTAGGAAGATTTGAAATAATGCTCTCTGATTTTTAATTAAAAGAAACTGACTCCTGAGGATGTGAAAATCTTATTATATCATGGTTTTTAAGATGGAAGGGTTTAAGGGAATGAGAGTTGCTGTGTTGCTGGGACTAGAGGCTATCTCAAAATAGTTCTGATTTTGAGACTCTGGACTCTGAAGAGCACAGATGTTGAGGTTTCTCATTCTAATTTAATAGATCAGAAAGCAAAGACTTAAAATTCTGTAGAGAACCCTCTTTTCTTCTTTTTAAGTTTAATTCCTGAGGTTTAACCTGAGGTTTCTTAAAATCACAATAGACAGTACTCCAAAATACCTGAATATGTCCTTTAACTAAAAATAGTTAGTCGCTAAAATTTGTTTTTCTGTCATAAAACTTTCTGAACTGTTTTTAGTTCATTTACAAAACTTTTGATTTATTTCTTATTTTTCAATTATAATTAACATGCAATATTATATTAGTTTCAGGTGTACAGCATAGTTATTAGAAGTTTGTGTACCTTACAGAGTGATAACCCTACTAATTTAGTACCTATCTGGCATTGGTTGATTTGTTTTTAACTAAAAGCAGTTCTCAAAGCAGACCCTCTGCACTGAATTAATGATCATAAGCATGAATCCTAAATTCATTTGAATAAAGCTCTTGGAAAAAATAGAGCTGTTCATATTTTATTACTAGGATGGAAACTTGGAGTGGATTGAATTTTTATTTGGGAAGAATACTAGAAAATTGCTAAACTCAACCAATTTCCAGTGGAGATTTTTTTTTTTTCAGTGATGAGTGATAGAAGAGGATCAGAAGACCTGAGTTTGAGTCCTTACTTTACAGTTTACTCCTGAGTGATCTTAGGTGGTTACCCTTAGCTCAAGTCGGACTTTTCTCTAGTGCATGTGTTCACTCCCACTCCTGGAACTTCAGTGTCCTTACCTGTAAAATGGAAGCAGAATACCATACTATATTGTACCATTGTGTGTTAAATGTCACTGATGAGATTGTGTGCATGCATGCAATCTTTATGGAGGCAGAAGAAAGGTCAGCAGCTACTGCTGGTAGTCAGCACTAAAGTCAGGTGATTTTTTTTTTTTTTTTTATGAATCTGTTTTGAAATTGGAGTTTGAATTGAGCCTACTTTAACTGTAATGTATTAGTGGTCTTTTGCAGCGAATGACTTTAGAAAAACATTTGCCTTGCTAGAGATGACTGCTTTGACTCATAAGTGGTCCTGTCAGGTATAAGGTTGTTGCCTTAGGTCATTTATTACTTTGCAGCATGTAGGTTGGATCAGCTGTGACTATGGGAAGAATTAGCTAGCAAATTAAGCCTAAAGTCAGCAGGGCAGAAATAATCAATTAGCTAGGAGACTTTCATTGTGGCAGTGGCGAAGGTAGGTAGAACTGGAAACTCAGAAAAGGCATGAGCTCAGGTGACTGGAATTAGTTGAAAATGCTTCTGAATAGACTTATTTTTCCTGTTGTTTCCTGCTAGCTTTTTAAAAGAATGCTGTGGGGGGCTTTGGAACATAATGGTCATAGCGAACTCAGAGAATTCAAATAGAAGAACATCTTTTTCTCCATGTTTCTTTTATTTTAAATTTGTGTGTCCCCTCACCCCTCTGTGGGAGACTGTGTATGGTGGGGTGCCGGGAACAGGGCTATATAAGTACTGTCTGTACTTTCTGCTCATTTTTGCTCTGAACCTTAAACTACTATAAAAAATAAAGTTAATTAAAAAAAAGTCAAAATAAAAGAAAACAAAGAGTAATATGCCACAGAGACTGTATGTGGCCTACAGATAAAAAATAAAAAATATTTATTATCTGGCCTTTTACAGAAAAAAATTTTCCAAGCCTTGGATTATATTGCAGTCGAACTAGGAAGTGAGGTGCTTAGTTTCTGGTGTCATACCAGTCCCTTGGTCTCCTGGTACTCAGTGTCTCTAATGGCAAAGTTCTCACGAATTTCTGTTTCATTTGCAGGTATATGAGTGACCTAAAGCTGCAAATTAAAACGGAGAGAGAGCAGTGCCAACTGCGCACAGGGCAAGGATGCCAATTCCTCCTCCCCCTCCGCCCCCACCTGGTCCTCCTCCACCTCCCACTTTTAATCAGGTAGGCAATCCTTCCACCTGGCTATCTCAAACCTTAATGGGTACTTAGGGCTTCCTGGTATAAGATATAGCATACTCAAAGATATGTGGTGCAGGAAGATGGAGAATAAAAAGTAACGTCTGTCCTTATCAACTAGTTCTGGTTCCTGAGAGTCCCCTTAGGCTTAGGACTATAATGGTTTATCTTGTTTTCTTGTCCTGATTAAGTCTAAATGGAGATGTGGACAAGTAGCATCAGAGTAGGAACTAGTGTTTCTTCCCTATTCTATAAAGGTCTGCATCATTTCTCTGGCATTCTTGAAAAAAGGGATGGCAGTTTCTGGTGGTTATTTCTTGCTACAATTTCATCTCCTCTTCTCCAAATCAGGTCATTTTAAAATATCAAGTCTAATATCGCAGAAAGAAAGAAAGAAGTTTCTGGAATGCATTTGTAAGAAAACTTAAATGTTTGATAATGGGATTTTAAAAAGCAGTTGTAGCTTCTGACCCATGGAGGCAGCCTCTTTTATTACATCTGGATTGCGATTTCTGGTATCATGTGAGAAAGAAGCAACCTGGGTGCTTTATCACATTTTTGTAAAATTTAGAAGCAAAAATAACTGTAGAGAATGAATAGCCCAGAGGTGGTGTGCGCGCACGTGTGTGTGTGTGTGTGTGTGTGTGTGTGTGTACGGTGTTTAACAGATGAGAAGTTGTGCTAAAAGAGGAAAAAATGACTTGCCTAGCTAATTTATTTCTGAATTAAGAGTAGAATTCAGGTCTGCCAGCTTGTTTGTCCCCCATAACTTCTGGTTTTCAGATGTTTTGTTTGAGGATATGTGTGAATCCCTTTTTTGGATGAAATTTTATGTGGAAGTCCAGTAAGTGAAGTAGATAAAATCAGAGCTGCTCTGGTTATAGTGGGATTCTGGGACCCAAAGTAAATCCTTGGATCTCTATGACCTCTTGTATTATTGCCCTGCATTGTGCTGTCTTTGGCATTTACTCAGTAGCCTTTTGTTGGGAGCTTACTGTGTGTCAGGGACTTGGCTAGGCATACAATTTAGAAAATCCCCATAATTTTACTCTGTAGTTATATATTGCTTGACTATTCTACAACAAGAACTAATTTATATAATTAAAGAAAGGGAGGGAAAATATGCAGATAAGCAAAAAGAAACAAATAAAAATCATCTGTAATACCATTGCCCATAAATGAGACAGTTTCTGCCTTCTAGGGCTCCTAGCATAATGGCTGAGACAGACAAGTCAATGGGCAAATTCTGTGCTATGCACAGATAAATGAGGCCACAAAGAAGGGCAGGGAGAGGAGGCAATCAGAGGAGGCTTCTTGTGGGGAGGTGATAACTTGAGCTTAGTCTTAAAGCATGAGTAGGGTTTAGCCAAAAAGAGAAGAAGGATGGGGAGTACACTTAAAATTGAAGAAGCAGAATGTGGAAGGGTGCCGATTTGTGAGAAAGCACACAGAAGTTTAGATTATTGTTTGAGAAGGGGGCATGGTGGGAGGTGAAGCAGGAAGTGTAGGCTGAGGGTTTGGATTTTTCTCCCAGTGGTGATGGGGAGATGTTGAAGTATTTTCAGGAGCAGGAGTAACCTAATTAGGTTTGTATTAGAAAGGTCACTCTTAACAGTGTGGACAGTGAGTTGGGAGTTGAAACTGGAGATAGAAGCCTTTGCAATTGAAAACCGAGGGTCTGGACTAAAGCAATGAAGATGGATAGTGGAGATGAGAGACACTTTGAAAATAAAATCTTAAGGGTTTGATGACAGAAGGAAGAGTGAGGAGGAGGAAGATTTGAATGACTCTCGTTTGGGAGATTGAATGGTGCTATTTCAAGAAAAATTTTCTCTTGTAAATAGCGCCCAAGTGTATCCATTCCTTCCCAAGTGCAGAATGATGGTGCCATTTGTGGAGAAGACAATAAGTTCAGTTTTGAATGTGTTTAGTAATATTTTAGTAATAATTTTCTCTTTATAAAAGTAATATATTCAAGACATTTGTGAACTGTGGATAAGCTAAAAGGAGCAATTGCCCGTAATCTAATGATTCATAACGGTTTTCTTATATCCTTACCCTTCCTCCTTCCCTCCCTTTGTATCAATATTCTTTTTAAAAAATAAGTTTGTGCTTTATATACATATTGATTTCTAATCTGCTCTTCTTACTCATTAATACATCATGAATGGCTTGTTATATCATTAAATGGTTAGTGATATCATTAAACATTTTTTTTACTGTACTAAAAATGTGGAAAAAATTAGAGAATGCCAATAAACATGGAAAATGTTAAAGTATCTGTAATTAACCTTTGTTAACATATTGTATATTTTATATCTTTATTGTAGGAAAACTGGAAAATACAGATAAATATAAATAATTATTACTCAAAGTTAACTTTTGCTAGTATCAGTGTATATCCTTCCATAAATTTTCTGTACGTGTGCACCTTTTTTTTTCCAAATGTCATTTAGTTACTCTTTATTGAGCTTTTATTATACTTGGCATTGCGCTAAGCTCTTGAAATTTTCTGGTATCATGTGAGAAAGAAGCAACCTGGGTGCTTTATCACATTTTTGTAAAATTTAGAAGCAAAAATAACTGTAGAGAATGAATAGCCCAGAGGTGATGTGCACGCACGTGTGTGTGTGTGTGTGTGTGTACGGTGTTTAACAGATGAGAAGTTGTGCTATAAAGAGGAAAAATGACTTGCCTAGCTAATTTATTTCTGAATTAAGAGTAGAATTCAGGTCTGCCAGCTTGTTTGTCCCCCATAACTTCTAGTTTTCAGATGTTTTGTTTGAGGATATGTGTGAATCCCTTTTTTGGATGAAATTTTATGTGGAAGTCCAGTAAGTGAAGTAGATAAAATCAGAGCTGCTCTGGTTATAGTGGGATTCTGGGACCCAAAGTAAATCCTTGGATCTCTATGACCTCTTGTATTATTGCCCTGCATTGTGCTGTCTTTGGCATTTACTCAGTAGCCTTTTGTTGGGAGCTTACTGTGTGTCAGGGACTTGGCTAGGCATACAATTTAGAAAATCCCCATAATTTTACTCTGTAGTTATATATTGCTTGACTATTCTACAACAAGAACTAATTTATATAATTAAAGAAAGGGAGGGAAAATATGCAGATAAGCAAAAAGAAACAAATAAAAATCATCTGTAATACCATTGCCCATAAATGAGACAGTTTCTGCCTTCTAGGGCTCCTAGCATAATGGCTGAGACAGACAAGTCAATGGGCAAATTCTGTGCTATGCACAGATAAATGAGGCCACAAAGAAGGGCAGGGAGAGGAGGCAATCAGAGGAGGCTTCTTGTGGGGAGGTGATAACTTGAGCTTAGTCTTAAAGCATGAGTAGGGTTTAGCCAAAAAGAGAAGAAGGATGGGGAGTACACTTAAAATTGAAGAAGCAGAATGTGGAAGGGTGCCGATTTGTGAGAAAGCACACAGAAGTTTAGATTATTGTTTGAGAAGGGGGCATGGTGGGAGGTGAAGCAGGAAGTGTAGGCTGAGGGTTTGGATTTTTCTCCCAGTGGTGATGGGGAGATGTTGAAGTATTTTCAGGAGCAGGAGTAACCTAATTAGGTTTGTATTAGAAAGGTCACTCTTAACAGTGTGGACAGTGAGTTGGGAGTTGAAACTGGAGATAGAAGCCTTTGCAATTGAAAACCGAGGGTCTGGACTAAAGCAATGAAGATGGATAGTGGAGATGAGAGACACTTTGAAAATAAAATCTTAAGGGTTTGATGACAGAAGGAAGAGTGAGGAGGAGGAAGATTTGAATGACTCTCGTTTGGGAGATTGAATGGTGCTATTTCAAGAAAAATTTTCTCTTGTAAATAGCGCCCAAGTGTATCCATTCCTTCCCAAGTGCAGAATGATGGTGCCATTTGTGGAGAAGACAATAAGTTCAGTTTTGAATGTGTTTAGTAATATTTTAGTAATAATTTTCTCTTTATAAAAGTAATATATTCAAGACATTTGTGAACTGTGGATAAGCTAAAAGGAGCAATTGCCCGTAATCTAATGATTCATAACGGTTTTCTTATATCCTTACCCTTCCTCCTTCCCTCCCTTTGTATCAATATTCTTTTTAAAAAATAAGTTTGTGCTTTATATACATATTGATTTCTAATCTGCTCTTCTTACTCATTAATACATCATGAATGGCTTGTTATATCATTAAATGGTTAGTGATATCATTAAACATTTTTTTTACTGTACTAAAAATGTGGAAAAAATTAGAGAATGCCAATAAACATGGAAAATGTTAAAGTATCTGTAATTAACCTTTGTTAACATATTGTATATTTTATATCTTTATTGTAGGAAAACTGGAAAATACAGATAAATATAAATAATTATTACTCAAAGTTAACTTTTGCTAGTATCAGTGTATATCCTTCCATAAATTTTCTGTACGTGTGCACCTTTTTTTTTCCAAATGTCATTTAGTTACTCTTTATTGAGCTTTTATTATACTTGGCATTGCGCTAAGCTCTTGAAAATTGTTATTCTCAAAACTACCCTGTGAGGATAGGTTCTGTTGTTACTCCTGTTATATAGAAGAGAAAACGGGAATAATGCTATATTTATCGTTTTATAATATTTTTTTCTTGACTGTGGCAAACATTTACTGCCATGAAAAGATATTTATTTCTACATATTTAAGAGCTTAAAATGGCATTTCATTGTATTGTTATTATTCTTTTTGGTTGAACTTTCAGATTATTTTCAGTTTTATGCTATTATAAGTCATTTTTTGCTATATTATTAACATCTTTTTGCACTTCTTCAATTATTTTCTTAAAGTTAATTCTTAGAAATAGAATTCTTGTGCTAGACTTTAAATTGGTGTTTAATGCATAAATTACTGTCTAGAAAGAGCATACCAGTTTATCTTACTGCAGATATACAAAGGAGTTCCTGTTTCCCTGAATCCTTATGACTCCCATAGGGCAGTTATTTATTCTGCACATTTTTTGAACATCTACAATGTGCCAGGCACTGTACAACACTACTCACTGTGGTCCCTGCCTTCACGAAGCTAGTGGTCTCTTTAGTTATAATTTTAACTTTTACCGGTTCCATATGTAAATAATGGTACTGTGTTTACCCTTTATTTCTTTTATTGCAGTTGAAATTTATTTTTTCATATTTGTTGGCTCTTTGATTTCTTTTACACAGTGTTGTTCATATCCTTTGCTTATTATCTTACTGATTTCGAATTAATTTCTACATCATCTTTATATGTTAATGCTTTATAAATTTAGGACACTACTTTTGTGTCTGTCATGTATTACATTTGTCACAGAAGGTTTTTCCTTCCAGTACATCATATACTTCTTTACTTACATTTCTAAGTAAATAATTTGTAATATGCAAGACTGTCAATCTTTTCCTGTATTTTAGTTATCATGCTTGGAAAGTCTTTTCCATAGCTATTTTTCCATATAGTATTTCTATGGTTTTATTTTTTTTACACTTAAATTTTATAATTCAGATAGAATTTGTTTGAGAGTAAGCTGTGAGGTAGGTATTTAACTATTATTTTTTTCCCCAAAATTACCAGTTGTTACTAACATCTTGTATTTTAACAATCTATCCTTTCTGATGAAATACACTTTTATTATTTCTCATATAGATCTGGGCCCGCCAATGGACTTTCTGTTTTGTTCCATTTATCTGCGCTCCTGTTGTAGTTACAGGAATGTTTTAAGATTTAAACGAGATAATGAAAGTAATGTGCTTAGCACAATGCCTGAGGCATAGCAGGGGCTTAATAAATGTTTGCCTTGATGATATATGTAAAGCGTCTGACACAAAAGCCTAGTGCATAAGTACTCAGTAAATATTAGGCTTCAATCAGAAGTTTCTGAATACTGCTGTTTGGCACAGATGCCTGATTAGGTTAGACAGACATCTCATGGAATCCAGTTTGGCTTAAGACATTTATCCCAAACATGTGATGAATGGGACTATTTGGGGTGAACTTACATACCCCTCTTCTTCCAGGCAAACACAGAGCATCCCAAGCTGAGTAGAGATGAGCAGCGGGGTCGAGGCGCCCTCTTACAGGACATCTGCAAAGGGACCAAGCTGAAGAAGGTGACCAACAGTAATGATCGGAGTGCACCCATCCTCGAGAGTGAGTCTCAGCTTCATTTCCTAGTTAACCACCAGGATCCTAGGATTGACTTGGAGACTTGGCTGGGCTGTCATTTTTATTGTTGAGTCTTGAGTGGGAGAGTTTTGTTCTGGGACGTTCTTTGGCTGTCTTCCCATCTGTTTATTTGAATACCTGAGAAACTTCTTTTTGACCTTTGAGAAGCATTCTGAGGGTTAAGGCTCCCATCTCCTGCTGTCACTAGTGCTTGTTAGGGCACATCCTTGGCTGTTCTCTGAGGAGACCACCACATTTTGAAAAACTACTCAGCTGAAGCCAATGATGATTTTGTAATTGCCACAAGTGTCCATTCTGAAAGGCTTCTGGAGAGTTTGTGCACATCTGGGTCCCTCAGCCCCTTACCATCTGGGGCTATGACAGGAGAGCCCAGATAACTCTGTTGAACATGTCTTTCTCCAGGTTGTCCCTCTGGCCTAAATAAGGGAAGATTGGCCTTTTATTCCTTTTATTCTTTTCCTTTAATCACAGCAAAGAATTTCATCCTTACATGAAGCTGTGGAGCAGAGAGGCCTAGCTTTTCTTTTTTAATTGTTTCTTTTTTTTAATGGAAAGGCAAAAGCAATGATTGTTTGCAAATTAGAGCCCAGATAGAGCAGGACTTTCTCCTCAGGATTGAGGTGGTCACCTGCTTGGGGCATACGAAATGAAAGCCCTAATGGTTTGCTTTCCAGAACCCAAAGGAAGCAGTGGTGGTTATGGCTGTGGAGCAGCTGCCCTGCAGCCCAAGGGAGGTCTCTTCCAAGGAGGAGTGCCGAAGCTCCGACCTGTGGGAGCCAAGGATGTTTCAGGTATCTGATAGTCCTTTCTTAGGTTATTTCCCAAGTGCATTAGTTTCTGATGGGTTGCTGGTGGTCCATCTGGGGTTGAGGAGTGCGATAGAAGTAGAAGGAAGGAAAAGTGGGAGCAGGAGAGGAATTATAGAGTAGAAGAAAGCAAAGCCATTAAATAAAAATGTTTTCAGCTTATATCAGTCTTATTATGGGTCCTGAGCCAGATAAAACCCAGTCTTATTCAAATACTTGCCCTGCTGCTGTGCAAGTTGCACTCATGAGGCTGGGTGAAATAGTGATACTGACCAACTGTTGACCCGGTGCTGTCTGGTATATTTGTAGAGAACCTAGCTGGTAAGCCAGCCCTGCAAGTCCCTAGTTCTCGAGCTGCTGCTCCAAGGCCTCCAGTGTCTGCAGCCGGCGGGCGCCCTCAAGATGATACAGACAGCAGCCGAGCATCACTCCCAGAGCTGCCCCGGATGCAGAGACCTTCATTACCGGACCTCTCTCGGCCTAATACCACCAGCAGTACGGGCATGAAGCACAGCTCCTCTGCCCCTCCTCCGCCACCCCCAGGGCGGCGTGCCAACGCACCCCCTACACCTCTGCCTATGCACAGCAACAAAGTCCCAGCCTACAACAGAGAGAAACCCTTGCCACCCACACCTGGACAGAGGCTTCACCCTGGTCGAGAGGGACCTCCTGCTCCACCCCCAGTCAAACCACCTCCTTCCCCTGTGAATATCAGAACGGGACCAAGTGGCCAGTCTCTGGCTCCTCCTCCTCCGCCTTACCGCCAGCCTCCAGGGGTCCCCAATGGACCCTCTAGTCCCACGAATGAGTCAGCCCCTGAGCTGCCACAGAGACACAATTCTTTGCATAGGAAGACACCAGGGCCTGTCAGAGGCCTAGCACCTCCTCCACCCACCTCAGCCTCCCCTTCTTTACAGAGTAACAGGCCACCTCCCCCAGCCCGAGACCCTCCCAGTCGGGGAGCAGGTAAGTGCCTGGGAGCACCGAATTTTCCTACCATATCGAGAGTTGAGCTTATCTTTTCATTCTACTCCCCAAGGCTCCACGTCAGTGATTGTAGAAAATAAGAATTCACTTATTCAACAGGTTTATTGAATGCCTTTTTATGTGTCAGACTCTATTGTTAGGGAAACAGCAGTAAATAGAAAATATAAGAAATTCCTGTTCTCCTGGACAGTCAAGAAAATAAATTAGTAAAAAAGAAGTGTGTGTGTGTGTGTGTGTGTGTGTGTGCGCGCGCGCGCGCGCGCGCGTGTACGTGTACGTGTACAGACATAAACACACACACAGTATGCAGATGCTTTAGAGGAATACAAAGTAGAGAAGAGGGATAGGACATACTGGTGGGAGTGGGGTGATGATATTTCCAGTTACAGGGGCCGGGGGTGAGATTAGGGTTAGGGAAGGCCTTACTGATAAAGTGACAGTTTAGCAAAGATCTGAAGAAAGTGAGGGAATACACTAAGCAGGCACTGAGAACAGCAGCTGCAAAGACCCTGAGATGGGGGACGGACAGCAAGGAGGCCATTGTGGCAGGACTAGAATGAGTGAGGGGAAGAGTGCCAGGACATGGAGGCCAGAAAGCTAGATTTCCACATTGTAGGGCTTTGTAAAGACTTTGGGTTTTATCGCATTGGGAGCCACTAGAGGGGTTGGAACAGAGAAGTTGCATTGTTTTATCTTTTAAAAAGATCAGCTCCTATGTTGAGAACAGACTACGGGAGGACAAAGGTGGTGAAAGGAGATCACTTATGAAGCTGTTGCAATAAACTGGGCACATGGGTAGGACCACAGCAGTTTTGGGGGAAGATGGGTATTCAGTTTTGGACAAGTCAAGTTTGAGATGCCTAATAGACATTGAAGAGTAAATAACAAATTGATGACTGGGTATGAGACTCTGAAGTTCAGGGGAGAGGTGTGGGCTGGAGAGAGACATTTGAATGATTTTGAAAACTACATGAGGTCTGAGGCCTGAGGCCCTCCTACATTAGAAGTTAGAGAAATGAAGAGTACCAAGCAGAGGAA
>NW_006443570.1:2040318-2042394 GCF_000325575.1 Pteropus alecto | reverse complement strand
GTGTCTAGTGAGGAAGGAAGGAGGGAAATCAAGAGAGTGATGGAAGAACTCCAAGAT
Organism: Pteropus alecto; assembly: GCF_000325575.1. NCBI lineage: Eukaryota > Metazoa > Chordata > Mammalia > Chiroptera > Pteropodidae > Pteropus > Pteropus alecto. Next base: position 2,042,337 of record NW_006443570.1, on the reverse strand, counting down.
TGAGTGAGTGATGAATTGTGTCCAGTGCTACAGCTGGGTTAGTTAAGTTGAAGCCTGAGAATGACATTGGTTTCAGCAACATGGGAGTCATTTTTTGGGACCCATTTGAGTAGTTTTAGTGGAGTGGTGGAGGGACCATGAAGGTGAAAGTCTAATCGGGTTTGGTTCACAAATACAGGAATAGGAGAGGAATTGGAGATAACAATATAGAAATCCCTTAAGGAGTTTTCTGTAAAGGGGAGTTGGGGGTACAGATAAATAGAATGGTTGCTGGATGAGTATGGGATTGAGGGTTAGGTTTTTTTCCCTCCCAGGATGGGAAATATTTTAGCATCTGTTTGTTTACTCTTGGAATAATCCAGTAGAGAAGGGAGAAATTGCCTGAGTAATGTCCTTAAGGAGGTAAGAAGGAATGGAATCTAATCCTTAGCTAAGGGTTGGCCTTAGGGAAGAACACAGATAGTTCTTCCATAGTAACAGGAGGGAAGGCAGAACATACAGGCCTTAGAAGCAAGTGGGTAGGGGGTGCAGTGGTAGGAGCATGTGGAAAGTTCCTTCTGGTTTGCTTCTCTTGGCAAAATAGCAAGGACATCTGTTAATGAAGGGAGGGAAGGAAAGGAAGATTTGGAGGGAGAGAAAAGGGCATACAGTGGTCATGTTGGGAGCATGAGAGAGTGACTGGAGTAAGGAAGTGGGCTTAGGATAACTGGGAACACCAAAGACCCCCTTGGGATTAGAGGTCTTCTATTTAAAGTGAAGTTAATCAGCTTGGCGTGTGTTCAGCTGTGCATTTGCAGGTACTGACTAGGGGCAGAGTTGTATTTAACCAGGGTTAGCATTTTTTAGGCATATTTGACTGTAAGGGAGAATAGGGCAAGGGAGTTAAAGGTGTATATTAAGGGAGTGAGTGTAACAATGGTCCATGGTTGTAAACTGGGTGAGGAGGGGATTAAGGAACCTTATAAGAGATAATCGAGGTTGTGTAATCATTTTGCAGAATAGCATGACTGAAAGAGTGAGGGAGACCATGACAGCTCTGGAGCCTTCTTAGGCCCAGGAATTTTGGCTCCCATGTCCTCTTGTATCATTGGACTTTGAGCCACATCCCCCACAAATGGTTTTTGAGCTTTTATTTTAAACAGTCAGTCCCTACAGGTATAGATCATTAGGAAGTTACATCACCAAGAAGCATGTGTAAAAACCCCATTAACCTGTGCTGCTGCTTGGTTAGGTGAATGGAGATTTGTACTCTAGGAGCTGGCAGTCGAAAATAAGGCAGTCATACAGTAACCTGGTACCTTCCTGACCCCTTATCTCCCTGGCTTTAGTCATAAGGATATAGTCCCAAGGTGGCCTTTGATTCTATGAATTTAGGTTAAATTTTTTTTTTTACTTAGGAATTTTTTTAAAGACCTTTTTTCTGAGCAGTTTCTGTGGATTGAACTGAGTAGTTTTAAATGTCTGCAGAATTCTTTCTTCTCATTTTTCAGTTCTTTCTTTATGGTTTCTTTAGAAAAATATGAAGTTTATGAGACTCGTTCTGTCCATTAGCCATCAGCAACTCTGAGGCCTGGCTGAGGTCTCAGCCTGCTTTCCATTTCAGTAACCAGAGCAGCAGTTCTTAAGAGTGATACAGTGAAAAAATATTGAAATGTTTTAGTCAGAGATCTTTTGAGTATTGGCTTATATTTTTTGTATGACATTGAGGAGATCACTCTGATTCTCTGGTTTGTTTCCTCATGTGTTAAATGGTGTTCACAGTACTTTCAGAGGTGGTTGTAAATAAATTATGTGTGAAAGTGCTTTACAAACTGTAATATGCTGGTGAATGTGGGAAATTTTCTACAAAGGACTTCCAGGTAGTTCATAGACTTATCTCTATTATTAACTTGTATTATGACAATATTATATGATAAAGTACTTTTGTTTCTATGTGAAAGAATATGGAATCTTTTTCTTCCTGGGGTGCTCAGGGACCAAAAAAATCTCACATTATTGGTCGATAGAGTTTTCTGAATT
>NW_006443570.1:2015371-2040230 GCF_000325575.1 Pteropus alecto | reverse complement strand
GGTGTTTTAGATTTTTTCATCATACTTCCATGGTGTCTGTCATAATTTCTTCTCTTTCTTACCTGATTTTGTTTATTTGTGTCCTTTCTCTTTTTTCTTTTGTGAATATAGCCAGGAGTTTTCTAATTTTATTAATCTTCTCAAAGAACTAGCTCTTTGTTGCATTTATTTTTTCTATTTTTGTTTTCAATTTTATTTCTGCTCTAATTTTGATTATTTCTTTCCTTCTGCTGATTTTAGGCTTCATTTGTTCTTCCTTTTCTACAGGTTTTTTTTTTTTTTTTTTTTAAAGATGAATCTCATCGTTCTTTCCTCAAAATCGGGTTTACCTTAGATTATGAAAGGCAATCTCCTACCCCATCTTTTACAAATTGCTTGTTTCTTAGGGTCTTTGGTTTCCAGCTCTGTTACTTGAAACAGATTTAAAACTAGACATGATAAAGATCTCAGAAACGTACTGGGGATGGCAGAACCTGGTTGGGATGACCGTCCCCGAGGTAGGGCGCTGAAGAAGCCAAGTGGGTTGTTCTTGGTCCTGTTCTGTTTTGCTGGTTCAGTTTGGCTCTAATCACTGCCATCTGCTCGATGTCTAGCTGCTGTCTTTTTGAGCCTAGCTAACCCTGTCTACCTTATTCTCCTGAGCCCTGCCCTAGGAGTAGATAACAAATTCTTGGGGCCCTGAGAAATCTGGAATTTAGGGAAATATTTTGAGGATGACCTGAAAGAGCTTCAGTTTGGGCAGAGTTGGAATGAAAACAAGGTTCAGAGATCTGCTGGGGTTTCCCTTTAATTATTGCCTCTAGTGGCCCTTGTCCATGCTTAGACCTTGAAAAGAGTGAAGGAAAGTTGACATTCTGTGTGTGTCTTATGGGAAATGAAAACTAACGTTTACTGGGCTTGCAGTGCCGGACCCCTTGTCCACATCATCCCATTACTATTTCATGCTTAACTGTGGTCACTCTACAGAAATGACAGTAATTCAGGAGGAACAGTAAGATATGCTCATATTACTAAAACAGTGTTAAGCTGAGTAGTCTAAATGTTAACAGTCCATTAAGCTGAGTGGTCTCTCCATATGCTATTTAGATAGCAGCTATTTATTGGACATGGCCTAGGTACCAAAAGACACACTCCCGGGAATCTCACTGGGTTATAAATTTGTTGGAGAGGTAAGATAATTGTAATACTTGGCAGTAGTTATGAAAAGCAGTGTGAGGATAGTAGAAAGAGCAAACACGTGCTGGGTCTGTTAGATCTATGACCTTAGACAAATAACCTGTGTCCCAGTTTCCTCATTTGTGAAATGGGGATAATACCACATTCTTTGCCTGAGTGATTGCAAGAATTTTTAAAAATTTAGTGCATGTAATGCACCCAGGACAGTGCCTGGAACATAGTGGATACCAAATCAATAATAGCTGCTATTACTGTTAATGCAAAGCAGAGAAGTAATATAACTTAAACATATTAGAACCTATTCCAGTGGTGCTGCCATTTCTTCAAAGATGCTTTTAATGTTACCTTCTATTTAGTGACAAATTTTTGTCTTTTAAGATTGAATTTTATTTTTCAATGACTAAAAAGCAGAATCAGACGTAGGTAGGAATATTTTTGTTATTGTTGATACAATCTCAGAAATGAGATATAGCCATCATATAATAATATTTATGGATCTGTCTGATAAACTGGGTTTGGAGCGAATTCCGAAAGACGTGTTTCCAATTTTTTTGAGCAGTGAGACCATCATTGCAGATATGTAACTTCCACAGATGGACTTATTATATATATTTTGAAAATCATTCATTTTAGTCTGTATTACTAAGTGCTAGAATAAGTGACATAGCCTATAAATGCTTTGGGTGAGCAAAGAAGAAGGGGCTCAGAATAGAGTGGATTGCTTTGGGAAAGCCTTGATAAGATGGAACTTGAGTTGAACCTTAAAGGATAGGTATGATTTGGTAGTAAGGGAAGAGGGATGGCATTTTCAAATATTGTGGGAGAGTCGCAAGAGCAAAGCATACGAAGATTGATTGAGTACCTACCATGTGCTGTGCACTTGGCTTAGCTTGGGAGCTCAGATGAATGGACACTGCTATGACTTTAAAGAATATACAGTATACTAGGGAAGAGGCACATATAATGAATAATCATAGTACAATATAGTAGAGTGGTAGAGAGATACAGAGGCAACAGTGGGAGTGCAGAAAAGGAGTACCTAACCCAGCCTAGGAATCAAGAGAAGGTGAGATCAGGCTAACTGACATGGCGTAGGTTACTTTGTGAGAAAAGAGGATAATTGGAGGAAACCCAATCAAAGTGGAAGCTAAGGATTTGAAACTTTATGATGTAGGAAATGCAAAGCCCTTGAAAAAGTTTGATCAAGTATTTTTAGGGAGATTAGTGAGTTGGTGGTATGCAGAATGGATTGGCAGGGTAAAAGATTAGAAGCAAGGAGAACATTTGGGAGGCTTTTTGCGGTAGAGCAGGCTAAATGTGAGGAAGACTTGAATTAGAATTGTGGAGGAAGACATGGAAAAGCAGGGAAAAAAACATCAAGAATAGGTAGAGTTCTTGACTGACTTGTCATGGGAAATGAAAAAGGGTCATACATTTATTCCGAACTTTAGTATCTGGAAGAACAATAATGCTGTTAAAGAAATAGGGATGAGAGGAGGGTGAATGTGATATTTAACATGGTGCCCAGAGGCTCATAGAGCTTCTACATCCAAACCTAACTGCTTTGAATTTTAATTGCAGCTCCCCCACCTCCACCACCCATAATCCGAAATGGTGCCAGGGATGCTCCCCCTCCCCCTCCACCATATCGACATGGGTCAGAACCTCTGAGCAGAGGAAAGCCCCCACCTCCACCCTCAAGGACGCCAGCTGGGCCACCCCCTCCTCCTCCGCCACCCCTGAGGAACGGCCACAGGGATTCCATTACCACTGTCCGATCTTTCTTGGGTGAGTAGCTAGCAGTTTTAGTCTCCTAGTTCCTGTGGTGACGTATTAATTCCTGTGGCCATTGTAGAATGGGAATGGTCTCTTGATATCCTTCATTCACAGCAGTTTGTTTCCTGACTTTATACCTCAGACTTCTAGGCAGTTCGTTTCCTGACTTTATACCTCTGACTTCTAGGCACTGTCAAATGACATCCCTTTTCTTATGCAAATTCTAGGCATGGTTGTGTTGAGACATATTGAAGTAAAATCAGCTGGTGTCATGCTACCTCTAAAGCCACTCTGTTGCTCCCCAAGAATCATTATTTGTGGTTACCTTTTAAGTCTAATTTGTGGTTACCTTTTAAGGAGACTTTATCCTTTTCAGGATTATTCAGACAGGAAGTATGTGTCATCCTAGGAAGAAGAGTTTTCTGGCCCTTGAAAAATAAAACACTGTACACAACCTTTATCTAGTAATTCAAAGCCACTAACTAGCTGTGTTACTTTGAGGAAGTTGCTTCACTTCTCTGGGCCTCACTTCCCTTATGTGTGAAATGAGGAGATTGGCTAGATAAGAGTATGTCAGATTAATTTTCTCAAGATTATCCATGAATCTTAGGCCCCATAAGAGATTCTTATTCCTTAAGTCTGGGATGGAACCCCAGGCAAAGGTTGTCCAGAGGGTATCATTAGACCCTCTGCTGAGGACTCCTGGAAAGATCTGTACAGTTTCTTTTAGCGCTAATACTCTGTATTCGCTAATGGTTGACTCTTCTCTGCCCTTGCTCTAGTTCCTATTAGGTGGACCAGGGTTTTTGCTTTGAAGATGAGTCTTTTGGAATGCGATCAAGCCACACCCAGATTTGAGCTTTCTTGTAGAGGGGCCATGGAAAGTAGGAGCATGGGCCATGAGATGGCTGTCCCTACTGCATTGCAAAGCTAAATGAGAGTAACCTAGGCCAAAAGGGAATTATCCGGTCAGATCTCTCACTAATTGGTGACAAATATTCCCATTTTAGGTTAATTTCTACCAATTTATAGATTCAGTTCAGTTGGTTTTCCATAGTATTAGTCTCTAAGATGACTGTTAAAGAACTATATTTCTTCTCCCATGCAAACAGATGGGCTTCTTTCCTGTTAAATGCCTGATTTTTAGTGGAAAGACTTTAAAAAAAAAACAAAACAGTTCAAACACTAATTTCTTTATGTAAAGAGCCTATGAGGACATCCTTTATGCATACAAGGCACATAGAGAGGTGCTGCTGTTGTTCTCAGACACCTTGGTGTAGTGAGCAAGGCAGGCCCTCAAGTTCATCAGAATGCATAGAGACTAGTAAGGGGAGGGTCAAGTATGTGGGAGCACAAGGAAGGGTGATATGAATTAATATTCTGTTCCTTTTGCAGATGATTTTGAGTCAAAATATTCTTTCCATCCAGTAGAAGACTTTCCTGCTCCAGAAGAATATAAACACTTTCAGAGAGTATATCCCAGCAAAACAAACCGAGGTGAGGGGTAGTCATGAAACTTTTTCCATAATTGCATAGAAAGTAGAATTGGTGTGCTTTTCTTAGGTTAAAATTTGCTTCTCATCTGCATTTTCTTTTAAAACAACAAAACCTAGTCCCCAGATTTTAACCATTAGCTTAAAGAACCTGTCCCTCATTTCAGGAATATTTGATTTATTCAGGGTCTCATGGGTGACCTTGTATCTGTCGTTTTTATTGTTATTTTTTTTAGCTGCCCGTGGAGCCCCACCTTTGCCACCCATTCTCAGGTGAAGCCTGGCTTGGTCCTGTTCCTCAGGAAAAGGATGGACCCACTTCTCTTCTCAGATGGTCCCTTCCATTCCCCTGAAACCTGCATGAGAGTTCCTGACATGTTTCTCCAGTGCAGCCAACCTCTAGACTCCAAGTGTCCTCCCCGCTCACCTCCATCTATGCATCTCGTCTCTGGACTTGGTGATTGGACTCTTTATATTGACAGTAGGGTCTCAAACCCTGCATCCATCCCTCCTCTAGCAAGCTCTGCTAGCCAGATGAGGATGAGGAAAAAGCGTCCATGTCTCCTGCTTTCCTCTCGGGGAAGGGTGCCTTGTTGTGATGAATTAACTCATTGTTGGGGCAGGGTGGAGAAAGGTACTCCTACCTCCTCCTACCCACTGTGGGGGAAGCTTGGCAGGTATATTATATTTCATCATTTAGGAGGCTGACATGGCCAGAACTTTGGCGTGGGATGGGGGTGGGGAGCATTTTTAGTGAAATAGGAAAGGCGTTTGCAGAAAAAAGATATGTTTTAAAGGCCAAGTTTGGAGAAGGGCAAGGAAATGGGTCTGTTTTATTTTTAGGGATATTTTGGTTTTACTCTTACCCCACCCCATGCCCTCACCCCAGGAATAAGTTGGGTATAAACACTAAATACTAATCAGTTGAACTAAACATCTAATAGAAAGAGAGGGTGAAGTAAACTGAGAGCCTTTCAGAGCTAGTCAGTTCCTCTGCAGCAAAGGGAACAGGAGCCATTTGGGTCCTCTGGGACTCCCTGCCCTATTTCCTCAGGGTGCTGAGGTTGAGGGATGTTTTTTCTGCCCCCACCACCCAGCCCTCAAGAGAAAAGTCACTTTCATTCATTTTTTTCTGGATTCACAAACCCTAAAAACTTCAGTGGGAGGTAAGAAAATAGGGCCTGGACCTTGGCCTTAACTTTAACCTTGACCTCGAGTTTACCTGAGTCTTTTCTGACTGGCCCTGAAGGCCATTGGCCCTTTCAGTCCTGTCCAGAAACTTCAGCCCCTGATGAGTGCTCCACAATGACAAAGAAGGGACCATGGAAGGGACTAGCTCTGTGGGCTACAGAAGACTAAGGCCTACTCGCTGTAGTGTTCACAGCCCATCTGACTGAACAGACTCTTCTTTTCTCTGTCACCTTTGCATTCCCAAGACTGCAAGGGTTAGCACAGCAGAGTAGAGAAGGGTGAGCAAGTTTATGGGGGTAATCAAAGATTCCTCTGTGCCAAGAAGCACAAAGACTTTGGTGAGGTGTGCCTCAGCCCAGTTGATATAACTTGGCAGCCAGCAATATGTTGTTTCTTCGTCCTCCAGGTCCTAGTTTAAGACCACAGAGAAAAAGGAAGTTTCCAGTCTAGGTAGAAACTGAGCCTGGATGATGGGAAGGGGCTTCCCCCTTCTCCAAGAGCAGGATGGGGCTCCTGATCTCCACACACAGATGGTTTGGTTTGCTACAGCTCTTGCCAAGTGCAGAGGCTGCTCAAAGCTTGGAATAAGAGCAGGCAGGCCATGGCTACTCATTGAAATGGTTGGGGAAAGTCAGTTAAAAAATTTCATCATCTATATCACAGGCTTAAACCACCTTATGGAGCTTTGTAATCTCTTGGATCACAGACTAAGGATCTGGGTATGGTACCAGGTGAAACCCAAGTCTTCCCAATACTAGATGAGAGTAGGCTCAACTTGGGTTATTTGTATGGGGTCTGCTATTTTTTGTTATCCCCTGGACCACATTGACTCTTGGGACAAACCATGATCAGGTCTGTCACCAAACTTTTTCTAATCATTATTTATCATTCTTATTTTCAAATCTGTTAGCAGTTGTCTCCCAGCAGTGTCCCCAGCATCCTGAAGTGAATAGAACTGAGAGAGGGGACACTAGTGGAGGGAACACGAGAGAGTACAAGAGTGGATACTGCAGCAGAGTTCCAGGGTAGGTAGATGCTGACCAGTTACTGAACTTGGACTGTGAAGTCTTCCCATTTATTTTTGAAATGGGAGTTGCTGCCTTTGTACAATGTTATCAAAGTGTATTTTCCTCCCTTTACTCAAATATAGAGCATCAGAATAAGTATTACAAGTAAAAGCCAAACCCCAGCTTTTCATTGGAGCTGATGTCTTCCTCCCCTATGACCTGCTGCCCTCATATTCCCTAGCATTTGGACTGTGTCACATGGGTATTGTATTTTCGTTTTCTTGGCCTCATGAAAAAAGGCCCAAGCCTAGATCTAGTCAGATGGATTTTGTTCTTCAGAGCATGTTAGTGACACAGTACTTATTTAAATGTCTTTGCCTTATACATTGTTTGGTCCCTCTGTTAATAACAGATTTATTATCATGTATATTTACTATTGAGGAATGGGAATGTGATCCTTATAGTTATTGATCTATTTTGTATGTTGTAAAAAGCTTGTAATATAGGTTTAAGGTGGGCTGGCTGCAAGAGCACTAAAACGTCTCACCTTTTAAACTGCTCTTTTTATCTGCTCCTGGGAATGTCGTCTCTTCAGTGGGAGATTGGGTGGTCTCATGTTGAGGCTGTTGCCCAGTCCCATTAACCCCCTTATCCCCTCCCAGAAGGAAGAGACATTGCCCACCTTAGCATCAGGAAGCTATGTTAAAAGCCCTTGTGTGGGTTTGGTTTTATGATGTTTTTCTCTGGCGGGAAAAACTTAATACTGTAGTTGTTCCTTACTGCCCTTTCTGGGAAGCAGGGCAGTGGCCTCCAGGTTTTTAAATGAGCTAGGTGCCCCTCTTCCCCTCATCCTCTCTGGTCACCAAACCTGGATAAAAGCACTTCGATATTCCAGGTGTGGATTTTTCTGTCATGGGGATTTCCTCCAGCAGCAGAGCCCCATCATCTTCACAGCTGTGCCCACAGAGTGAGAACTCTTAGGTCTGCCCCACCCAATGGATATGAAGCTGCTGTCTCCAGAAATTCATCCTACCCCTCCCAGCTAGCAAAGGCAGGGAGACTAGCCACTGGCCATTGCACTGGGAGCATCCCCTCACGCCACGGCTTCCCAACTTGAAACCCAGATTTACCTCTAGGGAGAGGTGAGAAAAAATTGTAAATAGACTTGCTACAGAGCAACTCAGGGTTGGGGTATGTTTTAATTCTCCTGATCACTTGAAATAATCTGTAGGCTGAGTGCTTATGGGAGTGGGGGAGAAGTGTGACTCCAGGGTCTTCTGTGAAGCTCTGGGGGTGGAGTATAGGGCATCTGAGGCCCTTTGATGGCACTACACTGAGCTGTCTGTCCTTCTGGAAACCCAACCTACAATCAACTGCGAATCAAATTCTTCACATTCCAGTTGTAGTCTTTCTCTCCCTATTAAATCTCAGTCCCTGGCTGTGTAGTCAGGGTGGCTTTCTGTAAGCCACCCTAATTTAGGGAATGGAAGGCATTACAACTTTGCCTTCAAGACTCATCTCTTTAAAGCAAAATGAAAACTGCAACCACCTTCAAAACAAAAAAAGGATAACCTGTTTAAACGAAGGAAGGGTTTGGTTTCATTCAACTCCACGTTCATTGTGCCTTGTGTTAGATTTCCGTGCTTTCTTCCTCTCTCCCTGTTTGAAGCAATTAAAATCTTCCTTGATAACTGCTGTTTCCTCCTTTCTACTATTGTTTCTAGCATCTTAGTGGGTTCCCTAATGTAAATCTCATTCCACTGGTGGCAGAGGGGCCAAGTTTATTTTCTCATGCCTAAATTTTGTCATTTCGCACGACAACCAGCATGGAAGTCGTAGTCAACACTGAATAAAAGACTAGAATGACATGAGTGAAGAGTGTGAGTGTGTATGTGTGTGTCCATCTGTCTGCATGTGGATCAGTTTCTTTAAAAAGAAAATAATTTATTGTATGATTTATTTTGGAGTTATATTCTGATTAGAGTGCTCCCTCTCCCAATTAGCATTCATTCCCCCCGCATCTAAAATGTGCATTCTGGTCTCAGGTTGGATTCTTTGGTACATTTGTTTCTTCTGGATGCCATGCAGTTTAATTAAACCTTGTTTAAAAATGAAAACAAAATACTTAAAACTGTGTACTCTTGTCTGTCATATGGTGGCATAGGGAAGAAAATCTGTTGCCTCATATTCCAGGTTGTGTAGTGGTTTGACTCCTGGTCTTGTAAGAAAGTAGATACACTGACTTGGGCAGAAGTATCTGCAGCTTCCTGAGAGTTTTTTCTCCTTCCCTCTGCTGTTTCAAAAATCACAGTTCTGGTTAGTCATGCCGACTGGGTGATTCTGATAGAGTTGGTCATTATTTATATTTGCCACCTAACTCTGCTTATGATTTCAGGGAACCCAGGACACCCTCTGGCCTTGCATCCTTTCATTATATTCCTTATGATTCTTTTTGCCTGTGTTGCATGGCAGATTCTCACACTGAGGCATAGAAGAAAAGGTGGAGGAAGAGCATGCAGACTGTATTTTTATGTGGGTGTTAGCTATTTTTTTTCAGCGCTCTTTAAGTTAAAATCTTAGCTGGCTTTCTTAAACTTTGCCTTTAGGTGTAAAAATTAAAGCAGACATTCTCTGCTTACTATGGTCAGCTGATATAATCACCACTAAGACTTAATGAGCTTAACTTGCACTTTCATCACTAGCTAAGGTCTTGAATTTATTTCCCATACTGATGCATAATGGGTGTATGAATCACTCTCACATAATTTAGATATAAAAACCCAGGAGAGAAAGGCCTCCTTTCATTTTCATTCATACTTGCCAAATTGGCTGAATTTCTGATTATTTGACCCATCATTGTTGTTAATATGATTAATAAACTATTGATTTATTTGTTCCTCCTGACTTTCAATAGCCCTGAAATGGAGTTTGCCTAAATGACCCTCAACTTCCTAACCCTTTAAGCCAGGGGTCCCCAACCCCTCGGCCACAGACCGGTACCAGTCTGTGGCCTGTTAGGAACTGGGCCACACAGCAGGAGGTGAGCGGTGGGTGAGCAAAGCTTCATCTGTGCTTGCAGCTGCCCCACAGCACCACGTCAGATACACTTCAGATCATCGGGCATTAGATTCTCATAGGAGCACCAGTCCCTGGTGCCAAAAAGGTTGGGAACCACTGCTTTAAGCATCTTCCATCCTCTTAGGATGATATTGCCAGTGCGTGTGTGTCTGTCTGTGTATGTGTGTGTACATACATAAAAGGATGTCAGATAGGTCCTTCTAGTGTGATTTGACTCCTTCCTTCATGATACTGTGTATGAATTAGGTGATAAAGACACCAGTTTGCCCACTCTAATTATTACTGAGACACCGCTGCTTACTGTGAATGTTCCTCAAGTATTTCCTGGCCAGACTCAGCCACAAACTGCGACTCACTACAAGGAAACTGCCTGTCTCTGACTTCCTATTTTACTCTGCATACAGAGGTAGGAGAACTAAAATGTCAACTTCAGGATCCTGTCCACCCTAGAGGATAACTATGAGGAAATGCTTCACCTCTGGCATCGCTGGGGAGCCCAGTCTGGATCATTTTTACACATAATTGAATGTATTTTTCACTCAGGTTTAGGGGTGTGAGATTTAAAGGACTATATGGTATCAAGCACATTCATGAAAAAGATGGATATCCACTTGGCAGGAATGTCTTTCCATTCATTCAGCAAGCATTTATTGCGTACTTTACTGTGTTCCAGGCATCTATAATGTGAAGATGAAATAGGACATGGTCTTTGCTTCCAAGGAGCTCAGAGTCTAGTAGAAGACTTCAGGACAGCTATCAGGAGAAACCTATACAGGGTATTAAAAGTCTTTATGGTAATTAAATACAGGGAAGGAGGATGGTAAGCAGTATTCCAGAGGAAACAGGACCGAAGCACAGAAACAGTCTGGTGGTATGAGCATCACATTACTGGAGTAACAGAAACCATTAGAAAGTTTAAAGTAGATAACCTTTTAGAGACCACTCAATCCTGACGTTCCGTGGTTCTCTGCCTGCTTCCACAGTAGTAATTTACTCTTGTAGGCTTTTCTTAGACCAGTGCTGTATTTTCTGGTGAGTGTTTTCATAGGCTCCAATATGCATGTTTAGTACTCACAGTTCCCCTGCTCCCCCTCTCCCACTGTAACAGAGAGGTTCACCACCATCCATTAAAGCTGGCTGGGCACATGTTATCATTTCAGGTTATTAAGGACAATTTTTAGGTGCCCAAGTTATAAAAATAAAGACAGTGAAGGTTGCTTCCTAGGTTCCATTGCCCTATTAAGACATCAGAAATACCATGTGGTCGAAAAGCCTCTAGTCTAACATAACAGTTTTTACATTTACGGCTGCCTAATCTCTTTACTGTTGTACTTTTCAGCTCCTAAAAGCCTTCCCAAAATGTGCTCCTTCACCACCTCTTCCTATTTAGAAGGCCACTTTAGAACTTAATCTGTCTAATCCTCCCCCTATGTTTAAGTGGTCAAGAGTTCAATCTGTCAGATTTCCCAAGTTCAAATTCTAGCTCTTTTACTTACTAGTACTGTGACCTTGGGCAAATTTACTCAACCTCCTCTATTTGTTTCCTCATTTGTAAAATGGAAATAATAGCAACTTCACGGGGTGCTTGTGAGGTAAAATGCTTGAGCTAGGTTCCTGGCTTACACTTAAGCACGCAGCATTGGCTCTTCTATATGAACTAACTAAATTAACTGACGATTGTAATAATGTTTTCTTATTTCTGAGACTTATTGCTCTATTTTATTTGATATTTAAGATGAAAGATAAATGCTTGCCATCACCTAGAATTGGGTTTTGGCCTTTAACAGAAACTGAGGCTAAACTAGGTAATTAGCTTTGGAAGATGGCCTATAAACTACTGCTGTAATTTATATTTTTCATTAAAAGCTCAGCTTGCCTCTTCTATAGCAGTTTTCTCTGGCCCTGAAACCCTAGTGTTTAGCCATAATTTTTTCTTTTTTAATTAAGAAGTCATAAGTCTCTCTACTCCCTACTAAATGTGGATTAATGGGATTAATGATAAAGTGCACAGAATATCATATTCTTATCCTTAACAAAATAGAAAGGCCTGGTTCTATTTCTCACCTTCGAAATACAAACCAGGGAGATACTGTGATGAAGTGTAGTGTACTTTATGTATGTGTAGACCTTTAAAAAAAACAACAACATTGGTTTAGGTGTCAGGAAATCTGGATCCCAGGCCCTTCAACAAGATGCTGTGACCTCTAACCCTCTGCACATTTGCTTTGTGCCTTGCAAGGTTGAGTATTAGGTAAGTAAAGCGCCTAGCATCATGCCTGGCATCCAGAACCGCCCAAGAAATGGTAAGTATATAGTAGTTCTATAAAAATCTAGCTCATTAGGATAATGAAAATAGGTACGTGCAGCACTGACAAGGGGCAACCAAACCTTTACATCTCTCATCGAAAGAAGGGCGTAGAAATACAACGCTGCATGCGGCAAAGACTACCTCTCCCGTCGGGCTTTGCGGCGAAGTCGTCCCGCCTTACCCAGAGTCCTCTGTCACTGCGCGTCTTTCCGCGGAGGTCCCGGATATAGATGAGCCCTCCGCTTAGTGGGCGTAGCCTCACGGGAGCGCTGAAACCTGGGGCTCCCTTATTGGCTGTGGGTCTTCCGGCGGAATTGGTCGTGAAGGGAGTGGGCGTTGGCCAGGGCGCGCGGCGCTCTGGCGACAGCCAATCAGCAACCTGGCCAGGCTTTGGCGGGAGGCCGGAAAGCTGCGGCTGTGCAGATTTGGCGCGAGTGTGGCTGCGCTTTTCTGCTGCCTGTGTATTCTGTAACTTATGAAGAATCCCTGAAGCCGTGTGCGAGAGACGTTAGAAGGAGCCGGCACTGAGGTGACGCAGTTCTGTGGGGTGGAGAGGAGAAGATTGCTTGGGAGGCCTGGGGTCTGGTAGGCAGCAGAGTTGGGTGGCAAGACCCGCGGGTTCCGATGAGGCCCGAAGGAGTAGTCTGGCAGTTGTGCATGGAAAAGGAGCTGAATGTTGTAGGAGTGGGGTTGAGAGTTCTGTATAGTGGGGGGACTCAGGGCAGAGTGAGACTTTAGGCAAGACTAAATGTGAAAGGTTGCTGGGCGAAGCTGGTGATAAAGATAAACCCCGTGCCTGGGGTGAGGGAATTAGTACTATAGAAATCAATCAAGATAAATTTATTTCGTTGTTCAAGTGGGTAAGAACTTGGGCTCTGGAGCCAGAATACAGGGTTTGCTGTGACTTTGGGCTTCCGTGCCTCTCAGTTTGCTGACTTCAAGATCATTTTAATAATAGTACCTACTTCTAAAGTAGTTGTAAAACTTAGATGAGTCCGATACCTAAAATGTTTGTAACAATTCTTACACATAGTAGGTAGACATCAGGTGTTCGCTATTGCATAGATTTGGATTGGAAGCAGAACTGAACGCTAAAATATTACTGTTATTTACTAATGAAATGAGTGTTGATAATTGGTATAAATTTTATGTTAGTTATTTTCTCTTCAGTTTTACATACTGATTGCCTGCCCTGGTTTTTTTTGGGGGGGGTTCTCAGGTGTGTTGCCGTCATGCCTCAAACCCGATCCCAGTCACAGACTACAGTCAGTTTTCCAAAAAAGAAGCTGTCGCGGACATCGGACAAAGCTAAAAACTCTAGTGACACCAAACTAGAACTGACAAATGTCCAGGCCATACCCCGTTCTCCTTGTGTCAAAAGTCTTCCTCTCAGCCCCAGAAAACGTCTGGGTAAGCTATCCATTATATAATATAATTGCTTTTTTTTAACTTGTAGCTCTTGACCTCTCCTTCAGTAATAAGATGCCCAGTCCTTTGAAACAGCTTTCTAAGTTCTGTTAAGACCACTCTATTCACTTTGGTTATTTTCAGAATGGTTGCTAAATTCTTACTGACCTTCAGAATTAAGATCAGCTTCTGAAGTAATTAGTAGTAGGTCTGATCTTCAATTCCTTAATACTGAACTTAGTTCTGTCGGTATTTTAAATGACCTCACAGTTAGCTATTGTGGGTAGTTTTTTGAAACTTCCCTTAATAGTGGTGAAATTAAGAGACACGGGTGACATTCTTGTTTTAGAACAGTGGTTGGTAATCTTGTTTTAGATAATTTGTTTTTAATGAAGGGCGATTGGGCAGTATCTGGAGACATTTTTGGTTGCCACAGCTGAATGAGTGCTACTGGCATAGTGGATAAAGACCAGGGATGCTGCTAAACATGCTGCAATAAACAGGACACCCCTGCACAAAGAATTAGTTGGTCCAAGATGTCAACGTGCCGAGGTTGAGAAACCCTGCTTTAGAACCATCTTAGAATTTCATCTCACTAAAACCCATTTAGTTTCTATCAAACAGTCGTAAGATTCAGTGGTGCCATCTGGTGGCCAGTATATGCTTCTAAAACGAGAGGCATTTTACTTTGATGGCTTTGACCCAGGTAGAAATTCACCTCTTTGTGAGGTACGCAGAGACCTTTGCAAGTGCACTGCTATGAATGACCATGTTTTGATTTTAATATGTTTCAGGTGATGACAACCTGTGCAACACTCCCCATTTACCACCCTGTTCTCCACCAAAGCAGAGCAAGAAAGAGAATGGTCCCCCTCGCTCACATATACCTAAGGGGCGCCGATTGGTATTTGACAATCAACTGACAGTTAAGTCTCCTAGCAAAAGAGAACAAACTAGAGTCCACCAAAACAAAATATGTTCCTCAGTTCAAAAAGGTCAAGAGGTCACAGCAAAGTCTAAGCAGAGATGTCCTCCGGAAAAAGAATCTGCACGTTTGAGACTGTTCAAGCAAGAAGGTTCGTTCTTACATGGCAGCCGTTAGTGCAGCCTCGTAAACAAGGCTGGTGAGTCCAGATGAAACCCATTGGGTCTTCTCAGTCACCTCTGTTGTGTCCAACTGTCCTTTCATGTTTGGCACAGGCACTTGCTACCAGCAAGCAAAACTGGCCCTGAATACCGCTGTCCCGGATCGGCTGCCTGCCAGGGAAAAGGAGATGGATGTCATCAGGAATTTCCTGAGGGAGCACATCTGTGGCAAAAAAGCTGGGAGTCTTTATCTTTCTGGTGCTCCAGGAACTGGAAAAACTGCCTGCCTAAGCCGAATTCTGCAAGACCTCAAGGTACATTGAAAGTTTGAATTATGATGCTCTTGCTAAAATGACACTTGGTTATTAAGGGTTAAGAAAAAGTAGAAGTCTTAGGGGATTGAAGTTTTCTCCAAAAATATAGTTTTAAAGCCTTTTAGTTTCTTCTAGAAAAAAAAAAAAAAATAACACTTTTTTCGTTTCATTGTCTAAATCTTTCCAAATGAAAGTAGAGCTCCTTCTCTTCTATGCTGTTATCTCCTTAAAGACACTTCAGGTTCCATCAAATCTTTATCCGAGGCCAAAGTAACTCCCATGTTTGTATTTTTCTAGAAGAAACTAAAAGGCTTTAAAACTATCATGCTGAATTGCATGTCACTGAGGAGTGCCCAGGCTGTATTCCCAGCTATTGCTCAGGAGATTTGTCAGGAAGGCGTATCCAGGCCAGCTGGGAAGGACATGATGAAGAAACTGGAAAACCATTTGACTGCAGAGAAGGGCCCCATGATGTAAGTATTGCTCTGCTGCATGTTGCTCTGTGAAAATCTGCAAGTTCTGCTGCCCACAAACTCAGATTCTAGTCTCTTGAATTTATTGGTTCATAAAAAGAACGTTTCCTGTATTTGCTTTGAGAAGTGTAGTTACATAAGCTTAAAGAGAAAGAAGAAAGGAAAAATACACCTTCTAATTTTAAATTGGGAAAATGTTTTTAAACTAATTGCTTGAAAAACCTATATGTTACTTTTTCATGATGGTGGGGATGGTTGAGTATCGTAACTGTGACTGGAAATAGGACAAATTATGATCTTCAAACTGGTCTCAAGTATAGGAATGTGACCTAGAGTCATCCCAGATCAAACAGATTGGAGAATTAAGAAGATGAACATAGGCATTGTTTCTCTTTATATGTAGTGTGTTGGTGTTGGACGAGATGGATCAGCTGGACAGCAAAGGGCAGGATGTATTGTACACGCTGTTTGAATGGCCATGGCTAAGCAAGTCTCGATTGGTGCTGATTGGTTAGTGCTCAGTTGTAAATATTGCATGGTGGTTCTAAAGAATTCTTTTTTAATCTCTTCAACTTATTTGTCACGTATTTTATTTTAAACCAGCTTTCTATTTTCTTATAAAAATAATTGTAATTTTAATCTAAGGCAAATCAATTTTGTTAAGTCTGAATAGAAATTACATAATACTGCATTTCAGAGATAGCTGATTTTAGAGTATCTGGTCCTGTTTATCAGTGAACAATTCTAAATCTAACTTGAAAAGAGCATTCCATGATTACTACGTACATCTTACCTAAAGAATGGGAGTGGTGGGGAGTAAGTGGGAAGCAACAATTAGAATGCTGGATTATAACTGGAAAGTTTATTTAGCTTTCCGAGGGTTTATTTTTCCTTTTAGGATGATTTGACCAGTTATGATTAGTGTTATTTATCTTCTCAGGTATTGCCAATACCTTGGATCTCACAGACAGAATTTTACCGAGGCTTCAGGCTAGAGAAAAATATAAGCCACAGCTGTTGAACTTCCCACCTTATACCAAAAATCAGATAGCCACTATCTTGCAGGATCGACTTAATCAGGTGAGTACCAACCATTGTACCAAATTGTGTGTTCTTTGGATCACCTGTTTTGGGGAAACCTAGCGGTAGTTCTAAAATATTTTGCTTTGATTGCATTACTAAACATAGAGTATGGGGCATAGTGAGGACATTTTTCTATGAATTTTCATCCATGGCTCCATTTATTGGATGCCTCAGTGCTAAAATAAAAATAAGAGGGGAATCACACAATTGCTTCTTCAATGGCCTTTAAAAATGGGGCCTATGAAAAAAATTTTCTCTTTTGAAAATGACCAAATAGGTTTTAGTTTAGTTTAGTTTTGCTAATTTAAGTTCTGATTGCTTTTTTTTTTTTCCATTCACGAATATCTGCCAAATTCTACAAAATGCCTAAATGTATGAAACCTCCATTGACTTATGAACAGAAAAGGTATCTCTTAGACCCTAAAGGGTGGCCAATCAAGTTTAGACTTCAGTGTGAAAATACTTATTTATATCTGGGACCTAAATTACAGAGAAGGGAGATCTTAAAGTTCAGACTGTCACCTTCATGTCTTGTCCAAAGGCATCTAGAGACCAGATTCTGGACAATGCTGCAATTCAGTTCTGTGCTCGAAAAGTCTCTGCTGTTTCTGGAGATGTTCGCAAAGCGCTAGATGTTTGCAGGTGAGTTATGGCACTGTTGGCTGTTTTTATTAAAAAAAGAAATGTTGTTAATTGTCTCATGTAACTCAAGTGAATGTGGCTTAAGAGGCTCCATTCTGCCACTTTTTATGCTCAGAAAAGAGGACTTGTTTCTCAGTGGGGAGCTCGGCATTTCCACCGTGTTAATGTCTGAAACATTATCAGTCCATTACCTACAGAGGGAGGAACAAATGAGATGTTGCTGGCACTCCCTGTGGTGATTATAGATTGGTTAATTACATTTGTATTAAAAAAGACTCCAGTTTACTTTTCCATTAGTTGGTCTCAAGCAGGTTTATTTATGGACCTGAACCATCTTTGCCTTTAGACATTTTTTCCTTCCTTTGCTTTTGTGAGCACCCCTTCCTCCAGTCGGTGGTCCCCACAGTTAGACTCCAGACCTCTCTCCCTTCCCACCCCCTTGTCCCTCCTGCTGGGGAAAGCCTCTACGCTGACTGATGAAATTTCTTCTTCCCAGTAGGGACACTGGGTCCATTAAAATGATACTTGCTGTGTTGGCCTGCTGGTCCAACCTCCCCCTGCTGCCATGCAGAAGATCTAGGTCTGGCTTATGGCTTCCTGTGGGCTAAGTAGTTTGGAGAGAGCAGTGGGAGAGTAAGCTCTTCCTATTGCTAGATGGCGTGATCCTGGATTTGAAAGTTTCCCCTAGCCAGCAAACTACTTGGGAAAGACCTGTAGCTATGAGCAATAGTCACGTAGGCAGGCTGGTGTGGTTTAGCCTACACATAGGCCATGAATATATAACAGGACTCCCCTTCCAGGTTCAGCATGGATGGGTGGTACTGCTTCTCTTTAGTCAGTCGCCCACACTACATGTTCTCTCCCTCATCCACGACATTTTCTCCTCATCCAAAATGTTATCATTGGCTCAATGTATGATGACCTACTTGGCATCTCTAAGAGGAAACCGTGTAGTGTTGAAGTTTCTCAGATTCCCTGGTCTATGAATTATTTGAAGGCAACTAAGTCTCTTTTAGCAGAGACATAACCCGGTTTTGTTTGGGGGCTTTAAAATGATAAAACATGTTTTTTGTTAATGCGTCTGTGAGCTTGGTGGTTTGTTGTAGTGTTTGGTTTGGCTCAGCCTAAATTAATTTTAGAAATATTTTTTTTATAGGAGAGCTATTGAAATTGTAGAGTCGGATGTCAAAAGCCAGACTATTCTCAAACCACTGTCTGAATGTAAGTAGTTTATCTCTTTCCTGGCTTCCTTTGTAATTGGAAGCTTAACTTTTCTGAGGAAAGAGCTAGAAAGATATAATGAACATGGTTAAATCCACACTCACCCATTTTTATGTCTGTATCTGTGTGTTTTTGGTCTATTTCATGTGCTTTATTTCAGTCTTGCCTGTCAGCACTATAGTCTGTGCATTAGTGCAAATGAGTTCCTCAGGATGTTACATAAATGATTGAGACAGAGTAAGTTTTCTTTCCAAGCTCTAGGAATGAAAACTGTAGACAGTAAAGTTGGATCTGCTTCTCTCTGGGTGCTTATGTGTTGTGCAGTTTAGGTCTCAATATAGGTGAAAGCAAAGCATGGTGAATAAGAGTCCGTGAAAGAATTGAGTTTAACTTGTGATATCTCAGGCCTTTAAACAGGTATAGGAGGGTGGAGGTATAAGATGATATTGCTACAGTAAGCTGCAGGCTATTACAAAAATGGCAAAATTAATTTCCTTTCCCTCAGCCATGTTCTCTTAGCTATAGCAGATATAAAATGGCCACGAACTACATATCTTGTCACTGTTTAATATCCAGTGTTAATCTTTAGAAACAAGACAGTCTGGTTTGATTATTGCTGCCTTCACTCCTGCAGTGGTTGAAAATTATTAAAATTCTTTCTAGCACTACGGTTCTACAGCTGTTGAAGGAAATTTTTTAAAAATATTTCAGAAGTAGCCAAACTTAGTGCTAGGGTGATGGTAGGTAATATATGCCAGTACATAGATTAAATTCTCGTTTCTGTTCAACTTTTCAGATTATTCCCTTTTTTTCCACCACAAATAATATTTAGGTATTATTGGTGGCTCCTGTGAGCACCACCAGCATGAACATAACTAGAAGAGGTTGTAAGTTCCTGGCATAAATTATTAGACTAATCTAGTTCTTGGCCTTTGACCTCTGGTATGTGTGATTAGCTTTTAATGGTTCTAGAAAACTATAGGGAGACTGAGTTCAACTAAATATGAGAAGACACTTTCTAATAAATAGCACTAACGGGGCTTCTTTGACACAGTGGGTTCCCCAGCATTGAAGACATTCAAACAAAAGCTGGATAGATGACCACTAGATGACCACTTGTTAGGATTGTTTTAGAGGGGGCTCAGCCATGGGGTAGGGAGCAAGAATAGACCTCTAACTTCCTTTCTACTTTAAGATTCTGCTACTTGATCAGAGATATCCAGTTTCTTCACTATTAGTCCCCGGCAACATCCTGTTTGTAACAATAAAATAGAAGCAAATTGTTGTAGGGCAACAGCACATGGTCTCAGGAAGTAACTTTCCTCAAAGGTTGTTACAGAGCAAATTCCTCCTCTCTCTTAAAATTCATGCGTCTCCAAACAATGAGGCCATAGTCCTATGCAGCTTGTTGGCAGTTTCCCAGCCTCCGGCTTCTGAGATGGTGCTATCTGCTAAGATATCCAATGACATTTTCTCAAGTGTTGCCCTACTGTAGATCAGCTTGGGCAAGTTAACCAAACCTCAAAGGTCATTTGCAGAGGCTATGTAGAGGACTTACATTGGATTGACTTTACTATCCACATTTAGCCACTCATTTGATTCAAAATATTAGGTAATTTTTCCAACGTTTTTCTTTCTTAATTACCAAGCATAGTCATCTTGGCTTCAAGGTTCTGTTCTTCTTATATTAGGAACTTTCAAGGTAGAATGCAGTAGTTCTCTGTCTGATCCTTATTTTTTCATGGGGTGGATTTTTGTCTCTCTGAGATTAAATTGTGTTCTACAGGGCAAAGTAGCTCACCATTCTACCCAGAAAAAGGATAACCCTACTTTCCAAGTCATCTCACATTGTTTCGGACTCTTTCTGAGGATAGCATTGTCTCTTCTTTAGCTTCTAGTTAGAACCTCTGCTTTGCCACTACATGATTGCACTTGAATTTTCAGCTAAAACTTAGTATCTGTCTTGATACACACAATTTTTAAAAACCCAATTAAACTTGATTTTTTTATTTTATAGGTAAATCACTCTCTGAATCACTGGTTCCAAAACAAGTTGGTCTTATTCACATATCCAAAGTCATTTCAGAAGTTGATGGTAACAGAATGACTTTGAGCCAAGAAGGAGCACAAGATTCCTTCCCTCTTCAGCAGAAGCTCTTGGTCTGCTCTTTACTGCTCTTAATCAGGCAGTTGAAAAGCAAAGAGGTCACTCTGGGGAAGGTTAGTTGGGAATCTCAGCAGATGGAGCTGGGGTGGAGATGAGAATCTGCTTCGCAGAGCAGATATTTTCCAAAAGGCCTATCATGCTCCAGCTGATACGAATTAAAAATGGATTTTAACGGTAAGAATAAATACTGGTACCATATAAAAAGCAGCTGACTTTATTTCCCTTGGGTTGTGGTTGAGAATTTGCCATTAATCTTCTCCCTTTCATTTTTGCCTCTCCCTATGAAATATATAAAGCCCCTTTCCTGAATTACAGTGTAGGTTTTTTGGTAGTATCTACAAAATGCCTATTCAAGGATTTTATTGAAAGAGAGAGAATTGGGGTATTGAGATAACTTATTAAAAACTCACATTTTTAAATAGATTATAAGGTTACAAGAGATATGACTTGTAAGCAACATTTGTTCTCCCTTGTTTCCTCCTAGTTATATGAAGCCTACAGTAACGTCTGTCGCAAACAGCAGGTGGCAGTTGTGGACCAGTCAGAGTGTTTGTCACTTTCAGGGCTCTTGGAGGCCAGGGGCATTTTAGAATTAAAGAAAAACAAGGAAACTCGCTTTACAAAGGTATAACCAACTACTTTGTTACGTTGCTTTTAATTTTCTTGTTTTAGAGAGTTTATCTTTTGCTAAAGTAAAGAATTTAAAATGACCAGAATTAGATAATTTGTGTTTTTTTGTTGTTGTTGTTGTTAGAGTTTAAGATCTGTGAAGATGGGACTGTGGTATGAGTAAAATTTTTTTGTAAACTGTTGAAAAAGCAACGTTTAACTTGCTTGCCTCTTGTGAGAAAAACATGGTAGACATTTATGTAATAAGAACTGCTTTTATGAGATCTCTACTGTGAAAAATATTTTTTTCTCTTCTTCCCAGGTGTCTTTGAAGATTGAAGAGAAGGAAATAGAGCATGCTCTGAAAGACAAAGCTTTAATTGGAAATATCTTAGCTACTGGATTGCCTTAAATTCTTTTATCTAATATCCCACCTGAAAGTATTCAGCTGTCATTTAGAGAGCTATAGTCTTCATTTTAGTACTTTATATATTCAGGTCTGAAAATATATATGACCTTTTTTACTTGAAAGTGATAAATTTTAATCTACAGAGTTAAGAATATTTGCACAGAATAATGTCTTTGGGTCTTATTTTTATGCATTAAAAATTAATTCCCAAGTAGACCCTTTTTAATTATATTTACTACCTTAATATGCTTGCAAGCATACAGATTTATTTTGTGGAATATGCATATATGTACCTCTTTGTTTCCTCAAATGTTGCTGTGTTTGAAAGAATTTTGGACTAGAACCAGAAGAATAGAAAAGGATGATCCAGGAAAAGAAGCAAGTCTTCATGGAGATTTGGAGGACACTTTGTGATCAAAGAATTTATTTCATTTTGGAGTATAGTGTGTTCACTTTGCAGATAGTTCCACTTTGTGACTTTTTAAAGACTCATTGTGTTTCTTAGGCACTTCCAAGGGTGTGGGGATGGTAAGGAGAATGTAACTTTTCAGATCGTGAATATATTTATTTTAAATTGCATTCTTTGTCTTTTTAAGCAATCACATTTCAAGAGCTCAAACTTTCAGAAGGTAATGTGAAAATTCCTCCCTAAACTGTCCCACAATCTTAGTTGCCCTCAGATGAAGCCACTTGTTTCAAGAAGCTTTAGGTGGGGTTAGATTTTCATTTAAATCTCATAGTTTTCTAGTCTTATTTGATCAATTCATCCATATGGTTATTCAGTCTCCCCTTTTCTGGGTTTGGTTTTCAGTGGCATTAAATGGCAATTTGTGATGGGGACGCCAGAGGGCACTGTTATAACACTGGCTGTCTTGAAAGTGCAGGCATGGGGCTGGGGGTAGTTTTGAGGGGGGGATGGGGTGACTTAAGTTTGATTCATTCGGGAGATTGCTATATACTTCTATAACTCAAGCAGATGCTTGGAATGTCAGTCATGTGTGATATGAATGGTCTGAGAGCCAGCGACCAAGTGTGTGCTCCCTGAGCTCTTTTGCTTCCTCCTACCTTTCTGACATACACTTGAGTTTAGGAACTTGATATGTGTACAAATGATCTGTTGGCCACTGTTTCATTCATGCTGCCCACTGTATCCCTTGCAATGTGATCTGGCCTACAGCAGGTGGTATGAGGTAGAAGGGCACCCTGAGAGAGCCCTCTGAAATGAATACTACCCACTGGTATGTGTAGCCGAGCGCAGTTTATAGACAGGAGTCTGAATGTTCTCACACTCCTTTATCAGAGCATTCATTCCCTTCAAGGGTAATTTGTGAGTGGAGAACATAGTTGCATACCTACAAGCTTGGGAAGTGTCTGGGGCTATAAGGGTTAATAAGCATAATTACAAAGATTGTCCAAAGGCTGATGGGAAGCAGAGACTGAATGGGATTGAGAACAGATGCGAGGCTTGATTTAAATTACATTTTATTGGATACTGCAGCCTTAAGAGACGTGACTGCTTTACAGTTTGTTTCCATACTGTGGGCAGCTGCTGTCTGTTCTGTGTCCACAGTAGGATCCTGCCCAAAAAGGAGCGGCCTCCCCACCTCATTGTGTTTGAGGCTTGGCGCCATAACTATAAGACTTGAGTCAGGAACATGGCTTGACTCGCAGTAGGGCTGCTATGCATCCTCCGTGGCTCTGAGCCAAGATTGCATTTGCAGATTCAAAGGGGCCAAATTTCTTTCCCCTCTATCTCCTTTCTCTCCCTTTCCCCTGGTATTTAGAAATAGGGTTTTCTGTGCACTGGTTTGTTCGTTTCTTTTCCTTCAGTTCTCCCCCCACTGTCAATTTCTAGGTCATTGCTGCTCTTAAGACTTCAGCAGTTGGAACAGGGTTGGTTCTGTCAATGATGCGTGAAGCAGACTTAGAGTCCCTGCTTGGCTTCCGCTGCCCTTGTGGGAGCAAAAGCTGATGTATGTTTGTCAGTGAAGTCTTAAGTGTAATTCAGACAGCCGGGGAGCAGATTGAGAGGAGGAAGAAAGTCCTTTTCTTGCTGGTTTTTCTCACTAAGGCTGAGAGCTATGGGAAGGTAATGGGATGGGATGGGCTTGTGGTTATAGTTTTTGCCAGGATCATGGGCTGTTTCACATAGAGTAGTGGCAAAGATGCTGACCTACATTCTTCCTCTTGAAGGTAGTGGGGTATGTGTCGATATCCTGGTTTACTTATGTATTTTTCTTCAAAGAAACAGAGTGAGCTTCCACAGAGTGTTGGTGGGTATTACCATGGAAAGAACATAGACACAATAAAATCGGTGTGAGTTTCAGCCCCAGAGCTGCCACTGATATTTCTGGCTCAATGAAGACTTGCCTGTGGCTAGATAACTGGCAAGAATGTGTGAGGTCCGTGCTACTCAGAGATCAAAAAAGTTGGCAGAGCTCTGTTCTTTCCCCCACCCCAACCCCCTTTGCTCCCTGCCTTTATTAAATGCCCTTTTAAGATACACCAATGAGAAATGGGAAGTACGTATGAGATAGACTTAGCGATTTTAAGAACTATAGAAAGGTATCACTTGACTACTGAGGGAGACTAAAAGTGCCAAGCTTGAGATTTCATTTACATTTGTATCTGTCCCCAGCACTTAGTACAGTGGCTGGTACCTGATAGGTATTCAATAAACAATTGCTGAATGGACAGATAAATGAACCAAGTAAGACACTGCTTTTCCCTCATCTTGAGGACAGTTCTAACATGCAGGTAAGCATTGCTGGCGCTATTGCACTGAGGAGAAGCAAGCCCCTGTGAAAGCAGAGTGCTTCATCTTACAAAATATGCCTTGGCACAGTTGTGAAAGTTTATTGGCCTCACAGATGCGTTCCAATCGCTTCCTCTGAAGTAGTGGTATTTTGCTTGAGGCAACTTCCATGTTGCTCCCAGGAAGCCTTGGCTATGGAGAAAGCCCTCCCTATAGGCTGGGAAGAGGGATGCCTGTCTGATTGTTGCCTAGTGTCCCTAGAGATTGGCCAGAAACGTTGCCTTTAGCTGGCAAGGGATTAAGGATGTCCCACTTTTTAACTTTTGGGGAAAGTTGTAACCTCAGGTTACTCCTGAAAAGATAAGGTGTCCTCTAAGACATTCTCTTTTAAGCTACAAATAGTGGCAGGTCTCAGAAGTGCGTTCTGTAGGGGGAGAAGGCTGCCCTCTGGCCTCCCCTTGATTTTCAACCCCAGTCCCGAGGTGCTGGCAGTAGAAGCTAATTGGGTGCAAGGGGCCTGGGTAAAGGCTGTCTAAAGACTGCTGAAAGGAGAGCAGTACCTCCTTTTTAAAGAAGCTCTAATTGAGTTCTGAATCAGCCTCGCTCCCTTTGATCCCACCTCTTTTTCCCACACTGCCTGAAAGAGCTAGATCAGCACTTTATA
>NW_006443570.1:2011157-2015113 GCF_000325575.1 Pteropus alecto | reverse complement strand
CCCCACCCCCCCGACGCTCTATGCTGCTGCCATCCACTGCTTGTCTCCTTCAGTTAAGATAATGAAGATGCTGAAAGATAAAATGTGTATTTAATAAGGGTGGGGGTGGGGAGGCAGAAAGGGGCAGCCAGAGCCTTCCCAAGTTTGGGGCCTAGCCAAGACTCAGGCTGAAAGCAAAGCTAGAGTAAGACTTGGCCCCAGGGTGTGGGGGTTTCTGGGCCTCAATCCAGCTGACTTCACTGCCTGCTGTTTGCCCTAAATTCCCCCACCTCCACCCTCTCACCCCCACACTCCTGTCTTTCCTCTTGCTCCCAGTGGGAAAAGGGAGTCTTGCTTCAACTTTATTTTCAGCTGGTAACTTGGCCTTTGGTGTGGTCCCCCCCATCCCAGAGTTAAGCTCCAAGGTCGGACTAGGGCAGCCCCCTCTAGCCTAGGCCTGTAGAAGCTGTGGGTTCACAGTGGGGGGTGAAAAAAGCTGGAGTTAATGAAGACCAGCTGCTAGTCTAGGCTCTGCCTACAGTTAGCAGGAGGCCAGCCTTTGGTGGTGGTTAGGAGGTACGGGGGTGCATGACCTCCATCCCTGGGCACAAGGATATCCTGTGGCAGCTGAGGCTTGTACTCTCCGAGCTCGGTTTTATCCTCAGTTTGTAAGAGTGTAGTCTGTATGCCTCTTCCCCTACTCCTCCCCTCCCCAAATAACACTCAGCCCTCATTGAGCTTTATAACTGTAGTGGTGGCCCAGCTGAGATCTGAGGATCTCCAAGCTCTTTTGTAAACACTCATTAACTCCCTGGGAAGAACCAAGAGCCCTGTTTAACAGCTGGGAGAGAACTGAGGCACGGCAGGGTGAAAGGCCTGACCTGAGCTCACCCCATGGGCTCCACCCTGGGGCCCTCCACCCTTACCGTCTAGCTCCCTTCCCCAGTTCTTCCTGCAAGACAGAGAAAGAGGTAAAGGCAATACTGCTGCCCTCTCCCCTTCTAGAAAGAGGTGACGCTTTCTCCCTTCCCTTGTTTCTGTCTCTGACTTTCCCTGGCCTTTCACCCCATGACATTTCCCCGGTTCTGCTGCTGGAGATATGTGCAACTCTCCTTGCAAAATGTTCTCAAATCTCACCCTCTGCAGACTTCCCACCCACCTTTCCCTGGTCCCTCTGGCCCACCAAGCCTGAGTGCTCCCTTTTGAACTACTGATAAGATCAGCTATCCTAAGCTCGGTCTATAACCTTGAAGTTGATCAAATTGTGTTAAGAGGTCCCATCTGCCCCTTATATTTATCTCAAATGGTATCTGGGAAAATATTCTCTTTAACTTATTCATTCTGGAAAAGTTTCAGGATTCTATTAAGGGCTGGGAAGGGGCACTAGTTGACTCCTAGAATCTGCACCCTGTTCTTCCACTGACAATTGCCTTTCCTGGTAATGGACGTCCCCTGGCCCCATCTGCTCATACTCTGACCTGCATATGTCTATCTGCACACCTCAACACACCCCCAGATACACCTCAGTCTAAGGATCTAAAGCTACCAGTTTCCAACTACCACCCAAGTCACACTTCCCTTTATACTTGCTGGAAATCAGTCCCCACCCACCCCGTGGCCTCCGAGGCATTTAGGAATAGTAGGGAGGGATGGGGAGACCATCCTATATCTATGAGGGGGAGGGTAGAAGTGAGGACCCATCCAAAATGAATGTCCCCTTCCTCAAATTCTCAGTAGCCAAGCAGCTGAGCAGGAGTGGTGAGGAAAGCGATCTTAATTCCATCTTCAGCACCAAAGCCCAAATCCATTTGCTCGATGCAGGCAGCTAGAAATGTCTTTTTTCTCCTGTCCCATATTCTCCTCAGTGGAAGTCATCCATGCGCTGTGTATTTGAGACGGGACTGTTCCTGTCTCCAGCCCATGACTCAGACCTCCGTTTTTCTCTCAGGGAGTTCTCCTCCCCCATCAGTCCTCAGCGCTGCACCCCTTGACCCAGTCAGGGCTGGTGGAAGAAGGCGGGAGAGCCTACTGTTTGCGGAATGGGCTTTAGGACCCAACGGAAACCTGTGCCTCTTGCAGCAGTCTAACCCAGAAGCAGGGGGAATCCTGAATCGAGCTGAGAGGGCTTCCCCGGTTCTCCTGGGAACCCCATCACCCCCCTGCCAGCACACACCTGAGCAGGTAGGAGCACCAACACCCCTTCCGAATTCCCCTCGGTCGCTTTCCAATCCGCCTCTCCTCTTCAGATCTGGCGGTTTCCCTCTCGCCAGTTCAGGCTTTCCCCATCCCTCCTCCCCCACTGCTCCCCGTAGTCCTGGGAGGTGGGAGCCACGGAACAGTGGGGTGTCCGAACGCTCAGAGCCCCTGCACCCTCCAGCGCCCTTCCTGCACTTCCCCCAGGCATCCCTGTTCTCTAGCTAAGAATGGAAAGTGGGGGGAAAGGACTGCCCAGGCCCCACGCCCTTCACCCTCCTTTGCAGTATTGCCTGATACCCCTTCCCCCACATCACCTCCACAGGAGAATTGGCAGTGCTGGGGTAATGGAGAGCGGAGAGGGCAGGAGCCCGAGGGAGCCTCTGGGTGGGTGCGTGGGGGGATTTCTATCTCTGCTTCCTCTCTATCTCCCAGCCCCAAGAGCTCAGGACTTTGTCCCCCACTCCTTACTCACCATGGAGGGGAACTAATTTCCCTTTCCAGGCTCATCTCACACTTGGGTGTCCAAACGCTTTGCTGGAGGGTAATGGAGGTTGTGAGCAGTTTTTGGTGAGCTTTTCCTCTAGGGAAAGTTCTTTCAGCTAGAACCCCATCTCTGCCAACACACAACACCTATTGCAGAGCCCTCACCCCCTGTGTGTGTGTGTAGACCATGTGGTTGTAAGATCTATAAGCTTTGGCTAGAGATGGCTGCGTGCTTTGAAGGGGACAGCTCCCAGAGCATGGCCCAGGCCAGAACAGGCTCAGCCCAGATGGCTGCAGAAGGGGGTGTGGACCAGATCAGGGAGGCCACCCAGCCATGCCAGGTCCCTGGGCTCCTTGGCTTTCAGAGCCTTGGGCTCCTGGTGTTACCCCAAAGCTGCTTCTCTCCTGCAGGCACTCTGGGAGAGGGCCGGATGACACCTACTGATTACAGTGGCTTATTTTTCTCTCCAGTATGGGGCTAACAGGCCACACTCTCTGAAGATCTAGGGCATCTCATTCTGGTTTGGTGGGTTTGCAGGAGGGGTGTGTGACTTGTCTGAGTAACCATGTGTGAGTTTGTACATTGCTTCTGGGCGTAGCAGACTGGAGAGGAGAGTGATGAAGAGACTGGTGACACTTGGAAACCGCTCTAGCTCTCTGGGTCAGGTGGGAGTGGGTGGCATGTCCCCATCTGGTAACTCTGTCCAGGTGTGTGGTGTGCTCTGCCCTCCCCCATGGCTCCCTAGATCTCCTAACGGTTGTTTTTGGAGAAAAGGGTGGATAATGGAGTGACTTCAGACTTATTTCTTCTCTTGACTCAGAAAGAAAAGTAGAGGTTCTGAGTGTGAGCAGTAGACTAAGAATCAGAGGTCTAAATTTGAGACTCAGTCCGGTCATTTTACTATGGGCATTTATCCAGGTTTCTAAGCCTGTTTCTTCATTTGTAAAAATAACTGTCAGTACCAAGCTGCTTAAGTGATAGGGACACAGCCATAATGACCCCAGAAGACAATTTATGGTAAAGCTCAGGGAAAATGGTAGTTATGGCAGGGGGAGGGGGTTTGGGTTCTAAGATGGGATTCTCTTCCTAAATCTAGGTCAGTCTCTCTGCCTTCAGTGTCCTTCACCAATCCTTGCCCATCTGGATGATGGAGAAACTAGGCAGGGCTGTCGCCCCAGGGGCTAATGCAGGTAGTAGCTGCCACCGGAGAGCCTGCAGTCGGAGAGAACCGATTCTCCACCAGGCTTTTCCTCCTCTGGACTCCACATCTTCTCCCCTGAGCCCTGTCTCCACCATC
>NW_006443570.1:2005531-2011146 GCF_000325575.1 Pteropus alecto | reverse complement strand
GCTCAGCGTCCTTGTCCCTGTCTCTCCCTTGCCCAGTGGCCTCCTTGTCCGGCTCACTGGGCAGGAGCCCTAATCGGATTCGACAGCTGAGATATGTGTGGCGGCTGAGAACAGGCGGGAGGGAAGCCAGTGGGAGGATGGTATGAGGGCTGCCCCTGGCACTGCCCAGGCCTCCCAGGCACCACCGTGGGCCTGCTGACTCCTGGCTTGGCTTGGCTCCAGGGAGGGGGTGCCAGAGGAAGCTCAGGAATGAAGGGGATGGGGTCTGGAGATTAGAGAAGGGGAAATACACCCAGGCCCCCAGGACCTCTTTGATATTTGGTGGTCTTAACGTCAGTATCTCTGACTGACAGTGAGGAGAAGAAAGCAGGTGAGAGCCAGGCTGGCCCCGCCCTCTCCCAACCCCCATGACCCCACTTTCTTCTCTCTTCTTATTCAGAAATGTGTTTTGTTTTCTTTTTCCCCCATCTAACCCCTTTGGCCAGTTCCTTCTTATGGGTCACATCTGGGAGCTGCTGGGGTCACCCTGTGTCTGCCTCACTCTGGGCTGTTTCCTCTCCTTCAAGGTATTTTTCTCACTCACCCTCTGGGCTGGGTGCCAAGACTCTTGTGTTTCCCGCCTGCCTCATGGTGCAGAGCTGCTCTGCAGGCCACCAGAGAATCGCTAAGCTGGTTTCCTTCCTAGTGTGTGGGGAGGGCCTTCTCCCAGGGCTAGGAAGTGTCAGGAATCCCAGGTGGGATAGGGGTGAGGTCACCGTAGCCCCTGGCCCCATAGCACCACGACTCTTCCCTCCCAGCCTCTGACTTAGGTTGGGGGCAGCACATACCCATCCTGGTAGGCATGGCCTATTCTTGCCTCTAGGCTTCCATCTTAACATGTGAGTAGCCGAGATAAGATCTTCTGCTCTTCTGCTATCCTTTCAGCGTTTTTCCCATGGTATCTGGAGGTGGCTGTTGAAACCCCTATGTCTGCACCCACACATTTTGGGGAGCAGAGAATTAGCATAATTGAGGCTGGGACACTATTTTGTCTTCCCTCCAGCTGGGCCAGGATGAAGGAAACAGGCACAAACTTCCCCACGCCAATTCCCTCTGCCCTCAAAAGACCAGTCAGTGGAGCCAGGCCCTGTCCTCTCGGTGCCCACAATGTGGTTGGCACTGATTTGTCAGAAATTGGGAAGGTTTCCCTGTGGACCGCTTGCCTCCTCTCTCTTCCTCTCACAGGGTTGGGACAGCTCTGTGATTGTAGGCACTTATGGGCAGGCCTCCCCCTAGGGAAGGGGTGTGGGATGCCCCCGAGATGGCCAAGTTGGCACTAGTCCCAGGCTGGAGTGCTGGACATGGTTCCGAGCTGAGAGTTTGTGGGGGAGAGCAGGACATGGGCCTCCCTGCCCCCCTCATTTCCTGCTCTTTGGGCAGCTGTGGGCGAGAAAGGCTGCAGGGACTATTTTTAGTTGGTCTGTCCCCTGGCAGGAGGGACGTGCAGAAAAGCACGGGGCAGGCAGAGGGGCTGGCCAAGGTGAGGGAAAGGAGGCATGCTGAGGCATAAGGAAGGGGCAGCAGATAGAGCAAGGAAGCATATCAGGCAAGGATAGGACCTTGTGGAGAGGGTCCTGCCCCAGGTAGATGGGCTGGGCTGGGTGGAGGAGGTCTGGGGACCCCTCAGGGCTCTCTCTGTCCAACTAGAACTGGACTTAGAAGCAGAAGGGGCTTTAGAGGCCATCTAGACAATTGTTTTCCCTTACGGAGGGGTAAATTGAAGCCTAGAGAGGGGATGTGACTTGCCCTAGGACACTCAACTAGTCATTAGCTGCATTGGGACCCCAACCCAAGCCCATTGCACTGTTTTTCTCTAGTCATAGTTCCTCACCACACCTGGTTGTGCCTGCCTCCCCTCCTGCAGCAAGGAGGACCTAGGCCAGGTGCCCAGTCTGTCTCCCTCTCCGCTTGTTTGTACAGAGTCTCTGGTAAACCCCAGCTTGGTTTGTTTATAAGTCTCCACCATGTAGAGAGAATCTGTGTCCAGGTTGGAAGGAGGTCAGGGCTGGGGTTTGTTTAGGTGGCCTGTGGCCACTGGTGTGAATCAAGGTGCTGGGCAGGTTCCAACAGGCTCACAGGCTAGCAAGCAGTAGGGCTTGGAGACAATTTAGAGAAGGGACATCTGGTCTAATTCCATTTTACAGACCCAGAGAGGACCAGGGTTTGCCCACAGTGGCGGGGATGAGTTAGGGACAGACTCAGGACTAGGATGTAGGTTCTCAGACTCTTTGGTACCCTTTGTGAACCCCCTTCCTGTCATGCCTGGGTCATGGTGGTTGTTTGCCAATCCCCCCGCTGCCCAAAATAAGGAAGGGAGCAAGCAGGTTACCATAGGCTTCAAATCCCAAGTCATTAGCAAGACTTCCTCTGAGAACTGGAAGCAGGGGGAGCTGGTTGAGGTACTAGAGGGAGAAAGTACAGTGGAGAATTGTGGTGCCCCAGAATTCAGTCTCCTGCCTCAGCCTCATCCTCAGGGCCACCATGTTGCACAGCTGCAGGAGGTGCAATTCTGTAGGTTATGATATGAGTGGCGCCTCCTGGAGTTGTTCAGGACCCTGTCTATGTAGCCATAAAAGGTACTTTGGCCCCCTACCTTCTTCCTTTGAATCAGCTTCAGATCCAGCTGGAAGGAGGTGTTCCAGACAGGCCTTAATCCAATCCCCACTCTGATTTCTGCCACTCAGTATCTCCTATTCCTCTGCTGCTACCCCCCGCCCCCCAAGCTGGTATCAGGGGGCCACAAATTGTGGCACAGGAGCTCCTCCCCCTATTTCCACTCAGTCTATGTCTCTTGAGGGGCTGATTTATCATGCTCCCCTCCATCAGGCCTGCTGCAGTGTGAGAAATCAATAGTGCAAATGGATTGAGTTTGTTCAGCCTGTCGAATCCCCTTGGGCCCCATCAACTCTCCTGGGACTTGGGGAGTTACTCAGTCCCCTTCCGGCTCAACATATACAGAGATATACACACCTCATGGTTGTAGCCAGAGCGTTGAGCACAGGAATCATTCTTTCTGTCCATTTCTGTCTCGGTCTCTCTCATTTTCTCTTTCTTTCTCTCATATACTAGGCTGGTCTTAGCCTGACAAATACTCTGGAACATTTCTTTTCTAGCTTGGGTGGAGTGGGGGTAGAGGGGCTTAAAGGGCAGTAGGCTGCCAGCGAGAGGTGGGATGGAAGCAGGTGGGTGAGGGAGACTGTGCCCAGGGAGGAGAACTAGCTGAGGAAGGGATTGGGTGACAGCCCACCCCGTCAGTAACTCAATCTCTGCACTCCACCCTCCTGATTCCCCTCCTGCTCAACAACTTTAGCAGCTGCTGGCAAAAGCAGGGCTGGCAGAAGTGTGTATGAGTGCATGTGTGTATATGGGGGGGGTGTGTGTGAAAGGGGCTGTGGGGGCAGGAGGTGCTGCCAGGACATGTTAAAGGAGACTCACAGCCTGGGTACAACTTGGGTGGCAGGAGGAGGTAGGGCTGGTGGGAGAGTGGGTGGTGAGTGACAGGCAGGGGGGCAGGCTACAGGGGGGCAGGGCGGCTCAGGGGTCTCACAAAACTTGTCTGCACTGGAGCAAGGCCTGGCTTGGTGGGGTGGGCGTGGTGAGGGGACAGGGGCAGGTATAGCTATGGCTCACCCCAGGATGCCTGTTCTTCGCCAGGGGGCGCATGTAACCATGAAGGACACAGCCTGCCCCTGTCCCCATTCCCCCGGCTGTGCCTGCTGGGCATCACAGTCTCGGTGACTAAGTCACTTCTGTCCCGGGGCTGGCAAGGTGCCAGGCTTAGCTCTTCTCGGTAGGTGAGTCACTGCCCTGGCATCTCCTCCGGATGCAGCTGAGTCACCCGGCTGTGCCTGCTGGGCAGGTGGGCACCATGCTAGGGGTGGGGTTAGGGGACCATGTGCGTAGCCCCAGTGTCTTCTCTGATCTCTCTCTGCCATGTCCTCGCCCCACCCAAAGACCTGCAGAGCCAGGCAAGAATGGTGTTTCTCCCACGTGCTCGGTTGAGAGGGTAAAGGAAGAAGTGGCAGGATACTGTGTGGAAATACGTGTGACTTAGAGTAAAGGATAGGGAGAGTTAAGGATGGATTTGAACCTTAGCTCTGCCATGGACAAGCTGTATGACCTTGGGCAAGACAATATCCTTTTGGAGCCTCAATTTCCTCATTTATACAATGGAAACTAGAGCCCTGCCCCCAGATTACCCTTCTGGATGGAGAATCAAATGGGGTGGGGCCATGAGAGTGCTTGTGGGAGGAGCTCCTTTGGGGATGAGCAGGGAGGCTGGAGAGGGTAAGAGGAGTCAGTTGAAGCTGGATCCAGTTCCAGCAGACTATCTCTAATCTCACCTGCATCCAGGTGGTCTTGGAGTGGCAATGCCAGGGAGCCTCTGTTCAGATGATCAATGATGTAATTCTATAGGAGTTCCCCAGAGGCTATGAGAGGGAGGCCTTGTTTTGCTAGAAGTGTGGGCCCTCCTGGAGTGTCTTGGAGCTATTTTGTATCTACTTTGACCACTGGGGGTTGTCACTGGCCTTGCACCTATCACGGCTCTCTCCAGTTTCCTCCAGTTAGGAGCCCGATCCCTGTCTTGGGAAAGGAGCTGCTCAGTCTCCTTCCCCAGCCCTTCTGTGTGCAGGAGGGGATGGGTAGGCCCCTCTAGTGTCTTTTATAAAGTGTGAGGAGCCCCTGGGCTTGTGGCTTTTGCCCCTTTGCTAGTCTCCTGCTACCTCCTGAACTCATCTCCCCTCCTTCATGAAGGTCCTTGAAGGATGGAGAGGGGGCGGGGTAGGAGCCCTGTTGTGGCCCCAGCACAGCTGGAGTGCAGCTGCTGCTGGAGATTGGACTCCTGGCCTCCCAACTGGGACCTCTCCTGCCTCCTGGAGTCAGGCCTGGCGAGGGCTAGATATTAGACAAGCAATACTCGGTGCCTAAGCAGGGAGGGAGTGCCCCAAAGGTGTGAGGCTGTGTTCTTATTTGCATGGATGCCAATCTTGTGTGTATGAGTGTCTGACCTCGGTGGAGCAGGTTTGTGGGTACATGAATTTCCTTATCTGTACATAGCCAACTGCTATGTCTGTTCAGTAGTATGCCCCACCCTCGTTTTTGTGCCCTTGCACATGCACAAATGATTGTCTTGTATTTGTTCTGTGTGCTCATGGATGTGCACACATGTGCCCTGGGTGTGCATGTGGGGGTGTGCACGTGTCTGCTGAATGTACACATGGGTGTGCAGATATGGATGTCCTGGGTGTCCATTTACACACTTAACTCTTGGTGTGCACGAGTGTATGTGACCCCATGTGCTGGCCGCCCTTGGTGGGAGGCACTATATCTGTGTTTATGCACACTTGCAATTTTGTGTTGATGATCCTTACCCCCTGGCCTCAGCTGGAAGGAAGACTGGTAAAATCTAGGCCAGGGGGACCTTGTGCGAGCTGGGGGTGGCTGGCGCCTTGTCCTCTCCCAGGCTGGTCTCTCACTCAGGCGCCCCCTGCTGCTGGCTGGGCTCAGGCGGCGGGGAGAGGGGGCGGAGGCACGGGGGGAAGGGGGTAAGCTTCGGGGGCCCCATGGGAGCCATT
>NW_006443570.1:1999420-2005359 GCF_000325575.1 Pteropus alecto | reverse complement strand
CGGCTGAGCGCATGTTTGCGGATGGATCTGGACAGGACAGGGCGGGAGGGGCTGGGCGGGTGGTTCGCACCGGCAGACGGAAATCCAGACGGGAGCAGGAGACAGCCGGGCCCAGCAGGCGGGAAGGAGGCTAGGGAAGCGCTGCCTGGAGCTGTCCGGGCACCTTTCCCCTGTGCCGGACCTCAAGGCAGATTGTCCCACAGACTCAGCTTGTTCTACCTTATCAAGGCTGGGGGTAGAGCTGGAGAGGGACAATCGGACACCCCAATTCTAGACCTGGCTGTGCAACCCATGTGACAGTGGACAAAACCCGGTGTCCGCTCCCAGCCACTGATTCGTTGTCTGTAAACTAGGGGCCATCGGACCAGTGGGTTTGAGAGCTCTGCCAGTCAGGTCAGGCTAAGTCTCCTCACTGGGCTAGAGGCCTGGCTGTGTGGCACTTCCCCTTACAGTGAGAAGTCCAGTGGGGGCACTTGTGACCACTTCTCTGACTGGGAACCGGGATGGGGGTTGTTCCTTAGTGATTCCACATTCTGACCCTCCTCCCTCCAGTAGACTGATGGAGGTGGGGACATGACCCTGCCAAACAGCAGCAGGCTGGGAGAGGGCACGTGGCTGTGTTGGGGACTGGAGTCTCTACAGATGGATAGTGATTCTGATCCTGCCCCACTGGAACAAGAATGCAAACTTCTCTGCCTCCTCCAGCTTGGGCCAGGAGAGAGAAGCTTGAGTCCCAGAGCCCTCTAGCATGGAGGGGTGTGCTCCTGGGCATCCCCGACTTACCTCTTGGAAGATTCCAGAGCTGCCCTTTTGGGGGAAGGCTACAGGGGTTGGCGGGCTGCTTGCTGAGGGGTTGGGTTGGGCCAGAGTTCCTCCAGCCCACTCAAGCTGGAGAGGTATCTTGGAGGAAGAGGATAAGACTGTACTTAAGGAAGCTCTGCCTACTCTTGCACTCCTTTTTTGCAGATGAAAAAATTAAGATTCAGGGAAACAAAGCGACTTGTTTAAGGTCACACTGCTTAGTCCCAGCTGGTCCCTGGAGGAGGATTTAATTATGAGAGTCCAGGGCTTGACAGCTAGGGCCGAAGACACTGAATTTACTTCCATGTTAGCAGCCGCCTCTCTTCCCAGGTTTAGGTTGTGGGTGGGTATATTTTGGGGAAGGGAGTGTATACACTACAGTCCTTTCTCCACCTAGTCTTTCCATTCTTTCCACAGAACTTCAGCTCCTCCTCGTTCTGAAGCTCTCCTTTTGGAGCAGAGGGAGGGATTCTCCCAGATTCCCACGGTCTAGCCTTCTGTTAGGCGCGGTTCCTTTAAGACTCGCCCTGCCGCAGGTCTATTAAGGAGGTGGGGCGTGAGCCTATGGATCCGCCTCTAGCTGGTGATTGGTCGGTGGATGGAGGGGGCGGGCCTGAGGGAGATGGCCTCCCACCCTGCTCAGTACCCTCCGCCCCCCGAGTCTGGGGCTCCGGGTAAAGTTTCAGCCTCCGCACGTGACTCACCATGGCCGCTGCCTTCACCCCGCTCCCCTGAGCTGTAGCCCCCCGGACGGCTCCTCTCCCCGGATCCTGCACCCCTGACGCCGAGTAACATCAAGGCGCAGGGTCAGGGCCGACGCCGTGCCCGCGGGCGCCTGGACGGATTGCGTCCCCTCAGTGCGAGGTAACCTTTCCCCTGGGGATTTTGTAGAGCCCCTGGCTTCCGCAGGCGTCGGGGTCCCTTGGTCTGCTCCTGATAGGAGCTGCGGGCGGGGCCCGGGTGCCTGGCAGCTTCCGACGGGAACCCCGGGTTTCCTGGGCTTCCCAACCCGCCGCTGAGGTTCCCAGGGTGGGGAAGCCCCGTCCGTGCGTCTGTCTGTGCCTGTGTCTTCGCGCGCAGCGGTGAGGCGTTTGGGGCGGTCTACTGCGCGTGTCCCGGGCGCCGGAGCTATGGCAGAACCGCCGCTGGGAACTCTTACTTTCTCTCTCCTTTCAAAAAACAAAACAAAACAAAACAAAACAACAAAAAAACCCCCAAGCAAAACAAAAAGACTTTCAAACCTGTTTGGGGAGAGATCGGATGCCCAACGGACTAGCCCGCTCCTTCTTCCCCTCCTGTTATCTGAGCCGCCCTGTGGTTTGGGGAGAATCAGTCCGGGGGCCCACCCCCACCAGAGGCAGCCGGCTGGGGAGGCGGAGCCCGCTCAGCTGGTGTCCCCGATGGAGTGAGGGGAGCCGTCAGAATTGGGTATGGGAGCCAGGGCAGTCGGGGGAGGGATGTCTCTGGGTCTGATGCTACCATGGGGTTGTGGAAGCTTTTTGGGATGAGAGGAGAATGGAATATATTGCTTGGTTGTCTTTGCTCTGCTGAGGGTGTCTGGGACCTGGTGCCACCCACGAAGTGGGGAAGCTGCTAGCCAGATGTGTATGGGGAGGCACAGGAAAATCAGCTTGGCTATGCCCCCTGTCCTCTCTGAGCACTGCCCTATTGTCAGGCTGCTCCGTGGGAAGGGGGACAGGCCACACCAGAGTGCTAGGCTGGCGATGTGCACCAACTCATACAGAAATCTGTCCATAAAAGCGCCCTTCCCCAGCCTTGGAGACATTTCTTTACCATCTACTCTATCTTAGATAATGTGCCCAATGTGCTGGCATGGAGGGGTACCCTCGCCATCACCCGGTGTGAGCACCCTCTTCTGTAACTAGATTGCCT
Source organism: Pteropus alecto (assembly GCF_000325575.1). Classification (NCBI taxonomy): domain Eukaryota; kingdom Metazoa; phylum Chordata; class Mammalia; order Chiroptera; family Pteropodidae; genus Pteropus; species Pteropus alecto. The sequence continues at coordinate 2,002,665 of NW_006443570.1, read as the reverse complement.
TCTGCCTGCAGGCTGTGTGCACATGTGGGTATGTATATGTTCTCCAAGAGACGTATTTCTGAAAACACCCATTCCTCAACCCCCTGATGCAGACCCCCAACCCTTACTTCTGCTGCTGACCACCATACCTTCCTCCAGTTTTCCTGCTTAGGAGATTCAGAGATGTCTCTTATCCCCTTCCCTGGCTGCAGTGGTCATAGGGCAGGATTGTTCTGGGGAAGGGGTTCAGTAATAACACCAAGTCTTGCTAGGAAACTGGGGTTCAAGCCCTCCAGGGCCTTGTGTTTGATGGGGAGGCTGGGCAGGGGAAGCCCCAGGTTAGAGTAGGGGTGGCTTGGAGCCTTGGGGCTTCCCCTGGGAGAGGTGGAGATGAGTCTGGGGGAGGGAACAAGAGGAAGAGTATTTGGAGCTGGAGGAAGAAAAGGTGATGGTTGTGAAGTCAGGGAGTTTGTGGCTGTGAAAGATGTTGGTGCACTGGGAGGGGCTAGGACATCAGTTCTGCCTGGGAATCTGGGCCATGTGGGTCCTGAGATACAGTCACTAAGGCCCTTGGGGGCTGAGGATCTTGGATTTGGAGGGATTTTGAGAGTGTGAGTAGGCATGCATGAGGAGGTCACTGCTGGAGTTTCCCCATCGGACTGGTGAGGGCACTGCAGAGGCATTGGCAGTTCTGAGAAGACCCTGGGCTTAATCCTGTCCACCTCCTCCTACAGCTCCTAAATCTCGGTCCTTCAGTCTTACCCTAAAGGCCCCTGCTACCACTCTGGGACACCTCTCTGGTCCCCCTCCTACTCCCAACCATGTGGCAACCTGGCAGGAAGCTAGTGTGGGCAGCGCCATCCTGATCACCCCCGTGCCTCCCCCGCTGGGCACAGTCACCCACATGTGCCATGACGTGGTTCCTGCCACTTTGTCTAGTGTGGGGGAAAGGACATTGTCTGAGTGGCCTTTCGAGACTGTTTTAGGGGCATTGCCCCAGACCCCAGTTAATTAGTTCCCCTTCCCCTAAATCATTTAGTCTCAGAAGCTGGCTGTGCCCTCTGAGACCTTTCCCCTCAGTCCACTTTTTGCTCAGACACTAGGGTCTTATGTGGGGTGGTCCTTGGAACTATGTGACATGAAGGTTGGATTTGCCCAAAAATATAAACCAGTGCCCAGTTCCCTGTCCTTTGGGCAGCATGGGCTGGGTAGGACAGGCTGGGCTGGAGGGGTGGATGTGTTCGGGCCTCTGTGGGGTCTTTTTGTGAGCACTGTCTGGGATCTGGGGTGAGGGCCATCTGGGGAAGGTAATCCTATCCCTGTGACAAATAAATGGGGTTATCTCCACTTGCCCAGCAGCCCACGCCCCTTTCTGATGGTGGTGGTTTTGGGAGTGTGGGAAGCTGGCAGGGCCCCTGGCAAGATGACCGGGGTTGTCTTAACTTACTGGGTTTTGGGAAAGGAGTGTGGCAACTGATACCCCAGTTCCTAGGACTTTGGCTGCACATCCTCTCTGCCGCCTGCTGTCTTTCCCCCCTTCATTCCCCTCTCCACCCTCTGGCTGCTGTCTGGAGCCCACACGATTTATGGGGGAATGTGAGGTGGGGGTGAGGGCCTGGATCTCTCTGTGTGTCCAAGGAGTGTTCTGGGGATTGGCAGAATTGGTTGAGGGTGTCTGGGTGTCCCCGCAGGGTGGGCGGCGTGTGGGTACCAGGCCCAGAGTGTGAGAATGTGTCAGCATCCGAGTGTCTGTCCCCAGTCTGGCTCGGGTGTGGGTGTCTCTTGCTCCGTCTGGATCTTGCCTCCCGCTCCAGTCCCCGCCTCCGCCACCCCCACCCCCCCTACAGCTGGGACTGCCTGCTTGCTTTCCCCCTCTCTGCAACTGGAGCCTCCCTTGCCTGTTCCTGGAATTTGGAGAGGAGGAGGAGGAGGAAGAGGCAGGCAGACAGACCTCCCACACTCCAGCCCGCCTGCCTGGCATCATGGGGAAATGAAATAGACTCTGTGGAACTAAGGTTTCCTTGGCTTCCCCAGACGCTCCAGCACACATCACAGAGTGCGAGGGGGGGCAGGTCTTAGCAGAAGGGGCATGGGCTGCCCCCCACCTGCTGCCCCCGGAGATGTCTCCTTCTTCCACCCAGCATTCTGCCCACCAGGGCCCCCACTGGGACCTCCAGGCACCACTGTCAGCCTGGGGGGTGAGTGGGTGGGATTAGACTGCTGCCAGCCTGGCCAGCACCTGTTGCCAACCCCCAGCCCTGTAACTGGAGCTGCCCTGGGAAGGGGCTACAAAATGACAGGTGGAATTTTAGCAAAAAATGACACCCTCACCCCCGCCCCCGCCACATCCCACTGGATATGCCTTTCCTTTCCCAGAACAAGGAAAGCCTGCCCCCTCCCAAGTGTCAACTAGATCTTATGGATGATGTTCCTATCCTGCCTTTTGGGGCAGGGCCTGGGAGATGGGCAAGGGGGTGAGTTTATTACTGTTTGCCCAATGACCCCCACCCCCTGCACTGGCTGTAGAGCTGGGCCGCCCTTGTTCAAATTTTTTGAGCTCTGATGCTCTGGCAGGTCCCGGGGCTTGGGGTTACGTGGATGGGGGTGGTTCTCTGTTAATGTTTTAATTGCATAAAAACTGGGAGCTCAGCTCCGGGCCAGTGGGGAGTCTGGGTCTGGCTGGCTGCCCGGTTTGGGCTAAATATAGTCTGGGACATCTGCAGAGAAGGGGAGGGGGGTGGAGGGAGGTTCCATTCCCCCCACCTCTGGCCAAGGTGCCCTCGTCTGGGCGGGCACCTTGGAGCAGGGAGGGGGATTCCTCAGCACAAAAGGCAGGGGAGAGGCAGCGGGTGCTGGGAACAGTTGAGATGTCGCCTGCCTGGAGGCCAATAGCCGCCTGGGATGAACTCGGAGGCTCAGGACAGCGCCGGAGTGGGGCGCGTGGGGCTGGATCCAATGGCTCTCGTCCCCTCCCCCCAGAGCTGCCTGAGGTCAGGCAGTCTCAGTGTGTCACTAAGCCCGGCTGTGTCACCATGACCCACTCGGTGTGTGTCTTTGTGTACACACCTACCTTGGAGTGGCTCCCTCCTGGTCCCTCCCCGGGAGCCTCTGTCCTCTGGGTCCTATTGCAGGTCCCCAGCCCTCCTTCCTTCTGTCCCTTGCCCCACAGTGAAACCTTCAGCCCAGGAATCGAGACTTGAGAAGGGGAAGCTGCGGTGGGGAGTTCTCTGATCTCCAGTCACGGCAGGAAGTGGAGAGGAGGGGGA
>NW_006443570.1:1998334-1999213 GCF_000325575.1 Pteropus alecto | reverse complement strand
GTGAGTGGCAGGGAGGGAGAGCCTCTCAGCAATTCCACTGATAGTGCACTACTGTGCACGCAGCGGTAGAGGGTAGCCACCCTCCCCGATGCCCCCTTCTCTCCAGTTCCAAGTGGGGGAACTTAGGGGACAGCTGATTTCCCAGGGGCTGCTAACAATCTTTATCACCGCCCCCCACTGAAAAATGTCTTCCTGTCACGTGGCTGTCACTTCCTGTCCCACTGTGGTTCCTGGGATGTTTGTTGTTGGTTGCCATGGAGATAGCTGCCATGGGCACTACCCTGGTTCTTGTGGGGAGGGAGATACCCCTCTTCCTAGGCCCACAGTTATTGGCTGGCGGGGGGGTGGGACTTGGGGGTCCTGCCTAGGGGGCCGTTTCAGGCTGAGTGTGTGTGGTCTCTGATGCCCCAGATCCCCCAGAGCCCCCTAGACTTCTCTCTGTGGGAAGGAGTCATGGCCACCTACTCACAGGAGTGTTGGGGAGACTGACCGCATCTGGCTGTGCTTGATTGTGGTTGGTCGATTGTGTGAATCTGACTATACAGACCCTGTCCCCTCTAGCCTGGGTCCTGCTAGATGCCAGTTCATGTCTCTTTTTACTTCTGGAGCCTTCTCTCATCCTGTGTTCTCATGGAAACTGCCTTTCCCATGAAGTTTCTGTAACTTCTTGGGGCCCGGGCTGGAGTGCGGAGGGACTCTGAGCAGGATCCCTGGTTGTGTGTGTTTTGGGGGGTGAGGCGGTAATGCCTTACACACAGCCTGTACCAGCTTTTCCCTGATCCCACAGGCCCTATGCTTAAGGGGCAGGCCGTAGGACTTTGTGACCTATTCTTTCCACCCCCTTGTGGGCTTCCCTGGTCGCTGGGGATCAGAGGGAAA
>NW_006443570.1:1982730-1998237 GCF_000325575.1 Pteropus alecto | reverse complement strand
AGTCTGACTCAGGCCTGGTCTGGGGTCAGAGCCAAAAGGATATCCTGAGGCAGGAGGGAGGGGGGCGTTCCTGGCTTCCCTGCAGCCTGGGTCCCCAAGGAAGGATGCTGGCTGGGAGGGGGCTGGTAGCACCATGTCTTGCTGACAGTCTCTCTGCCCATAGGATCAGAATCAGGGCAGTCTCAGGGGTGGAGCAGAGCTTAGGGGATGGGAGCGGGATGGGGGGAGTTGCGTAGCCTTACACACACACACTCGTGCACGCACAAACACGCTTCCTGTGTGCTCTGTCCATTTGACTCCCCCCCCCCGCCCCCGCCCCGGGCTGGTAGCACCATGTCTTGCTGACAGTCTCTCTGCCCATAGGATCAGAATCAGGGCAGTCTCAGGGGTGGAGCAGAGCTTAGGGGATGGGAGCGGGATGGGGGGAGTTGCGTAGCCTTACACACACACACTCGTGCACGCACAAACACGCTTCCTGTGTGCTCTGTCCATTTGACTCCCCCCCCCCGCCCCCGCCCCTTGCCATTGTGAGGGAGTTGTGCTTCCTATACGGTAGAGGTTGGGAGATAGTGGTGAGGGGGCAGCTGCTAAGGTGAGGGTGGGGAAAGCCCCATGCCAGGATGGATGTAAGGACGGTGGTTTCCAAGCTGGGGGGGGTCCCCTTTTGTCTATGCCCCTTTGGTCCCCCCACCCGGACAGAGCTGCCTTTGTTTGGTCTACACACTCCTGTGGTCTGGCTGTGGCCTGGGCAGGCTCATCTCTTCCTCTTCCTGTTTTCTTTCTTCCCCAGGGCTGCTCCCTCTCCTTGAGGCCTGGGCTGCCCCCTGCCCTTTCACCTACTCTCTGCTTCAAGAGTGAGAGACTTTAGCTCTGGTTCTTGAGGGGATCCTCAGCCACCCTGGGCTTTGGAGGTCCTGAGCACAGCTCTCACGGGGCTCTGGGGTGCAGTCCTTGGTGGTGCAAGAATTAGGGGCACTGCACTGCTTGGCAGAGACCCCCATTTCCTCCTCCCAGAACCTGGCCTGTCCTGGGCTTGGGCTTGTCTAGTTGCCCTTCCTGCCTGGTATTCAGTTGCTGCTGAGACTGTGACATGTGGAGGTCAGGCAGCCCTGGGTGGCTAGCGCAGAATCTTGGGCCCGATGGGGCACAAGTTGGGGAGATACCAGACCCACTCCCCTGGGACTAGGCACTGCATCTTGAAGCAGTGAGTGAGGCAGTGGCAGCATCCAGAGGAAGACGTTGGACTTCAGCCCTCCCCTGTCCCCTCTGAGAATGTGCTCAGGGCCTGGACATGCTTGGGGCAGATTTTCAAACAAGTCCTAGCCCCCAGCTAGGCAGGCCTGGAGTTCTTTGGGCCTGGTGGGGAAGAGCTGCCCTCCACCTGTTCCGGCCTCACCCAGGTGATCTTTCTCCCACCCTCCTGGGGTGGTCTCTTTCAAAGTGAGGCTGGCCTTACTGGCTTCCTGCAGCCTAAACCTTGGTGAGCAGAAGGTAAACAAGGGACCGGAGTGGCCTGATTGTGGACTTGCTAGGGAGGTGAGGGATGAGAGCCTTAGCCAGAGGAACCCCTGGAAAAAGGGAGTAGTGGTCATCACTGCTGCTCAACCCTTGCCCGAAGATCTGAGCATGGGGGAAGGGAGAGGTTGTGGCTTTGTGTGTGTGTGAGCGTATTTTCCTGGGAAATTTATAAATAGTTCCAGCCCACTGTTCTGATTTGAAAACCGCCCTTTCCCTCCCCTGGGTCCAAAGGGGCCAGGGTCTTTGTTTCTGCCAGGGCTGGAGTCCCCATCCCCGCCCCCCACAAGTTGAGCTTGAGCTTAGGGTGTCATTTGCATATGATTCATTGACTGTCTAGAATGCTTAGGAAACCCCCTGTCTCCCCTTCTTTTAAGCTCCCCAATCCTGGTTTCCTTTTCTCAGCCCCTTAGGACTGCCTGACTTGTATTCTTTGGGAGCCACTGTTGCGGGGGAGCTGCAAAAAGCGGGGCTGGGCTGGCTGGGTTTGGGGACTCCTGGATATTCTTCCCTGAGGATAGGGGAGGAAATGGTCCATTTTTCTTCCTCTTCTCCTCTCCCCAAATCCAAAAGTTTTCCTTTTTTGGTTGGTGAAATGAAGATAATTTGGGAAAGGGTTGTGGTCAGGCCTCCATCCACACCCCAGATATCCCTCTCCCTACATCCCTCTCCTCAGTCTGGGAGAGCAGACCCTGGCAAATGGGTAATTCTCCACCTAGCCTTGTCAACAGATGCTAGCCCTGGTTGGGGAGAGGGAAGGGAGAGCAGACACACTGCCCAGGGAGGCACTGGGTGGTGCTGAGAGTCAAGCGGAGGGCAGGGACCCAGTTGCCCAGCACCTCTGTGTGCCAGGCGCTGTGCTAGGCACTTTTCAGGATTTTTATCTCTTAAATCACACAACCAGTTGTTTAGGTAAGCAGTTCACAGGCAAGTAAACAGATGCTTAGAGAGGTTAAGTGACTTGCCTAAGGTCACCCAGAGTGGCAGAGCTGAGATTTGACCCTTCAAACCTGTTTTTTTCTACCATCTTCATAGCTCAGCCAGCTTTTGCCTTTTCCTGTAGCTGTGTATATCTGGGGCATACAACGAATGGGTAGCTGGGGACACTCGATCCAGGGAAGGGATTCCAGCACCTTTTAGGAGTGACGAGGCCCCAGGGGTGTGTGGCTGGTGGTGGGAACTCTAACCCCCACCCTGTTTCTGCTGTGCCAAGGCTGGGCTCAGTGTGGGCCTGTGGTTTTCTCTCCCTCAAGGGAGGGTGCCCGTGGGCAGTGGAGGTGGCGGGCGTAGGGTGGAGGTTGGATGTGGGTAGTTTGTTTTCCCTTTCTTTGGTGCTGGTTTCAATTCTCTGATGGTATTTTCTCCCCTGGGTGCTGGGGGCCGGGGACCAGGTATCTCTTTGAGGGTCATGGATCCAGAAGGACCATCTGAGGCAGAACTTGTGCTCTTTGGCTCTGTGGCTGTCATCCCTGCCCTTGCCCATCCCTGTTTCCTGGCTAGCGTGGCCCTTGGCTCATTTCTGTGACCTTTACCCCCTCCTACTGCTAAAGGCCCTCCCCAGGGGGCTGAGTAACTTTGCACTAAAGTTTGCAGGCTGAGCTGGGTTAGGCGGAGTGTGGCTCAGATGGGGGTGGGGAGGCCTTCCAGCCTCTCCTTGGGGTGTGTATGTGTATCTGTGGGGTGGGTTTGAAGTTTGGTTTGATTTCAGACTCCTCAGGGGCAGAGCTGAGGCAGTCAGGTGGCTGTAATGATCTCTCCTTTGGGGGCAATGGTGGGCTCCACAGGGTCCAGATTGGACTGACTGAACCTAGCCCCAACCCCTAAAAGCTGGGTCAGGATGCCTGGGGTCTGGAGTGAATGACTTCCTGGGTCTCACTCCCTGGGCTTCACCTCAGGGAGGTAGGCCCTTGTGTGGATGTGAATCATCTGGAATATTTCTTGGAGGGTGCACCTTTGTATATTTGTGGACCCGGGTGTGTGTGTGTGTGTGTGTGTGCGTGCACACTGGGCCCTCAGGGAGGCAGGTACAGAGGCCAGCCTGGCTGCCTGAGGGCCAGGGGGATGTACCAGTTGGGAAACTATGGGGCTGTGGTGTGTGTCTGTGGGGAGCTGTGTCCCAGGGCCAGGCACGTAAGCCCCGAACTGTGTTCACTGTGTGGTGGAGCCCAGGTATGGAGAGATGATTATCTCCAGGTTCCCTCTTCTCCTGAGCATGCCTGCACACACACAGGTCGGGTGTGTAAGCATACTCTTGCCCACCTGTACACTCAATAGACCTGCATGCATGAGTTTCTGCAAGTAGTGTGTGTGTGTGTGTGTGAGGGTCTGACTGTCAATGCTGATGAGGCTTAGCCAACCTCTCCTTCCCTCACTTGGCTCTCCCAGCTGAGTTCCGTTGTGTGGGGCCCCACAGAGGTGTGGGGGGCCCAGGGTGGCAGCTGGCCCGATGGGTGGGGCTTCTGTTGCTCTGACATCAGCCCTCTCAGCTTGGGAGGGAATCTGCAGGGGCCCGGGGTGGGAAGGGGGCACCTCATTTAGGAGCAAGGAGAGAGGCCTTATGGTTGTTTTAATTAGTAACAGTAAAAATTATGGTCATTAACAAGGTTCAGATTTCACTCCTCGGGGAGCTCCCCCTCCCTAGCAAGTACCTGTCCTTCCTTCAGCCCTGCACAGGGTGGCCAGCTATCCCAGCTGGTCTCAGAGGTCCTGGCCTCCTCCACAGTGGACTTGGCAGGAACTCCCCCTTCCCAGGCATGATCCTTGGCCAAATGCTGGCCATGTGCTTGTCCACTGGACTCCAGGTCTGAGTCTAGAGCCTGGAGCTTGGAACAGGAGGGCCTGAGCTTGCGGGGAAGGGGCTGTAAAGGGAGACAATCCTTATATTGAGTCTCTGTAGCCTCTTTTCCCTTCCTTTCTCGCTTTCTTCTTTTTAACAGCTTTATTGAGATGTAATTCATATGTCATAAAATGTACCCATTAAAGTGTAGAATTGAATGATATCATTATAGTCTCAGAGTTGTGCAACTCACCACAATCAATTTTAGAAAATTTTCATCACTCTGAAAAGAGCCCCCATACCCATCAGCAGTCACTTCCCATTTCCCTCAAACCCACACCCCAACCCCTGGTAACCACAATCTACTTTCTGTCTTTATAGATTGCTTATAAATTATGAAATATAGCAAACGTACAAAAAAGTACAGAAAACCATATAATCAACCACCAAAAGTCCTCAAGACAAAGGGAGCATGTTACTCACTGCCCAGACCCAGCCCGGATGGTGCCCCTCAGTAGTGTGGCACCTGGGGCAAGTATTTCACCCCAAAAAGAAACCCATCGCATTAAAAGTCACTTCCAACTACTCCAGCCCTTGGCAACCACCAGTCAATCTACTTTGCCTCTAGAGGTTTGCTTATTCTGGACATTTCATATAAATGGAATCATACACTATGTGGTCTTTTAGAACTAGTATAATGTTTGTCCATGTTGTGGTATATATCAGTACTTTGTTCCTTTTTATGGCAGAGTAAAATTCCATTGTATGGATATATAACATTTTATTTATTTATACATCAGTTGATGGACATTTGAGTCTACCTTTTGGCTATTATGAATAATGCTTGTATGAACATCCGTGTACAAGTTTTTGTGTGGACTTTTGTCTTTATACCTCTTGGGTAAGATACCTAGGAGTGAATTGCTGGGTCATTATATGGTAATTCTGTGTTTAACCTTTTGAGGAACTGCCAGGCTATTTTTCAAAGCAGCTGTTCTAGCTTACATTCCCACCAGCAACGTATGAGGGGTCCAGTTTTTTCATAACCTTGCCAACACTTGTTATTATCAGCCTTTTTGTTTATAGCCATCTTAGTGGCCATGTTTCTTAGATTGGCCATGTTTCTTTTTGTCTGTCTCTCTTCTTTTGTCTTTCTTATATATACACATATGTATAAATTCATATATAAATACATGCATTTATATGTATTTATGTATGTATATCCTCATATAGCACAAATGGATTTGAGGCATCTCTTGTGGATCTGCTTCTCTTTTTCCATCTTTCTCTTTGTTGTGTCTCACTGTGTCGTGGAGTCTCTGGGTTCATCTGTCTCTACCCTGTGGTGTTATCGCTACATGTCCTTTGGTCCCAGCTGTTCAAACAGGGTGTGTATCTGTGTACACACTGGTGGGGGGCATCTGGCCTTTCATCTCAAGCCCACCTCCCACCTCCTCCAGGGATGTTGATTCTGCAGACAGAGTATGTGCGTAAACTATCAGATCTCCCCTCCATTGCCTGGGGGCAGGGAGTGTCCACCTGCACAGTCCTGCCCTTCTGACACACTGCCCACCCACAGCCCATCATGCTGTTAAACACAGGGGGCAATGCCCAGGAGTCCTCGGTTCCCATTTCCCTATTTTCATGTATGTAAACAGGCCTCCTCCCTAGGCCTGTGGGACAAACCCATCTGGGGTGCTGGGGCTTGGATTTTGGGGGGAAGTGGTGTAAGAGGGGCCTCCTGGCTTAAGAGTCATTTTTCTGAGAAGTGCCAATGCTTTAGGGAAGCGGCTTTTCCTCCCTCCTCCCCCCTCCAGCACACGTTCTCTGCATCTTGACCTCAGGTAACCCACACTGGCGGAAGGAGGGTCAGCTGCCTGCTTCTGCTGCAGGGAACCTTTGGGGTGGCACTGTGGACCCTTTCCCCTTGGGATTGTGGGTGAGAGGCCCTCCTCGGCTTTCGGCTCTGTCCCTGTCTCCTCAGCCTAGCCGTGCTGTCCTGCTCACCCCCAGCAGTGTCTGGGCCCTTGTCCTAGGCTGTCTCTGCCAGCCAGGCATGGTGCCAGCTGTCTGCTCAGCTGGGTGCCACGGGAAAATCTCCGGCCGCCCAGGTTGGGGAGCTCCACGGGGAATGCCCATGTGCCCGCTCCTCAGTGCCCACTCACCTGTCTTTCCTCTTTCTGCAGCATCACAGGACATGGCCCCACCAGCCGCCTAGCTGGGGCTCATCTAGGAGAGGCATCCTTTTCGGCATCCCGAAGGCCAGCTCTAGATCTTCCCGGGAAAGTGCCAGCTCACAGAACTGCTTGACCAAAGGACCGGCTCTTGGGACGTCCCCCAACCCACCTGCCCCCCAGCTAAAGTGGGGGCTCCAGGAGGCTGAGATTAGCCAATTAGCCTTGGACAGCAGCTCCAGGACAGAAGGGGGGGTGGGCTGACCACCCAAACCCCCTCTGGGCTCAGGCCCCATGCCCCGAGGAGGGGCGGCCTGAAGCCCGCCGGAGTCTCCTGCCAGACTGTCTGCCTGCCCTTCACTGTGGCTGCTTGGCATGGCCAGCAACAGCAGCTCCTGCCCAACACCTGGGGGAGGGCACCTCAATGGGTACCCGGTGCCCCCCTACGCCTTCTTCTTCCCGCCTATGCTGGGCGGACTCTCCCCACCGGGCGCCCTGACCACTCTCCAGCACCAGCTTCCAGTCAGTGGCTACAGCACACCCTCCCCAGCCAGTAAGTGGGGTGGTGGGAGGCTCGGAGGGGGCTATGGAGGGGGGTGGGCCTCTGGGTACATTTGTTCTGCAGCAATGGTGAGGTCTTGGGACAAGCCATCCATTTGGGGGGGCCCAAAGATGACAGGCTTGTAGGCTGATCATGTGGTTGTGTTTGATGTTGGGGGCAGCAGAGGGAGAGGTGAAACAATGCCATTCTGTGGTGCCCCTCGAGCCTTCTCCTGCGCTCTGCCAGTAAGGGCCTTATAAATAGCTCCAAGGACTGGACACAGTGGCTGGAGGCGGGTAAACAAACCTCTCGACATTTGGTGGAAATGATAGCTCTGCTGAGAGAGGCACCTACCTATGCCCCACTCCATCCAGGCTTCTGAAGGAAAGAGCTTGAAGGAGTAGAAAGGGGCAGTCTGCTGGAACCCCCTCCCACTGCCAGCTCTGCCCTGTGGGGCAGGTTCGAGGGAGGGACCTGTGAGCAGCCTGGTGGATAAGGTCAGTGTCCCAGGAGAGGCACTGGGCCTGGACTCTGGCTGTGGACATATGCATACTCTTGGCAGGGCCTGTGTTTTCTCTCTGCCCCTGCCCTCTGCCACAGGGGTTGCCTGTTAGCTGGGCAGGGGTCTCAGTATCCTTCCCTGGCTGGCCGAGCCAGGTAGTGGGAGGTGGCGGTGGCTATGGCCAGCTGGCAGAGTCCAGGCCTCAGGCCTGCCAGGCCGCTTACAGTAACTCAGGCCCCCAGGGCCCATCTGGGCGCCAGGCCAAGGCTGGCGGGGAGGAGGGAGCCGGGGCCTGGCCCGGGGCTAAAGGGGGTGGAAGCAGCAGAACAGGCCATGGACGGACGGGTAGGCTGGCCTGTCAGCTGCTGACCCGGGAAACGTGTCCCACCTCTCGTGGCCGGCAGGGACTGAACACCCTGCCTCAGGCACCCAGCACCTCTCCCACAGACACTGGCAAGCTGCCTGGCACCGCTGCCCTGTGTGCCTGGCTGGGCTAGGTCACTGCCCCCTTCTCAGTGTGGGGGCTGCACAGTCTCCCCAGAGCCAGGGAGTCTCTTTGTCCCTGGGGCAGGCCCTGGCTGGGCGTCTCACTGCCCGCACTGGCTGTCTGCCCACCACCACCACTGCTTCCTGGATTGCCTCCTCTGGCTCTGCATGGCCCCCTCCCTCCCAGGCCCCACCAACCCCAGGAAGCAGGGGCTCTATGTCTGTCCTGCTTTAGGCCCCTACCCTTTAAGCCTTGGGGCACAGGGGCAATCAGATACTGCCTCAGTTTCCACTGCCACCCCTTCTCACACCCCCGTCTTCTGTTTCCTCCCTTTCTTCTGTCCTCACATAGGGTGTGAGGCCGGTGGCGTAGTGACCTGCGAGTCAGGAACCTGATTCTGGCCTGGTCTTGCAGTCTGTGCCAGGTGATGGAGGGGCCTGTCTCAGTTCAGGGTTGCTGGGGAGTGGGTGAGTGTGGCTGTGGTTCCTAGTGTCCGTGTGGTGTAGTTGCTGTGTCTACAGGGACTGGGGTTCATATTTCCAACTTGGGTAACTGGAGCATTTGTTCCCTGCCAGGGTGGGACTTTTAGAGGGAGAAGTTGGGGGCCGTAACCTGGTGCCTATGGACAACTTGTCTTTCCCCAGCTGATGGAAACAGAGCCCCAGACACTCCGCTCACCTGGTCTCACAGAGAGTGGGAGGGGGCCTGGTCCCTGTCCTTTTCCTGTCCTGTGCCAGAAGAGCGAATGCTTTGCCCTCTGAATGTTGCAAGCTTCTTCCTCTTTCTTAGAGGTGGGTGGAGAGAGCTTCCGGGTCCCCCACTTCCCACCCTGGTAACCTTTTCCCCGAGGGTGGAGTGCCCACATTTCGGGCAATGGAGGCTTCTCTGGCTTTCCCCACCCAGGTTAAGCAATGCCTCTTCCTGCCCCCTCTGTGAGCCTTTGGGTTTCCCTGCTCCTTGTCCCTTCCTGGTAAACAACAGCTTCTCTTCTGACCCCGACCCCCATCTTCTGAGCTTCTCCCAGACCGTCCCCTTTTTTGCGACCAGAGGCATCTCCCTCTTTCTTGTGCAGGGCTGGGGCGGGGGGCGCGAGGGCTGGCTCTCAGCTCTGGGTAGCAAAGCATGACAGATCAAAATTCACATGCATGGGAGATGGAGGCAGCCTTGACTTTCCTGCTCTCTCTGCTTGGGGCTGCTGCTGGGGTCAGGCAGCCTCTCCTAGGAGAGGTGGACATTGGTGGCCCCCGTTCTTGCAGGGAGCAATGACAGGCTCTGGTTCTCTGCCATCCTTTTGTAGGAAACCTCACTGATAAGGCTCCCTCTTCCTACTTCCCACTAACAAAGGTGTTGGGACAGTCATTCTTCCTCTCCCATCCGTATCCCTAAATTGAGAGGAGGCTGGATCTTGGGTGATTTGAGTGACTCTTCAGAGACCCTGTGGAATAACAGGTATTCTCCAGGTCACTGTGGGGAGGCGCGCCTATTTGTCCTGCTGTAGTCTCTCTCAGGGAGCCAGAGTGGGAGACCTCAGAGGTGGTATAGGGTGCCCCCAGCCCCTGGGGCTCCGACTCTGAGGACTGGTATTTACTGTGGAGAGCTGGATTCTGTGTGCTTTGTGGGGAGGGTCAAGGTTATGTGCATTTTGGGGGAGGGTCAGGATTTGTGTTTTAGGGGGTTTGGGGTTCAGGTTGGGTGTGTTGGGGAGGGAGTTAATGGTTTGTCTGTATTGGGGGTGAGGGTCAGAGAGTTGACTGTGTTTTGGGAGAATCAAATCTGGAGCTGGGGGAATAACAGCTTGTTTGTGTGTTGGAGGGGGCGGTGATTTAGAGCATAAAGTGTTTAAGGAGGAGTGGTCTGTAGATTATGTTTTGTTTGGGGAGGAGAGGGTCTCTAATTCTTATCTTTGAGGCTGGAGGGGACCCTAACCTGCCTTTTTTGTTGCTCACTGCGGGGCGGGAGGGGGCGGTGCTGTGGAGTAGGCAGTGTAGTTTGAGTTCAGGCTTTGTCACTTACTACCTCTGATAACCTCTCTGAGCATGTTTCCTCGTCTGCAGAGCAGGGATATTAACAGAACCTCCCTCAGAGGGCTGAAGTTAGGCAAGATCATTGACGTAATGCACTTAGCTGCGTGCTGTGCTCGTGGTCATTGCTGTCTCATTGCCGTGGTACCGCTGTTGTGACAGTGAAAACGGACCCACGCCCCTTCTAGGTGGGAGTTGGAGAGAACAGGATGCTAACATCTGTGGAGCACCTACTGTGTGTGGGACTTTATCTCTGTTTTACAAATCTTAATCCCTACAACCCAGGTAGAAAGACATTGTCTCCATTTACACACGAGGAAACAGCCACTGGTGAAGGTTGCGACTGGGTTCAGTGACCGGGAAAGCTGGGCTATTTTCCACCATCTAGGTTGGTAGCTGCTGGAGGGTATTGTGGCGGCACTCCTGGGGTGGAGAGCCTTGGGTTCTCAGTGCCAATGTTGAAAACCCCTCCCCCACGGCTGAGGCCCCGCTTCTACCTTAGGACCGCCCTCCTCCCAGTAGGGGGCGTGGGCAAGCCCCAAGTCACGCCCTCTCTTCTGTTTTGGTCCTGAAGGCTGGAGGGAAAAAGCGATAAGAGGCCTGGGCCAGATCTCCATCCTGTCCTGGAAGCTAGCTGCTCGATACAATCTGTTCACACCCATCCCCACCCTCAGAATCTGTCCGCTGCAGCCCACGGAGTGTGCAGAGCTCAGCAAGCAACCTTCCCCCATCTTCAGACAGACACTGTAGGAACGGAGTGTAAAAGCCACAGTTCTTATTTTGTTTCAATTTGTGGGGTGATGGCAGGGAGGTTGGAAGCAATCAGAAGTGCCGAGGATGGGTGCCCCAAAAGACTGGCTCAGACTTTTCCTTTCTGTCCACAAATTCGCTGTGCATGCGTAGGGACTGGGAAATAGCCCTAAGGCCTGGGGGACCCTGGGGTGACAGCGGAGGGGGTGTGTCCTTCTCTCCCTCTCCTCTGCCACTCCTTCCCTTTTGCAGTCTTCTCCTTCCCTCCCTCCTGCCCACTCTTTTCCCTGGACAATAAGAGGGACAGCCCAGGGGCAGGGGGTACTGCTAGTGATGCCTTTCCTGGTTCCAAAATGCAGAATCAGCCAAAAGATGGTTGGATGGGGTTTTGAATGAAAATGGGGCCCCTCACCTTTTATCTGG
The DNA here is from genome assembly GCF_000325575.1 of Pteropus alecto. Classification (NCBI taxonomy): domain Eukaryota; kingdom Metazoa; phylum Chordata; class Mammalia; order Chiroptera; family Pteropodidae; genus Pteropus; species Pteropus alecto. The sequence goes on along the minus strand of NW_006443570.1, from coordinate 1,987,048 downwards.
CAGCATTGATAATGCACAGACCCCCTCAGGGCAGGATCCCAGCATGGGCTAGGGGAGGGGACTCAAGGAAGCCTGTCCTGCTCTTAGCCTGGCCAAGACCTGAGACATTGTGTCCACTACATGCCAAGGGCTGTGTGCCCAAGGGGATGTGCCAGTACAGGCCCTCAACTACCCTTAGGAAGGAATAGCATATGTGGAAAGGGGAAGTGTTTCCCTTCTTCAAATTACTTTGGGGCCATGCCCACACTGCCTTCTTCCTCTTGTTCCTCTTCCTCCTCCTCCATGGAGTCAGGGCAGAGCCAGTGGAGCTGAGTCTTCCAAGGTGGACTGAGGCCCTCAGACCTTGCTAGATCAGAAATAGAGGTCCTCCTGCCCCATTTTGACTTTTGAGTTGCCAGGAAATTCAACCAGCCCACAGACCAAGATTCCCATAGGCAGAAGTTGTAAAGGACAGCTCTTCCTGTGTGGCCTTGGGCAAGACACCCAACCTGTCTCTGAGTCTATTGCCTCCTCATTAAAGCAAGACTACTGATCTGTTCCTGCCTGGAAGAGTTTCTGTGAGGCCACAGTGACCTGCTTACTGATGAGGACCTTAATGAACTTCAAGTACTCTGCAAGAGCGGTGATGACTAGGGGTGCATAGAGCTTGAAATCGTCTTGTGGGATGTCCGCCTTGTACTGGAACCTGCTGTCTGGCTCCAGGCCTCATGACTTCCTGTTTGTTATCCCCTCCAGATGGGGTTGGGGACAGGAGGGAGCCCTGCTGGCATAAGTGGGGGCCAATTCAATTAAGCCATGGAGTCGCAGGGGGCTAGTCAGACCCTTCATTCTTCTCTCTTCTACTGCCCCAGGACATTGTTCTGCTCTGACCTGTCCTAGAACTTGCTGTTGTCCAGAACAGGCATCTCACCCCAACTTCTCCCCTTCTCCAATTTCAGAAATCCTGTCTATCCTTCAAGGAACATCTTGAATGCCATCTCTTCCCAGGAAACTTCACAGATGTTCCCAGTAATTCTCTACACTCTCCCTTCCTCCTTTGAATGCCTGTGGGTCCTTATTTTTCCTTGTACAACACTCATCTATACCGGGAAGTGTGACTTCTCCCTACCTAGTACCTGCCATGAGCTATGACCGTTTGGGAGATGTTTTCCCGATCCCCAGGTCTTTGATGGCAGAGACAGTCTCAGATCCCTTAGCACCTTGCAGCTGTGAACACACAGCCTAGCGCATAACTGGTACCCAGGAGCTCTGTCATTGGGGAATAAAGATATGAAGGGCAGTGAAAGCATCTGCCCTCTTCCCCAGCTATCTCATTCACTGCCAGGGTTTGCCCAGCATTCCATCTGCAGCCCAGACCTCTTAGGTGAGACTTCACTTCGGAGCCCCACACCTACCTACCTGTCCACCATCCCAGTAGACTTCTTTTTTGTCTCGAGAACTTTGCTATTGCACAAGTACATACCAGAGTCCTCTTTGCTATCTCCTTTTTCACCTTACTGCCATTTATTCTACCTTCCAAATGTCTAGAGAATCCACCTTCCTCTGTCCATCACCACTGCCAGTTTCCTAGACTGCACTACCATTGTGTGCTGCCTGGACTGCTGTAGTAACTTCTAACTGGCCTCTTACCCTCCTACAATCCATTCCTCAGACAGCTGCTGGAAAGATCTTACAACACTATAAATCAGATCTTGCCTTTTCTCTGCTTGAAAATTTCCTGTGGCTTCTCCTTGCATTTAGGGTAAAATACAAGCTCACCTAGTTTAGCCTCAGCCCACCTCTGCAGCCTGGTCTTGTGCCCTGTTTTCTCTTGAATTTTATGCTCCGTAGACAGTACTCTCTCTGTTCCTTGAATGAACTAACTTCTATAACCCCAAGACCTTTGCCCAGGCTCTTTCTTTTACTGAGACTGCTCTCCTTCTTACTCTTTGCCTGACTAGGTCTCTGCTTTGAAGTCCTCCCTGACCCTTCAACCTAAATCAGGTACCTACATTAATTCTTCAAAACATAAATACCAATTATCTCAGTTTGCAGTATATATAATTTGTGATTAGCTGCTTGATGGCTGTTGCTCCACAAGGTCTTTGAGAGCAGGCTTACCAGAGTATCCACATAGGTGCTGCTCAGAAAATTTTTCTTTGAATTGGCCTGGCATAGTAGGAATATGGGCATTGACGGTAGAAAGTTCAAATACTCTACCTTTTATTAGCAGTGTAATCTTGGACGACCCACTTGCTGAGACTTCAGTTTATTTGTAAAATAGGAATAATGCCGGCTCATCTCTTGGTAGTTGCTGTGAGAATTAAAGGATAATATATGTTAAGAACCTGGCTTCTAGAATATTAGGAAGCATGTAAATTCCTATCCCTTTTTGGAGGCAGGGTCAGAGGGAGTCATAGGATACCCTCTCCTCCAGAAGCATCCCTTCCTTCACGGACCTACCTAACCTAGGCCTTTCTTCCAAAGAAACAGGCATCCCGAGGGCTTCTAGGAGGAAGTGGTCAGCTGGAAGGCACCAGGCCCTCCTTTGATCGCTCTAGGGCTGCACTGTGCGCTGGGGGCCCTCCGGGTTCTGCGGCTGGGAGACACCCTGGGCGGGGCTTTGCTCGCCGGAAGCACGCAGAGCGTGGGGAGGAGAGCCCCCTCTGTACGCTTCTGTGCTGTAGCACCCGTGCTGCCGCGTCGGGTTCCCGCGGGCTGCCGGCCGGCTGGAGTCACACATGATGTCACAGACAATGACACAAGCCGAGTGTCTCAATCCGACACAGCTTCCAAGCAGCACAATGTCACACCCAGGACAGCCGGCACGCTGCGTCCATGGCACTAACACTTAGCCACACGCGCCCTGGCCCTTCGCCTCCCGCGGCCACTCTCCGCGTCTCCCGGGGAGCTGGCCAGGTTCGGCTGGGCAGGGGGCCGGCGGGCGAGCGCCACGGGCGGGCTGGCGAGGGGGTGATGTCACGGGTAGTGGTGGGTGGGTCACCCGGAGGTGAGGCGCCTCCAGGCGAGTTCAGCGAGAGTTCAGCCGCATTGCATTAGGCAAATGAGGCCTGGGCTGAGTGGGGTTTTGTGTTAGGGGAGTACACCGGGACCACCCCCCTTTTCCCCGTACCACCACTTCCCCCGCCGTGGCATCGCCGGATCGGGGTCTGACCAAACCACGGGGGAGGCTGGGAGCCGGAACTGGGATGGGGGGATGCCCGCCCCTCTTCCGTCCTTGCCTCCACGCGCAGCCCCCTCCTCTCCCCGTACCCGGCCTCCGTCTGTACTCCGCGTACTCCTCCTGTGTCTTTTCCCTTCCGCCGCCTCTTCTCTCCTCCCACTTCCCAGGCTCCCCCTACTCGCCCATCCACATGCCGCCTCACCGTCTCAGTCCCAGCGTTTCGCCCGCTGCAGCCAGACCCGCTTAGAAGGGGTTAAGCCAGGGGCGGCGCCTAGACGGGACGGGGCGGAGGAAAGGGGGTGGGACTGCAGGGGAGGGGGACACATGCTGGGGGTGGGGGCCAGCAGCGTGCATCACCGGAGCCCCAGCGACCCGCCTGGCGGAGGCGGGGCCGCGCGGGGTCCCCAGCCCCACCCGGAGTCCTCGCCCAGGAGAAGCCCGGGAGCCCCGGCGGGGAGGAGGAAGTGCTCCGTGACCCCCTCCCCGCCAGCGCCGATCCCGCCCCCGGCCGGAGCACTTGGGGAGCCGCGGGGCTCTGCCTCGGACACCATGAGACTCCAGACGGGAGCCCCCTCGAGGTGAAGCCGCGGAGTTCCCGGGCCTCGGCCGGGCGTTCCGGGGGAGAGTGGAGGGACCCCGTCTCCCCCAGCACGCACAACTTCCCGGCTTTTCACCTGGGACTGGCAGAGCAGCAGGCCGACTTAGACGCGGGACTTCGGGCAGAGGGCGACCCCCGGCCTGGGTTGCCAGTCGGGGCGGGGTGGGGGGGACGTGCCCCTCGCCCCCAGCTGTTCTCCTCGGATGGCGCCGTCATCTGAGTGAGGGAGGCGGCGCACAGGACTTCCCCGCCCGGACCTCTTATCTTCGCGGGGAATATGTACGAGAGTGTGGAAGTGGGGGGGCTCACCCCTACCCCCAACCCGTTTCTGGTGGTGGATTTTTATAACCAGAACCGGGCCTGTTTGCTCCCGGAAAAGGGGCTCCCAGCCCCCGGCCCCTACCCCACCCCGCTCCGGACTCCGCTTTGGAATGGCTCAAACCACTGTAGCTCCCCGCCGCCCCTCTCGTATTGTAGGGGTTGGGGGTGGGCGGTGGGGCATGTGCTCCTACTGGGGGATGAGGGGCCTGGGGGCGTGGTGGGGGTCGCCACCCTTC
>NW_006443570.1:1973152-1982690 GCF_000325575.1 Pteropus alecto | reverse complement strand
TTTCCCTTGTCTCTGGCTGAAACCCGGTTGTCCTTGCTGGACATTTGGACTCCCCGAGTAACCCTGGGTGCTATTTAATATTAGGGCTGAGGAACTTAGGGGGTTCCTTCCTTTAGGAAACATTTGTTCATTTCTCCTTCCACTTTTTAGAGGAGAAATGAAGCCCCTTGCCCTACTTTATATTTTCTCACCTGGAATCCAATAGCTTCATAGCAGAGTAGTCCTTTCTCGCTCTCGCCCTGGAGGGTGGGGTAAAGGTCCTATTTGTGGGCTTGTCTGCCAGAGGAGGAGGGGCCTCCTCCCCAGATTCCAGCCCTTGCCCTTGAGTCGTTTGGGTGGTGGGTGTCAGGGGAGCACGGGATGTCTTTGGTGTTGGCAGTGGGGTGTGGCAGGAAAGGGCAACTTCATTAGACACTCTTGCTATCTTAAACGACCCTTTCATCTCTGGAGGCACCTGCCCATCTGAGTGTTGCCCTGGCCTTAGACACTTGGCTGGCATCTTTGAGGCTTCTGTCCCAGGAATGGAGGGAAGGGCTGCTCTGGTAGAAAGAATCCCCCCCCCCAATCCTAATCCCGTTTTTTTCTATGGGGGATGAGTGTGTTTTTTTGTGGGTCTGGGGCTACTCTGGAAATGAATACATCCCCTCCCAACCCAGCTGTGTCCTTTTGTTACCCTGTGTTCACTTGGGGATAGGGGCAGGTACTGGGATATCCCTTTTTAAGAGAGTCGCCCTTGAGAATCCTGGAGTCTTGGCAGCATGCTCATCTTTTCTCCTCACTGTCCTCTGTCTGGGTTCAGCCTCCTCTGGCAGGGAGGAGGCTCTGTGCACTTGGGGGCTGCGAGTGCATGGGTTGCACTTTTGGGTGTGTTCATACCCAGTTTTGCAGGTGTAGTGTACCCGGTGGGGAGAGAGCTGGTCCTCTGCTAGGGGGGTTATTGTTACAGGGCTCAGATTTCTTCACTAACCTCCTCAGGGTTCAACTTTTCCCAGGAGCTTCTCCCACTGTCTGGGACCTGCTGCCTTCCTCCTGCCTGTCAGGGAGGAGGAGGTGAGTGGGTCTCTGGGGGCCTGGCAGATTGGAAAGGGTTGAAGGGCATCCCCTAGCCCCTTTGCTGTAGGGGGAGAGACAGAGATACCGAACCTCTCTGCCCCTCCCAGAGCCACCTTAATTTCAGCCTTTCCTTTTGTCCTGCCCCCTGACCTTTGCCTCAGGGGCAGATCTACTGGGAGGCTACAGGCTGGAGGCAGTGGGAAGGACTGGGCTGTGAGCCTGAGTTGACTTTGGCAAAAAGGAAAAGGTGAGAAGTAAGACTCTAGGACCTTTCTTCCCATTCTCCAGAGCTGGAGGAGGGTGTTCCCCCCACCCCCCAAAAAAAGCATAATTGAGGCAGGGCTTCCATGGTCATCCCCTCCACCACCTTGGCTGCCTTTTCCAGAGGACTGGAGGTGAAGAAGCAAGGATAGGAGACCTTGGGCTCCTCCTTTGCTTCTGGGGGCAGCTCAGCTCTTGTGGTCCCAACTAAAGGGGAAGGAAGAGGAGCCCCAAGTCTGGCAGGGGAAAGTTTGGTGAGGCAGGCAGTGGGGATGTGGAGGCCTGTCCCTCACATTCTGTCTGGGGTAGGGTAGAGCTCCAGGACTGGACCCCTGGTCCTGCAGTTTATGTAGCTGTGTATATATGCCTGGGTGGGGGAGGTGCCAGTGGGCTCAGCCCCCAAGGCTGCGGGCTGGGGGAGGGGTGTTCTGTGGCACTGGAAGAATTTGGAGGCTGGAGGTGGCAACTAGATCCTGTCTAGAGTACACGGGGTCACTACCACTGCCTTGGAAGGACCCCTTGGTGTGTGTGGAGGTCCTCTCCACTCAAGCTTACCTCCTCCACCAAAGGTGGGAAGAGACAGCAGGTCGGATGTGGAAGGAGACCTCGGTCCAGCAGGGCCCTGGGGATGTTGTCGCTCTCCCTAAAGCCCCCGTTTGGGGGCACTAGAGTACAAGGGGGTACACAGGATGTGGCTCCCCATCTGTCCCCCAGCAATCTCTGCTGCTCACGCCTCCGCCCGCTCCCAGACGTCCAAGAATGTGAAGCACGTGGCCCGTAGTGGGGGGAGGGGGATAGATGCTTATCAGCGGCTGCTGGGCCAGGGGCCTTCTTCCGCTGCCGTGCTGAGCCACCCCACCCTCCCCCAGGAGGAGGAAGGGTGGTACCGAGGACCCTGCGGCCCCTTCCCAGCCCTCCCCAGGGGCTGCGAGGGGAGCTGGGGAGGAGCGATCTCCTCCAGGAAACCGGCCCCTTGTGCGAGCCTGCGAACGGCTCTGGGGCGTGGGGAATACGGAGCGCTCTGCGCCTCCTGCCCGCCCGGAGGGGAGCGGGGGAGGGGCACCCTGGCAGCACCGGCGGGTGGGAGGGGACCCAGGCTTTCTGGGCCGTTGCCAGCCTTGCGCTGGGCTCTGGAACTTTGAGCTGAGAAGGTGTGGTGCCTCTTCGGACTAGTCTTATTGCAGGAAGAAGAGAGATTTGTGGGCTGGGGCCTCCGGGGAGGGAGGTGAGCGGGGAGGGGCCAGGCCATGGCAGTCTTTCCTTCATAGGTTGTGTGGGCAGAGTTAAAGCTGTGTCCTTAACTCTTTTGCAGAGGCTCAGAGGGGCCCAGAGTGCTCTACACCTTCCCAAGCTGCTGGCTGGAGCCCTGGGGAGGCGGGGACTGGGCCAGGGCTCTGGGTTCAAAGGGCACACTGGGAAACCTCAGCACTGTTACCTGGTGACAGATGGGGATGTGCTGGAGGTGGGGGTACAGACGACGTTATAGCCTCAAAGGCAGCCAGCTGCTGCCAGGTGGGTGGGAAGGGTATAGGTGGAAAGGAGGCCTTTCGCAGCCCAAACTATAGCCCCCCATCTCAGGTCATCTCCATGCTACCAAAAAACAATTTTAAAGAGGACATTCTTTCAGTTCCAGAAACACTCTCCGGACTTTGTTTGAGCTACAAATTTCTACTGCCCTTTGCCCTGGTAGTCTGTCTCTGGTCTTAGAGCTGTCTGTCTCTCATCGTGGTATCTTGTGTGTCTTCCAATGCCCTATCTCCCCTTCCTCCACTCCACTCTACAGGGAAGTGGTACCCAGGCCCTACCCCAAAGCTCCCTTTCTCCCCTTCCAGTCTGGTCCATTTTAGAGGTAGGTCTTTGGGAGGCTGGCCCAGGGCAAAGGGCTGATGGGGAGGGAAGAGCAGGCATGTTAGTGCCTTCATCCTCTGCTTATTGGTCGGCCGACTGGGATTCTAGGCCACAGCCCCCCACATCCCTATGTCCTTGACACCCCCCACACCAGTCTGGATTGTCTATTGTTACTCCTTTTACGTCTTGGAAAAAGTTAGTACAACAAAGGGCTCCTTTGTCACTCACCCCTCTGCCTCCTGGCCTCACCCAGGCCCCCCAACCCTGCCCCCCCAGCAGCTGTTCTCAGGCCTCTCGCCTGTCTGATTTGCTTGTCTGGCCTCCGGGAGAGTGAGGTGGGGGAAAACCAGCCCCAAGCAATTTGGTATTGGGGTGAGGAGCAGAGGAGAGGGCTAGAGGGTGGGGTCAGTGAAGAGTCTGTGGACTAGTGCAAATGTAAACATCCACTGTCCTTTGCTGTGGGCTGTCCTCTGGGCAGGCAAGGGGATATGGGGCCACAGTAGTGCTGGTCAGCCAGGCTGACCAGGGAAGTGGTACCCAGGCCCTACTAAGAGCCAGGAAAGCCCTGCCAAGGTTGTTGGCCTGGTTCCCTGTCAGCAACCGCCTGGCAGTCCCTGGTGTGTCTGCAGGTAAGAGGGAGAGGGTGGTAGCATGCAGCCAGCCTCCAGTGTCCAGGCGCTTCTTTTTTCTATGCCTGGACTTTGGGGCCATGTGACTCATGGCTATAAGGTGCTTAGGCTGGGAGCTCTGGGCCCCTTTGAATGCCAGAACCTTATGTGTTAGAGTTTGGGGTGAGACTAGATAGGATTCTGGGGTATGGGAGTATGTTGGGATCTCCCTATTGGGGAGGCATCCTTGACTCCTCTCGGCTTTGGACAAGTGGACTTGGCAAGGGCCTCAGGAGGATGCTGGGTGACCCCTTGGGAATCTGGGATTGCCTCAGTCACAGTTCTCCATCCAGCATGTACACCCCATCTGCCCAGGCTTTGGGCACAGACAACTCCCACCCAACCTAGCCCTGTTCTGCCTGGGGTGATGGGCATGGGCCAGGCACTGGGGAGAGTTTGGCTAGTGAGGGCTGCCCTGCTGGCTGGGTCACCCCCCCAGCTGCCCTCTTGGAGCTGAATAACAGGAGGGGAGGGGATAGTAATCAGTACATAGTACTGAGGCCAGACAGACTGAGCATTGATGGGAACAGACCCCCTTTGTCATGCTGCTCCCCCCAGGCTGGGCACCCAGAGCAAGGGGCTTCCGGGGCCCATAGGGACTCTTCCTTGTCTCCAAGGGGTCCCTGCCTGCTTTGCAACTCTTCTTTGCGCACCCTGCCTTGAGTCCCTAGCCAGGGGATTGTTTGGGTGGAGGAGGGGCTGTGGCTGCTGGCAGAGAGGGGAGGGAGGAACGGAAGCCAAGGGGGTGGAGGAGTGGCCGGCTTTGAATATCCTGTTGACCCCAGTTTCCTCTGCCCCTAGCTTGTGTCCTCTTCCCTCCCTCCTCATAGGCCTTAACTCCTTCCTAACTGGGGAAATGGGGGAGACGGGGGAGACGGGGGAGACGGGGCCGAGCTGCTCGGAGGCCAGGGCATTAGAACTGGGCCAACTCCCACCCCTATTGCCCAGGTATAGCCATGTCCACATATAAATCTGATGGTTATTATCTGATCTCTCTGGGTTTGAAGGTGGGGTCCTGGGGAAGTAGATAGGAGTGATGGGGTGCTGACAGCTTCATTGGCATCCTCATTTCGTAAGTCTGGCTGGGGTGTCCCAGCTTTCCTGAGATTGCGTCCCTGCCCCCTGAGTGTGAATCCTGGCAGGGGTGGTGAGGCTGGGAGAGGCTCCTGGGGGAGATCATGAGGCAGGGTGGGCATGGTATTAAGGATGGTGACTTGGGTCTCTAACCGCCGCTCCCTCTTCTCTCTTTAGCGATTGAGACCCAGAGCAGCAGTTCTGAAGAGATAGTGCCCAGCCCTCCCTCACCGCCCCCCCTCCCCCGCATCTACAAGCCTTGCTTTGTCTGTCAAGACAAATCCTCAGGCTACCACTATGGGGTCAGCGCCTGTGAGGGCTGCAAGGTGAGTTGGGTCATTGGGAAGGATAGTCCTCGTTAGATAAATGGGATGTGCCCACTGTCATGTCCTAGGAGTATGCTGTTGGGGGTGGGGGTGTCCCTGAAACTGCTGTGCTTGTTCCTGTGTAAAAGGTGGCAGCAGCCTCGGAGGAGAGGAAGCCTGCAATAGAACCCCTGTGGATGAGTAGGGGGTCCCCCAAACCAGAGGTCCTCTCCCGCCTGAGTTCCTTTTCCTGTCTCTATCCTCCAGCTCACAGGGCGGATGCCTCCTCTGCCACCGCTGCCCAGGTTGCCATGGTGAGCTGGCTGCTGACTGGCTCTTGGCTAGGGACCCAGGAGGCCTGCCCCCAGTGGCCCTGCCTGAACCTCACCATGGCAGCCTGGCGGGAGGCAGTTAGGAGCAGATGCCTTGCCTTGGCCTCTCTTTCAGGTGCCGAGGCTGTGGGCTCTCCAGTGTCTGGCTGGATTTTCCTGCACCCACATTAGGCTCCAGGGTATAGATGTGGTTGCCACCTTCCCAGCAGCTGTGGGCATGGCTCTTCTCCTCTCCCAAAGCCTGAGCCTCTATACCTATACAGATTACAGCTTAGGGTCTTGGGGGCTCCAGGCAGCCCCTAAGCCTATAGTAGCTGTCCCCGAGTGTAGGGCCAAGATCCAGGGCAAAGCAGAAGGCCTCAGACTGTGTGTCTGCTTATCCTGTCTGGTTGTTCCCGGTCTGTCTCTGATCTGTCTGGTTAGCCTGTGTCTGGAGCCCCTGACCAGTCTGGGTCCAGCTGTGGTCAGTCTGTCCACATCTCCCTGGTTGGTGAACATGTGTCTTGTTGCTTGTTCCTGAGAGTGTGTATGTCTCTGTCCCACTGGCCAGCCTGTGTATGTCCTCCATGACTTCTTCCTGCTTGCCTTCTCTTCTTGTGCTCTGCACCCAAGGCTGTGGGTTCCAGAGCTCTGCCTCCCTCCCATTTAGCCCCCTTGCCCCCTTTTCGCGACTCACTGGCAGCAGCCCCGATGCCCTTTTCCCCAGGAGGGAGGAGGCAAGGTCTGCAGGTATGGGTTGGGGGAAGACCCCTGCCTACCTGCAGTGTAGAGGCAGGTATTGGGTTTCTTCTGGGGGTATCCTTGCAGGTGGGCCATTCTCCCACCTTATCTGGCCTGCTTGGGTAGGTGATGGTCAAAGGCTTAGGAGCGGCAATGGCTTGGCCTTCTGTCCCCCTGGCTGAGGTCACACACTGGTATGGCTCCCACTGTGGATGTGGCTGACGTGACTCCCTCTCCTCCATATCCAGGGCTTCTTCCGCCGCAGCATCCAGAAGAACATGGTGTACACATGTCACCGGGACAAGAACTGCATCATCAACAAGGTGACCCGCAACCGTTGCCAGTACTGCCGGCTGCAGAAGTGCTTCGAAGTGGGCATGTCCAAAGAGTGTGAGTGCCAGGGGCCAGGGGCCGGGTCACATGCTAGACAGGGCCTGAAGTACTCCTAAAGGCCAGAGGAGCAGGAGTGTGTGGATGTGTATGTATGGATGTGAACTTGCACACTCGTGGAATGATATGCAGGCTCATGGTTAAGGACGGTTTGTGTATAGCTGCAAGGACTTGTCTGTCTGTCTGTACATCTAGCCAGCTGTGTGTCCACATGCAGACAACTCTTTCTGTTTGCACATGCTGGCTGTGTGTGCTTGCACACGTGTGTGTGTGTTTGTTTGTTTGTGTTTGTGTGTTTGCTCCAGGCTGCCGGCTGGCTTCTAGGCCCTGCTTGGCTTTGGGGTAGGACTCAGAGGCATCCAGGAGTCCCTCGGATTGTGCTTCTTAGGGGAAGGCCCGCACTGAGGGGGTGCTGGTTGGTGTGTGTGCGTGCGTGCATGTTTGGAGGAGGGTACGGTTGGCACAGGGATCTAAAAGCCATTGTCTGGTGAAGCCTGGGCCCTGGAGTTAGAAGAGAGAATTGGGACTTCTCAGATCCCGGAGGGACGGGGGTTTCCAGTTTGGGCTCAGCTGAGGCCCCATGGAGGGAAGAAGCCAGGGCTGGACAGGGAGACCCTCTTGTGTTGAATCACGGGTGTTGCCGTGGTGACCGGTGATTGATGATGTCAGAGATAAATGACGCTGACAGACGCCTCCTTGTCTGCGTGGCCGTTGCCATGGAGCCTGAGCCTTGGGGGATGGGGTGGGGGAGGGGGCTGCAGGACCCCCTAGCCCTTTGTAGGGAGGGCAGTGGAAAGGGAAATGGGGAGGGGATGTGGGGGGACTGAGGAGCCCCAGACAGGAGGGGAGGGCCCTGTATCACCCCTCCACCTCCTGCCGGAGGAGGCAAGCAGGGGCTGCCCTGTCGGTATCCCAGGAAGTGGCGGCTTCATGCTGCAGAATGGGTGACAACTTGGGACCTCTAGGGCCCAGCACCTCCTCTTCCCTCCGCTTCTGCCACCTTCCTCTCCTAGAGCTTTTCAGTGCAGAAGGACCGGGGTGGGGACACCTCTCCCTCCCACCACCATCTCCCCCTTTCCTCCCTCCTTCTCTCCGGCTGCTCTGTGCCCCGGAGCTGAGCAGCTGCCATTTCAATAGAATTAAAGCTTCCGAATGATAAACGTCTTGTCACAGCTGCAATTCTCTCTTCCCAAATTATCCCCCCACTCTCCCTCTCCCTCTCCCTTCTCTTCCTTGCACTTTATTGAATTTGCAGAATCGACATGAGTGATCTCCAAATTATGCCAGTTTCCCCCCCACCCACTGCCCCCTCCTTGGGCCCCCACCCCCACCTTCTCTTCCTCCAGCATCAGCAGCAGCCACCACTGGCCCTGTGAGTGATTGTGTGTCTGGGATAATCGGCTGGTAACGACCCCATCGCTTCTTTAAAGCCGAGTGGTGTGTGCGGCTCAGCGCCCCCGGTGATTTGTCAGCTCCCCCAGCTAATGGGCCGAGAGATTCTCCCACCCGGGCCCCCCACTCTCAGGCTGGGGAGCCCTACTCCTCTCCTGCCTGCCCAAGAAGGGGAGCCGCTTCCTGTGAGCCAGTCCTAGGGACCCCCAGTGAAACTGCTGGGGGCCAGTGGAGGCAGGAGCAGGTCCTTCTTGGAAGCAGAGGGAGTGGGGGCGGCAGGGAGGCAGAGGTGGGACACTCTGCACACTTGCTTTCAGCTAGGGAACCCCTGCGTACCTGGAGTGTGGGCTGGAGCAGGTGCGTGGGAGTACGGGCACAGTGGGCTGGTGCTGTGCTCCTGGGGCTCTGACAGGATTTGGTATGTGGGTCAGACGGGCATGGAGGGGTGGACCACGTGTTGACGCCTGTCTGCTCATGCACTTGTCTGCGTGTGCATTGTGTGTGCGTGCATGTTGTCGTGCATACTCTGTGTGCGCCCGCCTGGTGAAGACCTCTGTCTGAAGCAGCAGCTCTGGTGGGAGGAGCTTGGGCTGGGGGTGGACCGCTGGCCGCACCTGCCCTCTAACCATTGGCTTCTGCCCTCCACAGCTGTGAGGAATGACCGGAACAAGAAGAAGAAGGAGACGCCCAAGCCCGAGTGTTCAGAGAGCTACACGCTGACACCAGAGGTGGGGGAGCTCATCGAGAAGGTGCGCAAAGCGCACCAGGAGACCTTCCCTGCACTCTGCCAGCTGGGCAAATACACTACGGTATGACTTCCTCCGGCCTGGAGGGGCGGGCGCACCCAGTGCCACGGGCCCAGGGCGGCCCCTCGTGGGACACCCCTTCTTCTGCCAGGCTGGCTCCTCTTCACCCCTGCCCGGGCCTCCACATCCTCCCCTTCCCCTTTTCTCCCTCCTGCTGCCTCCTCTCAAGGAGCTCTCAGGAAGTGAAGGCCGGGTACAGGGCAGGCCTGTAGGGGCCAGTGGAGCCAGGCTGAGAAGGGGTGCCGTGAGGAGAAGGCCCTCACTCTCCCTCGTCCTCCCAGAACAATAGCTCAGAACAACGTGTCTCTCTGGACATCGACCTCTGGGACAAGTTCAGTGAACTCTCCACCAAGTGCATCATTAAGACTGTGGAGTTCGCCAAGCAACTGCCTGGCTTCACCACCCTCACCATTGCCGACCAGATCACCCTTCTCAAGGCTGCCTGCCTGGACATCCTGGTGAGGGTCTGCACCCCGCCCACCTGGGCACTGCCCCATGTCCTCGGAGGATGTCCTGCCGCTCAGATAACCTCCTTCCTACACATCTGTCCAGAATGGACCTGTCCAAATGCCTACCTGCCCGATTATCCACCCTTCCTCTCCTCCATGTGTCCACCTGTCCACTTAGCCACTCTGCACCTGGACGTACAATATTTCACACTCACCGGCACATACCTACCCACCCCATAT
>NW_006443570.1:1963244-1973048 GCF_000325575.1 Pteropus alecto | reverse complement strand
CTCTTTCACACTCACCGGCACATACCTACCCTCACCCCATCTTTCGTTAAGCCTTCCATCCAACCGCTCATCTTCCCTCCTGTTCAGTCTATAGTCAAGATTCACCTGGGACCCGGTGTGGCCAGGCCTTGGGTGTCAGGAGCAGAGGTGAACACACCACCTCCCCTCTCTTGAAAACCTTCTGTTTTTGGATACAACAGTTGTAAACAGAGGTTGCAAACTGTGATATGTGCTGACTGGAGATGAGGGAGGGCTGTCCCCCACTTCACTCAGAAGGTTACCAGAAGAGGTGGCATATAGGGCTTTGTAGAAGAGACACAGGAGAGGGTGTCCCTCACTGAGGATGTGAAAGTCCCGCTGTTCTGAGTCCAGTTGGATTCAGGGGACTGCAGGGCATTTGGTAGGGCCAGAGGGTGAGCTGGGCTGGAGACAGGATCGGGGGCAGTGGGGACTGCCACAGCCTCCACTGACAAGGAGGACTCCTCCCTGTCATCCTGACAGATGCTCTCGGCTACCTTCAGGTTGGGGAACCTGGAGCGTGACTTCTCAGTAGGGGTGGGGTAGGAGGTGCAGAGTGTCCTGTCTCCAGGCAGCCTCCCATCCCTGTGCCTCAGATGCAAGAGGCAGAATCAGGGTCTGAAGCTGATGCTTTATTAATCTCCTGTTGTATATCCTGTCCTGGGAACTGTAGGCATTAATCTGCTATGGTCATTAGCTGGAATTTCTAGTTTCTAGAGAATTTTCTCTGCATGGAGGCAGGATGATCCAGATCAGCATAGTCCAGTATAGTAGCTGCTTGCCATGTGGGGCTATTTACATTTAAATTAAACTCATGTTAGTTCCTTAGTTGCATTGGCATGTGTTAAGTGTCCAGTGGCCACACTGGCTGGTGGCTACTGTGTTGGATGGTGCAGACTTAGGACATTTTCATTACTGTAGAAGGTCTATTGGGCAGCACTGGTCTGGCTGCCTGCCAGGTGGTCCTGTGGGGATGGATGCAGGTGCTGGGAGTGCTGGGGGGATGGGCTGAGTCCCTGAATTCCCACCTCCTCTGCACCCAGATCCTGCGGATCTGCACGAGGTACACGCCCGAGCAGGACACAATGACCTTCTCGGACGGGCTGACCCTGAACCGGACCCAGATGCACAACGCTGGCTTCGGCCCACTCACGGACCTGGTTTTCGCCTTCGCCAACCAGCTGCTGCCCCTGGAGATGGATGATGCTGAGACTGGGCTGCTCAGCGCCATCTGCCTCATCTGTGGAGGTGGGCAGGGGGTCTGGGTCTGGTGACCAGACCCAGGGTGGTGGTGCAGCCGCTCACCAGCATGTGCAGGAATCATAGGGTCAGAAATAGACCTTGGCCCTTGTCAGGCCCCTTTCACAGGGGGAAACCAAGTCCCAGAGGGGCAAGGTCTGGTCTGTGGTCACACAGCAAGGGTGTGGCAATGGAGACCTGAGCTCTAGTTCCTCATTTCTGGGTAGTGCTCCTTGTAGGGGGATTAAGAATGAGGGTTTGAGAGTCAGACCACCCAAGTTAAAAT
Organism: Pteropus alecto; assembly: GCF_000325575.1. Classification (NCBI taxonomy): domain Eukaryota; kingdom Metazoa; phylum Chordata; class Mammalia; order Chiroptera; family Pteropodidae; genus Pteropus; species Pteropus alecto. Next base: position 1,971,505 of record NW_006443570.1, on the reverse strand, counting down.
CCTGGCCAGCTGTGACCTTGAGCAGGTTGCTAAAGTTCTCCGAGCCCCCATTTCTGTAACATGAGGCAGTAAAGGTGATAAGCCAATGGAAGTGATCATTAATAAATAGGGCACAGTGTGTCCAGAGTAAGACCCAGTAAATGTTGGCTGTGGTTACTATTTTATTGTTAGGAGTTCTGCAATATTGTGCTGCTGTCCATAATGGGTGGGAACGGGACTTGCCTGGGCATCTCCATCTGCTTTAGATCTGCACTGCTTGTGTTTAGGTGACCCATCTCCATGAACTGGGCAGTCAGGGTGGGCTTTGGGCAACTACCATCCCTATCTCCTCTTTGCTTACATTTAAGAGCCTCTCAGATGGGCCTTTCTCCAAGCACACAGACCCCTCTCCTCTGCCCTGTTTGGGGAGGCCCCAGAAGAGCTGCTCAGGTTGTGGCCTTGGCAGGCCTGCCCTCTAGTGGCCAAGCCTGGGAGCGCAGCTGTGTTCTTAGCTCGGCGTGGGTAGCTACTCACGGCTGCCATTGCCTCCTCAGACCGGCAGGACCTGGAGCAGCCAGACAGGGTGGACATGCTGCAGGAGCCGCTGCTTGAGGCGCTGAAGGTCTATGTGCGGAAACGGAGGCCCAGCCGTCCCCACATGTTCCCAAAGATGCTGATGAAGATCACAGACCTGCGAAGCATCAGTGCTAAGGGTGAGGCTCCCACATCTGGAGAGAGGTCCTGTCTTCCTGCGGGCCTGACCCAAGACCTGCCATTCATACCTGGGGCCAGGTTCCCCACATCTGAGCCAACACCCCCTGTCTTTGTGCCCAGAACTCCTGTCTGTGAGCTCTAAGGTGGCAATGTCACTTTTGCGTGGTGGTTAAGGGCATGGTTCTGGAACCAGACAGTGTGGGTATGTGTCCTTGAATAGGTTGCTTAACAGCTCTGAACCTCTGTTTCCCATCGGAGGAGTAGGGATAGTGATGATGTTTTCAGAGTTGTTTTGAGGTGTCAACAGGAGAAGCCATAGGACACAGCACATAGGAAGGGTCCAGTGTCAAACCAGGCAGTCTGACCCCAGAGCCCGAGTTCAGAACTTCTGAGCCCCGAGTTCAGTGCACGGTGGATGTTGATGTTCGTAGTGCCGATTGTCCCACCGACTGTGCCCTCCCTCCTGGAGTCACACTGCTTGCAGGGCTTGCTGGGCTAGGGGAGCTGGGTGTGTGTGCTAACCTCTGCCCTTCCTCTCCTGCAGGGGCCGAGCGGGTGATCACGCTGAAGATGGAGATCCCGGGCTCCATGCCACCTCTCATCCAGGAAATGCTGGAGAACTCAGAGGGCCTGGATACTCTGAGTGGACAGCCGGGGAGTGCGGGGCGGGATGGGGGTGGCCTGGCCCCACCACCTGGCAGCTGTAGCCCCAGCCTCAGCCCCAGTTCAAACAGAAGCAGCCCGGCCACCCACTCCCCGTGACCACCTGTGCCCCGTGGACACAGCCCTCGCCCCTCGCCCGGCTTTTCTCTGCCTTTCTACCAACCATGTGACCCCAGCTAACCCTGCCCCCCACCTGTCCTCCCTTCCCTGGACAGGAGGGAGGAGGTGGTGACTCTGGACAGAGGCTTGGGTGCTGTGGACTGCCACTTCTGCAGCCTGGGCTGATGTCAGGGGCAAGGTCACGAACTGAATGAGGACCCCTGGTCCTGGGCCTCGGGATGGGGCCTGGGGGCCTTGCGTTCATCAAGACAGCCTTCTGCCCACCTCGCCACATCTTCATCACCAGCAAATGCCAGGACCCGGCTCCCCCATCCTCAGAACTTACAAGCCATTGCCCCCCGGTTTGGGGAACCCCCCTTGCCTCGGTTGGTGACAGAGGGGGTGGGCCAGGGGTGGGGGGGCTCCCCTGTACATACCCTGCCATACCAACCCCCAGGTATTAATTTTCGCTGGTTTTGTTTTTATTTTAATTTTTTTTTTGGTTTTGATTTTTTTAAATAAGAATTTTCATTTTAAGCACATTTATACTGAAGGAATCTGTGCTGTGTATTGGGGGGAGCTGGATCCAGAACTGGAGGGGTTGGGTCCTGGGGGAGGGCAGTGGCTCAAAGGGGCTCCCACTCTTCATGTCCCTGTGTCCCCCTAGTCGTCCTTCCCAGCCTTTTTCTCCTCAGTTTTCTCTTTAAAACTGTGAAGTACTAACTTTCTGAGGCTGCCGCCCCTCCCCCCGCCCACCCCTTCGTGCTGGGGAAGCAGCCAGCCTCCCTTCTCCCTCTGCCTAACCACTGGGTGTGGACAGTTCCAGGCAGCCCCTAGAAGGAGGGGGCCCACCACGAGAGATGGGTTGGGGCAAAGCAAGGGGTGCCCTCAGAACATATAAGCCCTGTGTCCTTGGCTGAGCTGCGCCCCCGCCCCCCCAATCGGGGCCCACCTGATCTAAGCCCTCCAGCCCCTACTGTGAAGGGGCCGGCTGTAGGGCCTGATCTATCCCTGCCTCCCAGCCTCACAGCCACCAGCACCATTCACAGGCCCCCGGATACACGCGCGTGCGCGCGCGCGCACACACACACAGCAGAAAGGCAGGCCAACAGACACTTGGCCCAAGTTCCATTTCCCTGGCCTGCCCCACACCACTCACCCCACACTCGTGCCCCCTCCTTGCCCCGCAGGACGGGCCTATAGGGGGTCCCCTCCCCTCATCCCCTGTATCCCCTGGGCTGGGGGAGCTAGCTCTGCCCTGCCCCCATGCCCCGGGGTTGGGGTCTCATCCCCCCAGAGCCCGCTGGTGCACCTGTTACTGTTGGACTTTCCACTGAGATCTACTGGATAAAGAATAAAGTTATATTTATTCTACACACGCCTTGCTGCCTTTTCTCAGTGTCTGGACGGGGGGCTGGGGATTGGGGGGTCAGGTATGAACACTGGGGCCTTTCTTGTGCTGGGTCTTTCAAGACAGGCCTGCCCTTGGGGAGCCCTTGGTCTAGGGCCTACGTGGCCTGTGTCAGGGAGGCCCAATCTGGAGGTGGGGAAGGGAGAGGGGAAGAGGCTACTCCTACTTTCAGGACATTCCCAGTCTGAGGCAAGAAGCCAGCCCTAGCTTTCAGAAAGTCCCAGTCTGAGGGAGGAAGTTGGCCCTCAGAGAGTTCCTGTCCCTTGGGAAGCCAGAGGTTGGGTGTGGGGGTCATTTAATCGCAGAGGAATTCTATTTTTGGAGTTATCACAGATTTGACCTTAAAGGCAGCAGTGGCAGTTGGCATAAGGACCAGGGTCGGGGGCTCATGGCAACCTTATAAGAACATGGGATTGGGATGGAAGCTTAGGAGGCCAGCCCATCAGCCCTCTGCCTCCAAGGGGACAGACTATCCTGACCTCCCTGACCCACTCCTAAGGTCACTCCCTGGGCATGAGGCACAGAAGACAGGATAGGATGCTCCTGGTTGAGAAGATCGAGTGTGGCAGCCCTCTAGGGTCCTCAGAAACCAATTTTACCCACCTCTCACGTTACACATTATGGCCCACAGAGGGCAGTGCCCTTCTCCAGGGTCACACAGCAAGTTAGTGGCAGATGGGGCCTGGGGAGTTGGCAGTGGAGGCCGTGTTCTGAAGGGTTAGCAGAATCGCTAGGAGATATCTGGGCAGGAAAGAGTTTCTTCCACTGGGATCTGCCTATCATTTCTACTTCAGCCACTAGGTGGCGGAAGACCCATGCTTATCTCACCATCTGGCCCAGGGTGGAGCAAGCTTGTGGACAGAGGCTTTCTTCCTCTAATATTTTCTCACACTTTTTTTAAAAAAATAAATCTGAAATAAAATTTAACATACCTACACACTATGCTATCACACTGTATTGTGAAGGAGAAATGAAGAGAATATACTATGAATTTCAATATGTAAATGGGTACAACCACATGGCATATATGACAGTCTCATGCTTGCTTCTATTTTTAATGAATACATTTGGATTTAAAAGAAATAAGAAGGTCAGAAGCCATTCTGTACATGAAGCACAGGAAATTTAAAGGTATAAGTAGATGCTGGAATAAAAACTGACAATGTATAACAAAACTATGTAAAAAAAAAATCCCCAAAACCCTTAATGGTTTACCTAAAATGGTTTACGTAAAACAGTCACGTTTGGGCTCAGGTAAATTATAAAGAAGTTTTTCACTACGTAAATGTCCAGCGGGACATTCTAAAGTTGTGTGTGACAGTTCTTTATTGTGGAAGGACATCTTGCCATTCCTAGTCCTTGCCCGCTAAATGCCAGCAGGGACCCCCTCATGTGACAACTAGAACAATGTCCCCTACATTTACAAAATAACTCCCTCGGGGTAGTAACTTTGCTGTTGGGACCCTCCAGGGCCTGAGGTTTCCCACGATGGTTCACAGCTCACTGCTGTGGAGCAGAGTTTCTCAACTATGGTACAAGTGACATTTGAGGCCCAGGAATTCTTTATTGAGAGGCTGTCTGGTGCACTGTAGAATGTTTAGCAGCATCCTGGGCCTCTGCCCACTAGAAGCTAGTTGCAGTTGTAACTACCAAATGTGTCTGCAAACATTGTCAAATACCCCAGGGAAATTGCCCCCGGTTGAGAACCACTGCAGTAGAATATGGTCATAGGGGTGACATGTGCTTTGCATGGTGCCAGGTGCCGTCCTTCATGGGGGAGACTGACTCAAAGATGGTGACCGGGATACAGCTTGGGAAGGGCAGTGATGGGGGGCTTGCTTGGGCCTATGGAAGCCCAGGATTCGGACAGGTTTTGGAGAGCTTCCTGGAAGAAGTGCCCCCTCCCAGCTAAATCTCTAAGGGGAAGAGTTAGCCAGGTGGGATGCAGAAGTGATCAATAGCTTCATATGATCAAAAACTGTCACCAGCTCAGTTTTTCACCGGAATGGTGGAAGAGGAGAAGCTATAGAGGCTGGGACAGGCTCAGGTCAAAACCAGTTCAGGAGTTTGTCTTGATCATGAGGGTGATGGATAGTGAAGGATCTTAAGCCAGCAAGGGAGGTGTTCATATTGTAAATTCAGGGGCCAGGAGCAGAGGTTCTGAGAGTACTCCAGGCCACTGGTGACGGGGCTGACCCTGGGCAGCCTCTGAAGGGGTGGAGAAGAGTGGACAAGGGGAGGAAATGCTTAGATGGTAAAACAGGAGGACCAAGTGATTATGGCATGTGGAAGGCAGGCAGAGGACGGGCTGTGGCAACAGCAGGTGCAGGTGGCCTGGCCAGCTGGAGACACCAGTAACTGAGAGAAGTAAGAAACTTGAGGCGATGGTTACTCCTCACTTTTTCTGTCCCTCACTCCACTCCAGCCACACTGGCCTCCTTGCTGGCCTCAAACACCCCCAGCATGTTCCTAAGCCTCAGGGCCTTCGCACCTGCCATTCCCTCCAACTGGAATGCTCTTCCTAGAGACCACTTCATGGCTAGCCTCTCGCTATATTCTGTTCCACTGTCACTCTTCAGGGATGTCTTTCTCTCTCCCTTTATCCTTACTGCAACCTGGTGTTATATTCTATATTTATTGTCTGTCTTCTCCACCAGAATGTAACCTCCATGCAGGTTTTGTTCACTACTGTAGCCCAACATCTGGATCTGCTCTGTTCTATACAACAGCCACTAGCCACATGTGGCAACTGACTCTTGACATGTGGCTGGTCCAAAATCTAATGTGCTCCAAGTGCAAAATACACACTAGATTTCAAACAGTACAAAGAATATGAAATATCTCAACATTATTTTATATTGATGATGTGCTGAAATAACATTTTGGACATATTAGGTTAAAGAAGATATATTACTAAAATAAATGTTGCCTGTTTCCTTTTACTTTTTAATGTGGCTAATGGAAAACCTGAAATTACACATGTGGCTCACATCCTATTTCTATGGAACAGTGCTATCTCAAAAACTGCCTGGCATATAATAAATGCTCAACAAATATTGGTTGAATTAGTACATCTGGAAAACAGCTGGACATTCAGGTCTGAGTTTGTGTAGAGGGCTCCAGGCTGCAGACACAGAACTGTCATCAGAGAGATTGTGGAACACTCCATGAGCATGGATAAGTGCTTGGGCCTCGGGGACACCTTAAGTTCCTCATTAAACATCTACTAAACACCTCTTATGGGCTAGCTAGAGAGCAATGCCATCCAGCAGATCTCTGCCTGGGGAAGCACCAGTGCCATGGGGCGTCTAGCTCTGACTTGCAGGTGGGGCTGTCAGGGAAGGCATCTGTTTTCTTCCCAAGCGAGACCAAAAGGCAGGTAGGCATTAGCTAGAGTTGGGGGAGTGTAGCTGCAGAGAGGGAGGCTGCTCCAGGCAAAGGAACTCCATGTTCAAGGACTTGGAAGTAAAAGTGGTCACTATGCTTGGTCAGAAGAGAAACTTCAGTATGGATTGGAGCATGGAAACCCTGGGGAGCCAGAGGGATGGGGCTGAGAGGCAGGGCCTGTGGGGCAGCAGGGCAGGGCTGCACTGACTCTGAGGATAGGGGAACCCCAAGGGCCTAAGTAGGGGGCTACTTAGAAAGCCCCCTCCAGCTGCTGTGTGGAAGGAGAGCCGAAGAAGAGGCAAGAGAGGAGGACAGAGGGGAGAGGGTGAGGGACGTAGGAGAAAATCGGGCTGAGTGGGTCATGGCAGTCTGCTCAGCAGGGTCTGAGGAAGCCCAAGTGGTGTGGTCAGATGGTGGCCCCTGGTTATTACTTAGCCCCAGGGTGATCTTATAGAGAGTGGCCCCACTGAGGTGGTAAAGGAGAAAGACAGATGGGAGCAGAGGAGAGACGAGAGGGGGACAGGAGGCCTCCTGTAGACAATTCTGTGTATTCTCCCAGGAGGGAGCAGGGTGGTGGTTGCAGGGAAATGTAGGGCCAGGAACATGTTTAGGGGAGGTTTCTTGAGGATGGGAGGGGCTTAACTATGTTTTTGGACTGGGGGAACAGCAGCAGGGTGAAGAGGGTGAAGTTGAAAAAGAGTCTTGCCCTCTGACCTCACTGCCTACCCCCACTCTACCTCCATGAGAGGGAGGGCCTGGCCATCCAGCCCAGGCCACCAGCTAGATGGTGTAGATGGTGCCCACAAGCTCTACGGGACCCAGGCCTGCTCAGGGTGAAGAGCACCTCCCCTTCCCCTGCCTTCTTGTGTGGGTTCCATCAGGAGGGGAGACCTTCCCATGATGCCCCTGCAGGTAGAGATGGAGCCACTGTGGCTGTTGCGGGCACTGGATCCTGGCCACCCACACAGTGCATATCGAAGATCCCACACACAGAGCTTACACCGGGCATACACATGCCCACGGAGACCCCACACGGGGTGCACACATGTGTACACACATGCACACAGGGCTCACACAGGATACTCATGTGCATGCACACACACGAAGGGCACAGAGGTTTTACACGTGCGCACCCACGCCGCTCACAATATATATATGTGTACATGTACGCGCATACACAGAGGGCCACACAGAGGCCATGCCTCAGTCTGAAAGAGGGGAGGCCCTCTGGATGCCGGCGTCGCAGTTGTTTTTGTCCTCGGTAAAACAACCAGGTCATCACCTGAATCTCCACTTTCCACTCTGCCCTGCCCTCCACTTGTCCACTTTCTCTCAGCCCGCCTGGCCGCCTTCTTTTCTACCTGGATCATGGCATCGAGGACTCGCCTTAGTCCATTCCATGCCCCAGCTCTGCTGGGAACACCAGAGACCTGCAGAGGCTGCCCTGCGGGCCACCCCCACTGCGTGGGGCCAGGGGACAGGTCTGGCAGAAGCCACTTCTGAATTCTGCAGTGAGCGCCCTAATGGTGGGGTCCCGCCTCCGATCTCACCCTCCGCCTAAAGCAGTTCTAGATGGCCAGGTCTTGACGGACAGTGGCCAGTGACGCCTTGCTGCGGCCGCTGCCACCCTCGCAGTCGCCGGCCGGCGCCCGGTGAGCATAGGCGGTAAAAAATGTTTATTGATATTGCCTTATTACTGATGAAAAACCATTCAACTTCCTTCTAGAGGTGAGGGATTAGCATCGCATGAGAGGCTGGGCCCCAAACCTTATTGTCATAGTACCATCTCTAAGAATTCAGAACTGTCTAATGGGTGGGGGAAATAGATAAAAGAAACCAAAGAGCTCCCTTCCCTCCCCAACCAAAAGAATTCATGAAAATCCTAATAACGGGAAAATTACTATTTAGGAATTTACCAACTTAAGGAAAAAATGAATTGGATGGCCAAGGTCAGGCATACGCTTATGAAATCTCTTACAGAAATGTCTTCATTCAGTAAAATACACCT
>NW_006443570.1:1930793-1963157 GCF_000325575.1 Pteropus alecto | reverse complement strand
GCGACCGCGCCGCCCGGCTCCTTGCTCGCCTGGTGCATAGAGTAGATGACGAACAGCACCGGCGGAGCCGAGAGCAGCAGGATGTGGAAGAGCCAGAAGCGGTAGTGGGAGACCGGGAAGGCGCGGTCGTAGCAGACCTGGCGACAGCCCGGCTGCAGCGTGTTGCACACGAACTCCTCCTGCTCGTCCTCGAACACGGCGCCGCCCACCGTGGCCAGCACGAGGATGCGGAATATCAGCATGATCACCAGCCACAGGCGTCCCACGAGCGGCGACTGCAGCTGCACGGCGTCCAGCAGCGAGCTGAGGAACGTCCACTCCCCCATGGTACTAGGGACACAGGGCGGGGGTCAGAGGCCGTCGATCCGCGCCCTCCACCCCTCCATGCCCATGGGGTGGGACCAGTTAGACCTCCTCTAACTTGGGGCGAGTTGGGGGTCAGCTATGTCTGCGTTTAGCAGGGATTTTGTGGGAACAAAGGAGTTAGCGGTGGTGGGGGGCAGGAGGGGTTAAGTGATTCTCAATTATGGGTGTCCATCTCCCTGGGGCCAGTGGGTGCTGGAGAAGAGCTGATGGGTGCTGGGGAAGAGCTGCACCCTGGTGCTCTAGACAGACCGGTAGCCTGCTTATTTGGATCCTGTGCCCCGCCGGAGTCCCGATGTGTAGGGGACTTGGAGGTCAGCAGGGCCAACCCGACTGCATTTGTAGAAGCAGGAACCATCTGCACCCCGAGTGCTCAGGGCTGATTTCCATGGGCAGGGGTGGTGCCTGGAATCCAGGACTCCAGGCCCAATTTGGTACCCTAGGGAGAGAAGGGAGCCACAGACCCAGAGGGACCCCACCTCCTTCTTTCTCTGCCCTCGTTACTGCAATAATTCCTCTCAAAATTGTGGGGTGACACGAAAGTAGCCCTCTATTCCATAACTCTATCGAGATCCTTTGTCCTGAGCGTCCCCTGCTATCCGACCTCAATGAGGCAAGACTGCGGACCCAGCCCTCTCCCATCTCCTTCCTGGCGCCCCTTGGCTTCTAGTCTCCCACATCTCCTGGGAGCCTCCCAAAACTCATACTCACAAGCCCCACAGGCCCCTGTTGCTCCCAGGCCCTCAGCCGACCCCACTCACCCTGTGGCTGGAGCTGAGGTGTTAGAGCTGAGTGAGGGATCTTGGGAGACGGCTGGGACCTGTTCCTCCTGGTCCTTCTTTCATTTTCCCTTTCCGCTTTGGCCGGGATGGATGACAGGACAGGATGGCCGAGAGGGGCTAGCTCTCCCCCCTCTCTTAAAGGGACAGGGTGACCCTGTTGGCTGGGTCCACCCTTGGGAAAAGCCGCAGGGCCACGCCCCTTGCTGGGCTCTGCCAGCTCTCCCTTTCCCTCCATCCCCATCCTGCATGTTGTGTCTGGAAATGGGGGAGGGGGTTAACCAGAGCTGTATCCCTTATCGAGGGAACCACATGGAAGCCCATCCCCAACAGACTTCCCCCAAACTGGAAGGCCTAGATCTACCATGAACCATCTCCTTCGAAGGCGGTCTTCGCTATGAGGGAGGTTTGGTGCTGGTGTTGGGGGTACTGGTATTTTAAGAAGCGGCACACACCTAGTGACTATGATTCCAGCTCTGCTACTGACCTTTGACAAGTCACTGAGCTCTTCTGGGCCAGAGTCTCCTGGCTTGTTAATGGAGGAGGCTGGGCCAGCTGACCCCCAAGTTTCCTTCCATCTCTACATCTTAATGCTCAGGTCCCAGTCATGTTACAGAGAACAGAAAGAAAACTGCCACATGGAAAAACATTAAGGGATCAAGAGTGGCTGGTGGCCTTGGTAGTTAAAGAAAAGCTTTTGCTTCCTTCCTGCTTTTCTGTAATTTCCAGACTTACTACAATGAGCATGTTATTTCATAAGAGATAAAAGCTTCTCTTCCTCCATCCTGCTCTGAATCGTATCATCTTTGGGTTCAGGTGGCAGGAGAAGCCGTCCTATAGGGGAGGAGAGCTAGGATGACCCATGATGACCTGAGCAGCCAGAGAGGGGACACTCTCCGGTAGATACTTTTTATTTGTCCCTTCTGCCTTTCTAGGTGTCTTCCCAGACCACACACCATTTCCCTCCCTCACGGGGGCACCTGCTCTGGGCCACGCCCTGTACAGAGCCCATCACATCTGAGCCACTGAGGGGCATGGGATCCCTGGCAGAAGGGAAGCTGAGACTCAAAGAATCTATGCCACTTGCCCACAGTCACACAGCCAGGAAATAGCAGGCGCCAGCCTCATGCCTGGCCTGACTGGTTCTGAGTTCATACTCTTAAGCCCATCATGGAACTGTCCTCCCTCCAGCCTGGCTGGCTTTCCCAGGTGGTATCCTAGGGCCTGTTCGTCCCCAGAGCTTTGGCCGGACTGGTGGGCCGTGCCTGCCCTGCTTTGCCTGCTCAATGACATTTCTTCTCCCCTTTGGTCAGGGGGACTGTATGATTTTCCATGTTGACAGGGACCCCCTGGCCTGATTTTAGGGAGGGGTCGGAAATGTGCCTTTTACCCACAGTGGTTCAGGGGCCCAGCCCCGCCTGGAAAAACCCTAGGTCAACCCTCTCCGCCTTTGTGCAGGGTTCCCTTGGGAGTGGACCTGGGTGGGGAGACACTACCCTGGATGAAGTCCAGAGGAAAGTGCATGCTGGGGCCCCACATTCCAAAAACAGGAAGTGAGGTGGGGGCCCTGCCGATCTCCCATCCTGATCCCCCTCCTGCTTTTGGCAAAGCTGCTCCCTGACCCCCAACCCCAATCCCCAGCTGTGGGGGCACAGGGACACACCTGATCTCCCTTGACTGTCCAGGAATGGTCCCTACTCTGTCCCCATGGCCTCTGCTGGATCAGGCCACTGGCCCAGCCTGGAAAAACCCCATCAACCCCTTCTGCCTGTTGGGAGTGGAAAGTGGCAGAGGTGGTAGGCTTGGGGGAAGGAGGTGGAGAGCCCATGGTCACCCTGTGGCATACCCGAGCTCTGATGCCACAGGGCCAGACACAGGAGACTGCAATCTCGGGCCCATCCTCCTTCCCAGATAGCGCTGTCCAGCCTAGGAGGAGGTGTCGCTGATGCTAACCAGGGCTGGCGGCATATGGCCCTGTTCTTGGCTGTACTTGAGGTCTGGGGCTGGGCTGAGAGGCCCATACTGCCCTGGTCCATGTTCAGTCTCTGTCCCAGACACTATTCTACCCCTTCTGGCTGTGGATCCACTTCTCACATCTGCTGCTCATGGACACACATATGCAGACACATATGTGTAAGCCTTTACAGGGACGTTGCCTTTTAGTGTGGCCTTCCCTAGCTGCCCTAACTGGAATTTAAACCCCTACTTCCCGTCCCTTTTCTCGGCTTTATTTCCTTTGCACTGATCAGCACATAACATACTTTATGTTTTTCTTATATATCCTGTGTAGCATCCTTCTCTTCCATTAGCATGTAAGCTCTGTGAGGGCAGGGATTTGGGGCGCTTTATTCACTCTCCTGTCCTCAGGACCTAGAACAGATCCTAGCACATAGTAGATGCTCAATTAATATTTATTGGGTGGATGAATGAATGAAGTGGGGTGGGAGACTGAGGAGGGTGCAGATCTTCTCTGCCCCAAGACAACGAGAACTCTGGTGGGTCCCCTGCTTCAGTTGCTTATTCCGGTGTCCCCTAGAGCTGTGATCACTGGGGTGGCCAATTTAGTCTGAGATCAGTAATCAGGACGTCCAGTCTTGGGTAGAAGTAAAAACTCCAGAATGGATTAATGGTAAAATTCTCCTGCCCCCAGCTCAGCCTGGGCGGGAAGGGGGAGAGGGCGGCAGGCGGTGGGCGTGGTTGCTTCTCCTTGGGGACTTCTCTTCGTCCTCGGCAGCCCCTCCCCCGCCTGGCCACACAGTTTCTGACTCTTCAGACTCTTCCAGGCTGGAAAACCCTCCAGGTAGGACCACCTTCCGTTCACTGGTCACCCCTGCTTCTCTCTTGTTTGCCCCGGCCCCCGGCTTTCACTGGGACCGGCTCGATGGCCAGGCCTTACCTCCTCCCTTGGCTTTTTGCAACGGCAAAAGTACTAAACAGTGGCTTACACCAGAGAGAAGCTTGTTTCTCCCTCACATAACAGGAGGAGGGCGGTGGGCCTTTCAGAGCTGGTGGAAAAGTGCCCCAGGGCACAGGCTCTTTCTAAACCCCTCCCTTGGTGTGGTCCTGGTCCTCCTCCATGTTCCATAGATTATTCCTATCCAGGGAGCAGATGAAGGAAGGGATGAAGGCGGAAGAAATAGATGCAAGGACTTCTTTCTCTTAGAAAAGTCCTGGGAAGTTGCAGTGTGACCCATCTGCTCACATGTCGTGGGCCAGGGTGGCCTTCCGCAAGGAAGGCTGGGAAATGTAGTCTTTATTCTAGGCGGCCTTGCACCCTTGAAGGGAGAATTTAGCCTTAATTGTCACAAATCTGCTTCTAGTATTGGCCCTCCACGCTGACTTGGGGAGTCAGAGACTCAGTTCCTTCTGAGTCTGACCCTAACAGCTGCGCCTGTCCAGTTTCTTCCTCAGGATGAGGGAAACCTCCTGTCTTGCTTGTCGTCTTACCCACAGGCCCTTCCTCCACATGCCTCTACCAAGTCCCGTCCCCGCTTTCTCGTGCTTGAGCAGAGGAGTCATTACTGCCACTGGAGTAATCCCTCCCCTGGTCTCTTCTCCTCACGTCACCCATTTCTAGTTGTATATGTAGCAACTTTGCTCAGTCAGGACAATAACTGGGCCTGATGGTGGCTGGGCCCTACAGGCAGCCTCATCTGAGCCACTGAGGGGCATGGGATTCTCTCTATTCCTTTCCTTGAAAGCCCAGAATGAACTGACAGAAGAAAGAAAGTGCTTTAAGGTTGGGATGAGGAAGGATAAGGATCTGAGTTATCAAGAGATGTCTTTCAAAGTCCCTTTCCCCCTCCATGCAGCTCTGGATGACCCGTGTTTGTAAGTGCCAAGTGGTATAAGCAGCCGCAATCACTGCCTGTAGCCTGAGGTCCCTGACTGTCTCTCCATCACCCCCGGGACAGAGGTGGGATCAGGTTAGCTCAAGATCAATTCTCGGGCAGACCAAAGTAACTCCCTCCCTGAAAACAAGACTCCTGGGTCCAAAGGACTGCCCTCGGCCAGGCCCTGGAAAGTCACAGACAGTTACTAGAGGCAGAAGACAAAGTCACCTGTGTATGACTTTGAGCTTCTTTTTTTCCATCTAAATTAGTATTTACTGTTATGTTCTTTTACACTCACAGGGTGTTTTGGGCCACCTTGAGGCCAATGAAGTTACTATCTTATTCAAAAGAAACAAATTGGACTCCAGAAAGTACTGATGAAAAATGTAAAGGGGAATGTAAAATGACATGACTGCCTTGAAAAGTTTGGTAGTGTCTTATAAAGGTAAACACATACTTAACGAATGACCCAACAGTTCCATGTTGAGGTATTTACCCACGTGATATGAAAAAACATGTCTATAAAAAACATTTTCAATCTAATGTTCCCAACAACTTTATTTATAATAGGCTCAAACTGGAAACAACCCAAACGTCCATCAACAGGTGAAAAGATGAACAATCCATATAGTGGAATAATATCCAGCAATTAGAAAAGAAGGAACTGCTGATATATTCAATAACATGGATAAATTTCAAAAACATTATGCCAAGTGGAAGCCAGACACAAAAGCATACATGCTGTATAATTCCATTTATATAAAGTTCTAGAATAGGAAAAACTTGTAATGATAGGAATCAGATTAATGTTTGTCTGGGGTTGGGGTCAAAGAGACACATAAGAACTTTCTGGGGTGATGGAAATATTTTATGTCATGATTGTGAGGGTTAGTGGTTAGGCAGGAGTATACGTTTGTCAAAAGTCATCAGTCTGTACACTTAGAATGAGTACATTTTATGTTATGTAAATTATATCTCACTAAAGTTGCTTTAAAAAGAAAACCGTAATGTTGGTTGGCACGGAAATCCTTCTGAGGAGGTGACGAGAGAGAGTCAGCTTTCTTTAAGTCAAGGCGCATCTCTCTCTCTCCACCTCTCTGGGCAGGCTTCTTTCTCCTTCCTGTCCTCACACACTCCGGTTGGTCACCTGTTCCCCTTGATCACCTGCCTCTTTCCCATTCTTTATGAAATGCGCCTATCAATTTGAGTCTGATAGTCTGAAGGGGGTTTTATGGCCCAAATCAATATCCTTGGGTTTGAATTTATATTCAATTTATTAAAAATTTAAATTAAAAAAAACTTTTTCCTTTTAAGCCTTTAAATCCAACTTACATATTGTTTTTCTATTTATACATTTAATACTTTGAGTCTAAAAATAAATCACTTTAACTTATTCTTTAATTAATATTATCTCATAATTTTGGGAAATTAAATTTTCCTAAGCAATGAACACTAATGACAAACCTGACTAATTATTGTATTTCCAAACATTTCCAATGCCTGATGGACTTACAACTCTGACAAGTAATATCTTCATATGCAACTCCTGTAAACCTAATAAACCAAATGTGCAAATGTAGTAGTTCAAGTTCTTTCTAATTTTACAGTAGTGTTTACAAATTTGATCAAAAATATTAAACCTTTTAAATTAAAATTACACCAAAAATAAATTTAAATCAAAATTACAAGGCTAATCAGATTTCTTGATGCCAAATTCTCCTTAAGCATCAGCGACTTTCAAAACATGTAATATGAACACATTATCTGGGATGATTATAAATTTATTCCTAAATTTAACACAAAATTATAAATTCTGTGGGTTCGAATACTTCATTTCTCTATTTCTATCTTGACCTTTAAGATTGTAGTGTCATCTACCCAGCTCAGAACAGTTTAATCATGTCAGGTGGACTGAGAATTTCTAAATCAAACATCAAGATGGAGATTCAGGGTTAGATTCAAGACTCAGACTTGGGACCAGGTTGACTCCTTTCTTGTGGCTGAGCCCTGTCTGCTTTGTCACCGGGGTCCTCAAGCTCACCCCTTTCAGTGGGAATTTGTTTTATAATTCAATCTGTCTGATTGTTTGCTTCTGATTAGTTTCAGGTAAAATGTTTTTGAAGAGATTACTACATAGGACAAATTATGTCACTTTGTCTCATTATTGGAGTATTAAATTTGATCACTTAGTTAATGTGGTGTCTGCCAGGGCTCTCCATCATATATGTAACTTTTTGCTTTGGAATTTATTAAAGGTATGTGTTCATGTTCTCATTTTTAGTCTTTTCCTGTTTGCTTCATGTCTCTTATTTGGCAAAGACAATTACGAAGCACATAATTTGGATAAGTCCTCCCTGAATTCTATAACCATACACATGGCAATGCAACCGTTTCTTCATCCAGTTCAAACTCCTCTGTTCCATCTGGCAAGAAAAGATGTATTAGTGGTTTCATGGAGATTCTTCAAGATAGGATCATAGTCTCCCCAAGGTGCACTGAAAATCTCTCCCCAATAACCACAGTGCATGTTTTGGTTAATTCCAGATCATATTGGTAGGTGACATCTTTAGTTCTCTTAAGTGGGTCTCTGCATAAAAACAATCTGAGATCACGGCATCTCTAACACAGAGGTCAGAGTATCACTTAGGAGGAATATTGGCCGCCATTTTCCACTCACTTTTGTTCATGCTGGATTTTCCACAATTGAGGACCCAGCTACTGTGTCAGAAGGGAGTTTTATGTACTATACAAAATGCTATACGAAAGCTGTAGCCTAAGCAAATGACCTGCTTGCTAGTCTGCCTCATGGCCACTGCTGCAGCCCTCGGAAAGTGACTCAGTGAAGAGGTTCAGTATTATCACATGACTGCAGTGTGGGCCACAACTGCTGAGCACAGTGCCACCTTTGTCTGCTCATCCTCCTCGGTGTCATACCTTTCGGTGGTCCTCTGATTAAGGTCTCTGCCTACACTCTCTCCTCCAGTTTATAGTTGTAGCTTTCATAGCAAATCAAAGATGGCCTTACGTAGACAAAAAACATCAGGGTCTTTGGAAATCTTGTGGTGCACTAGACCAGGAAAAATAATTTCAGATCCGAAGGCAGCTTGAAGTTGGCTTGTTTTTAGACTCCTTGTTTCCCAGAGCAACTTGACTGCTGGTTCAAGTGCTGTCATTATCAGGACTTACAGCTGTGTAACCTTTATGCAAATCAGCTGGTGGGCAGCTCTTTAAATCAGCTGTGAACTTTTTTGTATCTGGGGGTTGTATAAACAGAAAAAATTAAGACTACAAGGCTCTTTAGAAGATGTTTTAATGGAAATTTTCATCTCTTTAGTTATCCCAAGAGGACCCACTTTGATGTGGTTGAGAAATGTTGGAAGGTGATTCTGGGTTGAGCTCTAGCCACCGCTCAGTAGCTTCACGAACTGTCCTCTCATTTTCCACAGGTAAATGGTCACCACTGACGCCTATCAGTAGGTCACGTGGCAGATACATGGAAGCTTTCTGGTGGTACCCAGAAGTGAACTTGTGCCCAATAATCTTTTAGCATCCTATTTCCTTACAAACGGTTAGGCAGAACTCAACAATTCTCTGCCCTTATTTTTTATTAAATACTTTTGACATTGTTGCAACACATCTTCTCCTTGTAGCAAACATATTTCATAAAACTGTTGTACAGTGCTGTCATTTATTGCCAAATTACTGTGTGTACACAAGTTACTCTCATCTATAAGGCAGTACAGTGACACCAACATTCCCTAGGTGTGAATGTGTTTCTTATTACTAATTCACTCATGAACATGACCTGAAGTAAGAACTGTCTACAGCCATGCTACCTTGAATGTGCCCGATCTCGTCTGATCTCGGAAGCTAAGCCGGGTCGGGCCTGGTTAGTACTTGGATGGGAGACCACCTAGGAATTCTGGGTGCTATAAGCATTTAAAAAAAAAAGAATGACACATTGCAAGAACGATCTTATGACAATGGGGTTCAATGCCTTCGATAGCAAACACTACGCCAGTGAAGAACTGCTCTTTGTTAAAGAGTTTTAACTGGTCCAGCAAAGATACAGCATATTCAAGATCGATCTCTTGTGATAGATATGACTGTATCCTATGAATATCTTTAGAACGAGATTGGAAAAATTAGTCTTTCTAATGAAAGAGGATCGAGTGAAGGATTCCTAAGAAAAAAGAAACTCCAAGTGAACTTATTTGCAGCATTGAGAACCGTGGCTGGCATATCCACTGTCCCAGGTCATCTTGGGTTTTTTAGATACTAAAATGGACTTTAGAACCAATAGGATATAGATTAAGTCCTCATTTAATGTTGATGATAGATGATGTAATTCAGTCCAAGTTCGAAGGCCTGACACCCGGGAGCACAGATGTCCAAAAGCAGACTGAATGTCTTAGCTGAGAGGCAGCAAATTTGCCCTTCTCCCACCTTTTTCTATTCAGGTCCTCGATGGTTTAGATGATGCCCACGTGCATTGGTGAGGGTGATCATCTTCTTTGCTCAAGTCTACTGATTCAAATGCTAATTTATTCTGGACACATTGTCACACTCAGAAATCATATTTTACCAGCTATCTGGGCATCCTTTAACCCAGTCAAATGGATGCATACAATTAGCCATCACAGTTTTTCAACACAGCCTGCAGACATCTTGCTCAGGTTTGTAATGGTGCAGCACATGAGTGAAAGAGAAAAATACTTGAGGTTGATTCCTGGAGTGGTACCAGTTCGGTATCACATTAAAACGAGAACTTATACATTAGTTTTATAAGCAGAAAAAAATATAAAGTTATTTTCATTTTGAAAGAAATGTTTGAAAGAAAATGTTAATTTTTGTAAAATATAGGAAAATGCAGGAAAAAAACCAAAAATCACTCAAATTTCATTATTCAGAGAAAAGCAGCTGACATTTTGCTGCAACCTGCAATAGGTCTTTCCATGCATATAGCGTTGGCTCTCATATTTTAGCGTGTATCAGAATTAACTAGAGTGCTTGTTAAAACAAATACTTTTAAGTCAGTTCTGGGGTGGGCCCAATAATTTGAATTTCTAACAAACTCTCAGGTCATGCTCATACTGCTGGTCGAGGGACCACACATAAAGCACTGATATATAGTTCACACTTTTGCTGTTCCAAGTAGGGTCTCCAACCAGCAGCATTGACATCACTTGGGGACTTGTTAGTAATGCAATCTCTGGCCCCACCCCCAGACTTACTGACTCAGAATCTGCAGTTTAACAAGATCCCTAAAGGATTTGTAAATCCAAATTTTTGAGGAGCACTGGTTTATATTTGAGCCTCATACTATCTAGCCTTTCCTCCCTACTTTGCTGCGGTATGAATTACACAAAATAAGATGCACTATTTTATAAGATAATTCGATGAGTTTTGATGAATTATATAGGATAGTTCTGTATCTCCCCCTCCCCCAACATGACTTTCCCATGTTGTTAAATGTTCTGCTGTTCAGTTTCTCACTAGTGTAAATAATGCTTCTGGACACAAATGTTTTTTCAGACTTCAGAATAATTTTCCAAAAGTAGAATTACTGAGGAATGGGATACTGGGCAGACAAGAACAGATGTCCACTACTCTAGAAGAAAGTGAATTAAAATTTTTTGTGTTAGGGTTTCAGGAAAAATGGCAAGAAATCACTTCAAAAAAATTCCATTGCAGAACAGTGGGATGTAATGCATCTTAAAAAACAAAAAAAGCTTATTAGTCTTACTAGCTTTGTGTATCACTTATCAACTAATACCATTTTTGGATCCCTTACTTTCCCTATAACCATTCTTTTGTAATTTCTAATCTATGTGATATCTATTTATCTAGGCGATGTTTCACATGTGTAGGAAATAACTACATTCTATAAAAGGTCTAAATGTGCATAACCACCAAGGTTACTAGTACTAGAATTTTTATCTCCTAGAATATCAGTGGCTTAAAAAATGAATAGTCAAGGAATGTATTCACGAGGAGTCTTTTTAGTTAGCAAGTACTTTAGCGTTCAGGAGCAAACTTCTACTTTCAAAAGGGAAACATTTCTGATATTTTCCTTTCCAAAGAGTTTACATCTTTTTTCCCATTATTTATTTTGTACAAATACGTATTTACCAGACAGGGATTTCATCTTTGATTTGCTTTCTTTACTCAGCAATGTTGTATATTTTCAAGTCAATAAATAACATATATGATCATTCTTAATGAGTAACTGGTATTCCTCATTGTACTATAATTTAAACCAATTGTTTTACTAAATGTCTCCTATTGCTGAACATTTAAGTTTACTATCAATTTTATTGTTACACTTAAGTAATAAGCACCTTTGTATGTGGCTTTTTTGAGATAATTGTAGATTTACATGTAGTCGTGAGAAACAATACAGAGATCTGCTATATGTTTTGCCCACTTTCCCCTAATGGTGGCATTTTTCCAAGTTATATCATAACCAGGGTATTGATATCTCCTGTGTTACTTGAACTTGCATTTGTGTGTTTACATAGTTTTTTGCACATGTTCAACCAATTCTTCTCTTGAACCGAATTTAAGTGAGACTTGCTACGACAAGAAGCTTGGTCTTTTCTGTCCAGATTCTGATGAAAGGACTCGTTTTTTCATATTTTTGTCGACAGTCCCCTTGGGGATGTTTAGGATATCCCTCTGTAACTCAAGATCACTTTTCTTTTAGTACCTTTTAAAATCATTTTATTTTTGACATTTAAACATTTAGTCTACTTGAACTTACTTAAGTGTAAGGTATGAGGAGGGGATGGATTTATCTAACTTTTTTTTTTCTAAGTGATTAGCGAGTTGCCCTGATATAATTGACTGATATCAAGCAGTTGATTATGTTATCAAAATAGCTGTTAAAATAGTGAATCATTAAAAAAAGCCCTCATGCATATTTAAAACTACTGATGTGGGGCCAAGGCCATTTGAGAGTGGAGAAGAACTTAGTACTCGTGTATGAAATCCATGAACAAACCTGGTTGGCCCTGCGTAGGTCCTGGTGCCTATCCCTTAGAACTATCACTATGGCCAGGTGCTGTCAGGCACATCAGAATATGATCAGAGTAGTTTTCAAACAGAAGTGAAAAAAAAAAAGGGTCTAAATTCTTATATAGAAAAAAAAGGAAGTGAAGAGGGATAGATTTTAAAGTTTCAAAAGGGTATAGTGCAGGAGGAATAAAGGACAAAGAATGGGTTGCAATGTTTAGAACATTTTATTAAAGTACAAAATTGCTGGAATTTAGCTAAATAGAAAAACATATTAAATATTTACAAAAACATTGATAACACTATTCAAATCACAGATGTGTAAAATGCAGAAAGGTCTTTAAAAAGTTTACAAGTTGAAAATTATGGAGATTTCTCAAAATGGATATAAAAGCTCATTGCTGAATATGGTATCAATAAAATATTTAAGGTCTCTGAATGAATGCTGTCCCCACTCTTCTGCAATCTAGTGCTCCCCAGAAATTTGTTCTTTGGGAAATTCAGACTCAGAGGCAGCCAGAGGGGACAGTCAAGAGTTGAGACAGCACTGGTTTATATAACTTATGGTCTAATTTTCTTCATCCTCTTGACTGTGTTGAGGTTCTACAGACACAGCCAAGGTGTTTTTCTTTAGCCTCTGCTGACATTCTAAAAGAGTATGAAGAATATGAGCAATATCTCATTGTTTGAACAAAAATTCAGCACATAAAAGGCTGAGTGGGGAGTATTTGTACTAGAACTATAAAATTCTATCTGATGGAAAATTACCTATATAACTAAGATAAAACAGAATTAATCATGCTCTATCTCATATTTATGAAGGTAAGAAAGGAGGCACAGTAGACACTTTTATATCAAAGTGCTCCAATTTTAGCTTAATGTATGGTCAATAAACAAACTACATTATGCTGGAATGACCACATAACTATCTCTGGAGTCCAGAAGTTAAAATCAGATTTTAAAGACAAAAGGAAACAGAATGAAAATACAGACAAAGCAGAGAAAAAAACAATGCCCATGAGATGTATCACCATTTAGACTGTATCATAAAAAGATAAGGGACGCTGGGCTCTACATACTTCACTTTGGTGATTTTAGATCAAAACTACTTTCCCCAAACTAAATTTAAAGGGGAGGAAATTAAGAGATTCAAACCAGTCTTGGGCTCAATAAGACCACTAAAAATAGTCACCTCACATTTTAAAACAGATCATCTTCATCTGATTCTTCAAGGTACTTTATCGGCTTCTTTGCCCGCCCAGATTTTACACGAGGAGCCACAGCTGAGTCTAAGTCCAGGTGGAAGTCATCACTCTCCCCCTTGGATTTCTGAAAGAGAAAAGCCCAAGTAATTTTGCACGATGTCAACCTGACAGTAGAATCACAATGTAAAAAATATAGCAACAGACTACAATTCACGTTTTCCATATTCTAATAAATATTAAGAAATAAATCTAAGGCAACTCTCTCATTGACTAAGTGGCATAGGTAACCGTTACAACTAAACTAAATACAGGTAAAGCTAATGGATTATGGGGTTTAAATTTATTTTCTTAAAAATGTGCCAAATTATTAAGAGGAAAGCTTGGTTATATGTTTTAAAACATCAGTAGCAAAAGGACTGATTAGGATAAACACTCACCTTGCTTGTGACTGCTTTAGAAATCATTTTCTCAAAGTTAGAGTCGGAATCATCAGAAGTGGATGGCTTTCTTTTGCGGCGAGTCTTGGTTTTGGGGGGATCAGGCTTTTGAGGGGCATCAGAATTCACGCCTGGATCCTTTTTGGTTCTTTTTGGTGCAGCCCTTTTTTTGGCACCTGTAGTCGAGGTGGAAGACTGACCTGCAAGTCACCACAGGCATTCATCATGACGCTCTGAATGAACTGTTCTCAGTGTGAACTTTAACAACCTGTTGACTGCTTGTATTTAATACAGGAAAAGACAATCTAATGGAACTGAAAATACATTAGAGAATCAAAGAATTCTTAAGCATCCAATTTTTTTTATAAGTATGTTATACCTTAATCATTAGCAACTTTTTTTAGGATTAGTTTACAAATCCTATCCCCATCATAGAAATGAGCTAGATAATGCCTGGCATTTTGAGAAATGTATTGATTTTAAACCTTTTGACTACAAATTTTGATTATAAAAATTTAAAGATTTGTTTTCATTTGGAAAAGATGTAATTTCAATATCAACAGTAATTTTGAGGAATAAAAAATTGAAATTGACTTGCGGTAGCCAGTTATTTAATCCCAATATTAACCCATTTCAAAGATTTGGCTTACTTTTTGCTGCCGTCTTCTTCACTGTCACGTTCTTTTTAGAAACAGGGTTTACAATTTCTGTTTCGGCTGGGAAATCAGCAGCAGGAGAACTTGGAGAAAGTGGAACATCGTCCTTGGCATCATCAGCATCAAAGTCCGTTACTTCAAATGAAAAGGAAAATAGTACATTTAAGCAACACATGAAATTCCATTCGCTGCTTTCTCCTGCCTATGAATTCCTATTTAAACACCAAGCCTGACTCTTTGGAAATATTTAAAACACTTTTATAACTTTGTTCTAATTTCTGGATTCTCCATTAGCAAAAACAGCCTTTTTTTTTTTTTTTGGTCTCTCTAGCACCTAGCATAGTACCCGGGACAAGCACATGATTACTTTTAGTATATTAAGTGTAGAATCTATTTATGTGCAAAACTAAACCTATTGAACAACATCAATGTAATGCTCACGAGAACTCACATTTGTTTTCAAATGTAGTCCGGATTTGAACTCAGTTGGACCTGAGCACCCCAGTAAAGCAGATGATTCACAATTTTTACATAAATACATACCTGACGTGGTGCTCTTCTGTGGCTTCAGTTCTTTGTTAGCACGTCTAGAATAAAAATAACACATCCTGACAACCAATTCTAAATGTGTCAAATAATAAAGACTACATCAGCTATTAAAAATAATAATGATAAAATCCATATCAGAGAAGATACTTACTTCGGGGAAGTTCTGGTCTTAACTGGACTAGCATCAGATGGCACAAAATCTTCATCTTGAGTTTCTTGATCAAAATCTGAGAAATCTTCATCTGAATCTAAATCCACTGTGAATTTGGTTTTTGCTATTAAAAACATATATATACAAAGAGTCAGAGAGTAATAGGTGAAATATTTAATCCACAGATTGATGTCACATTTCATGAAGACTTAAATTTCATTTTAATCTCCTACAAGAAGCTTTAGAATTTTTTAAGATGCTTTAGTTTTTTAAAAATTTAATATTTAAAAATTTATATAATTTTAAATTTAAAATAAAAAAAATTACTGCCCCAAGAGATAATTTCTGGGATCAAGTGCCCTGAAATATATTGGCCATTCAAATCTCTCAGAATATCCACATGTTCTCCAGTTTTTCTTACTTGCTGCTCTCCGTGGCTCTATTTCTCGTGGAGGGACATCAAAATCACTTTCGTTACTGCTCGCATCTGATTCTGAATCAGACCAGGGGTTTCTCTTCTTTCCTTTTTTGACTGGTTTAAATGGCAATGTAGTTTGTTTCTTCGTCTTGGTACCTGGAGGGGAGAAAGGAATTAACCACCTTCACATATTCTTAGATGCGCGTTTCTTCATCTATCATCCATTCATCCTTCGAATATTCATTAAGCTCTGTGCAATGGTAAACAGAAACAGATGTGGTTCCTCCTCTTGTGTAGCTTTTAGCTTGGTCATCTATTCCTATAAACAAATGCCAACTGTTTATGCAGGGTACGTAGTATGTATACATATATGAGGCTTCTCCAAGAAAGAGATGATTGAGCTGAGATCCGAAGGTTAAATAAAAATTAACTAGTTGCAGGGAGGTGGGTGATGACACATTTCAGTTCAGGACATAGCATGTGAGAAAACAATGCACGCAGACAACTGGAAAAAATCCCATTATGGCTGGAGAGTAGAAGTTAGTGGGGAGAATGGTTGGTCTTGTTAAGGATTTTGTTTTAAACAGGGAACCAATATGATCAGATTTACCTCTTAAAAAGTTCTCTCAGGCTGAAGAGTGGAGATCAGAACGGGGCAAGAATAGAAGCAAGGAGCTCAACAGAAGGTTAATGCTGAAGTCAAGGCAAGGGAGACAATTCAATGGGAAAAGAATGGCTGGGACCAAAACTTGAGGGACGTTTAATGGCAGTTTGAAGTTGCTAAATCTTGTTAATTCTTTCCCCAAAATGTCTCATATACCCATTCAGAGATCTTTATTTCCCTCATTCTGGCCCACAAAGATTACAAGGCAGTCTCTGTATTGTTCTGATATAGTCCTTTCTTCATATTTTTATCAGTATACCTATCGATTTCTTATTCTCTAGTTGACTCTCATCTATCTTCCAACAAACCAGTTTCCTAGCTCTGCATAATCTGGTTTACCTATGTTCTTATTATTTTCCAATATAAAAACCCCCACTCTGTTAAGGGAGCCTTCTCATTGTCCGATGCATATTATGTGCCCATATTTCTTCTTCCAATCTAGAATGCTTAGATCTTACCTAATCTTCATGACGCTAACCCAAGTTTTACTTTTTTCACAAAGCCTCTATAATCTCACCTTTCTCTAATCTTTACAGTGGCTAGTATATGCTGCTCTAACTTTCTTTCTTGATAGAAAGGGCAAATGCCACGCACTCCCACTTCTTTGCCATCACAATATTTGAGATAGTGATGGGAACATGAATGCTCACCATACGTACCTGATGTATTGGTTTTACATGCTAAATGACTGCTAGTTGGGTTTCAAGTTAAATGTGTGCTGCATTTTAGGCCCTATATAATTTTGCACAGTATGGCACACACAGCATACCTTTATTCCTTCTTTTTAACACTGCGGTGTTTCTATCTGTTTTATTCATTTTTGTATTTCCCACAGGAGCAAACATTAACTAGCAAAGTAGATACTCAAGGATAGACTCAGATCAATCAATGGAATAGGGTTGAGAATCCATAAATAAACCTTAATATTTATGGTCAATTGATTTTGACAAGGGCAAAGATAGGTTAGCGGGGAAAGAAGTTTTTTCAATAATATAGTACTGGGATAACTGAATATCTACGTGCGAAAGAATGAAGTTGGACTTTTTCCTTATGCTGTATACAGAAATTAATTCAAAATGTATTAGAGATCTAAATATTAAGAGCTGAAACTAAAACTCTGAAGAAAACATAAATCTTCATTATCTTGAATTTGGCAAAAGAGTAAATATGATACCAAAAGCAGGAGCAACAAAAGAATAAAAAATAAATTAGACTCATCAAAATTAAAAACTTGAACTTCAAAGGACACTATCAAGAAAATGAAAAGACAATCCACAGAATGGCAGAAAATATTTCAGAATCATATATCTGATAAGGGACTGGCATCTAGAATATATAAAGAACTCTTAGAACTAACTTAACAATAAAAAGACAAGTAAACCAGTTAGAAAACGGGTAAAGGATCTGAATAGACATTTCTCCAAAGAAATATAAATGGTCAATAAGCACATGAAAAGATGCTCATCATTAGCCAACAGAGAAATGCAAACCCAAACCACAATGAGATACTACTTCACACTCACTAGAATGGCTAGAATGAAAAAGAAAGTGTTGGCAAGGATGTGGAGAAATTGGAACCCTCATGTATTGCTGGTGGGAATGTAAAATGGTGCAGCTGCTTCAGAAAACAGTGTGGCAGTTCCTCAAAAGGTCAGCCATAGAAAAATCATGACCCAGTAATTCTACTCCTAAGAATCTACTCACGAGAAATTAAAACATAAGTCCACGTAAAAACTTGTACATAAATGTTTATAGCAGCATTATTCACAATAGCCAAAAAGTAGAAACAACCCAAATACCAATTGATGAACAATTTAATTTTGATAAAGTCTAATAAAATGTTTATCTCTACCGTGAACTATTATTTGGCAATAAAAAAGAATGTAGTATTGATACATATTACTAACATGGGTCACCCTGGAAAACATTATGGTAAGTGAAAAAAATCAGCAACAGAAGACCACATATTATAGCTCTCCTTCATGTTACTCAATAATAACTTATTGAACATTTAATGTGAAATGTACTAGGTAACAAACATAATTTTATCTCAACTCTATACCATTTTCTTTAAAATGTTTTAATACCTGGTTCTTTTTTCAGTTTCTTCTCTAATCTTTGTTTTAGGCTTTCGGGTTCCATACCATTCTCTTGAGGAGTTCCTTCAGAATTTTCATTCTAAAATATAGCAAGATGAAAATGGTGATGTTCTGCCAACTTACTGTTTGGTATACTATAACGTCAAATATACAAATATATATCTGGTTGAAAAGTGATTTTTTTTTTCCTTTGGGTTCTGGTTAAGAGCTCTGAATAAAGGTATAGGTATGACTTTTTCAAGCTATAAACATTAAAAAAATCAGGCTCTTAAGAAAGGAATGTTATGATATAGGATAAATTCCAAACTATGGAATTAGAAAATTTATAGTAGAATTTGTTCAATATGGAACAAATTTGTTTTATATGGAAATATGCTTAAAGTGTTTTATGTATAATGTTTCAAGAGTATTACCTTAATTTTCCTTTTAATTTTCTTTTCTGCCTCTGCTTTCATCTCTATGGTAACTCGGGGAATGACTCTTTTTCCACTTGGTGAAGGCAAAACTTCAGCCATTTGTGTTTTTTTCCCTTTTCCTTTCCCCCCTTTCCCAGGAAGTCCTACTTGTTCATCTTGTTTTTCCTTGGCTTCAACAGTCTACACAAGGAATAGAAGAAAGCGAGTTTATAAGCTAACAAAGACATTACATCTTAGCTACTTTGTAGGGATAGAATAGAAGGCAAAAGTTAAATAGATTTCAATGTTACATCATAAGATAAATTTGTGATAACCTGTTCTATAACTAAGTATACCACTACAATAGTGAAGATATAATTAAGACACACTTTAAAAAGTTCGGAGACAGAAGACTAGGTTCTAATCTTGATTCTACCACTTAACCTTTCTGAAAATAAAAAGGAGAAACTGGGTTAGGAACAAAATACATATGTGCATATATACATATTTATAAACTCAAATTAAGAAATGTGATTTCAGCAATGTATAGTTATCTAATCAACTGATTGCAAGCTGGACATTATACCAAAGTGTAATAATAAAAATTTGTGTTAATCTTTTTAATTTCTGAAATGCTTTTTCCTATGTTAAAAGAATGTTGGAAAACTATATTTGTGAGATTTAAGTAACAGGATCTTCTTAAACTACTGATTGGCTAATGCTGAAGGTAAATTGTCTTTGTCCTTTTAGGTTGACTTGGGGGAATGGGCTGGTCTTCCATATTTTAATTCTCTTTATCTTCTTAGTCCCAACAGGTCAAAAATCAACTCCTGCTCTTTCCTTTCTTTCAAAAAATTTCTAGGTTGTATGTTTCCTGGCATCCTTTAGTCTATTCTAGCTAGTTTTTAACAATCTATTCTTTTATGTGTTATCTTGGAATGTTTCCTTATGCTTCCTATATTCTTTCTATTGCCAATTGTGAAATTTCTTGACAAAGAGGTATATTGCTAGAATATATTATTTCTAACATGGGCATTATAAACTACACACCTCCAGCTCTTCAATAAAAGCAGCCAAGTCTTCTTTCCACAAATCTGATGGACTCTTTTTCTTTAATGTTTCTAGCTCTTGTTCCTTCATAAGATAGTCAGAAAATTAAGAGTTAATATATGTGCAAAAACAGCATTTTCGAGAAGCACACAATTAAGTTTTTACTTTCACCGTTAGAAGATAACGAAGCAACATGTACCATCCACCATCAATAACTCACTTTTTCCTTTCTTAATTTGCATAGTTCATCTTTCTTTTCCTTGGTAAGATACCAAAGAGGCATATCAAGAAGGTAGTTGAAGGTTGGTCCAGTTACAGAGTCACTCTTTTCAGTTTCCTTTTCATTATCGCTCTCTTCGTTTTCTTCTTCATCTGGAACCTAAAGGAGGGATTAAAATGTAGCTTTAATAAGAAATGCGAAACATACATCAGATTATATAGTCATTATATAAATAATTAGATTATATAGTCTTTAAAAACAGAAAAATGCTAATCAAGAAATTACCTTTTGCTGGGCTTCTTTCCAAGCTTTCACAGGATCCGAATCATATCCTCTCTGAATCAAAACTTTAATCAATTCTTTCTTAGGCTTATTTTCTATTTAAAAAACATAAACAGAGATAATGGTTTTGAGCAATATTTTTGGAAAGTGATAAGGTTTTATATAAATTGAAAAGATTAAAATTGGAAATTAAACTATTTGTCTTACTTAAATTTGTACATACTGGTATATATAGCTGACACTTGAACAACTCAGTGGGTTGGGGCGCTGACTACCTGTGCAGTCGAAAATCCCCATATAACCCAACTCCCCCAACTACTCATAGCCTACTACTGACTGGAAGCCTTACCAGTAACAGTTGGTTAACACATATTTTATTATGTTATAGGTATTATATACTGTATTCTTACAATAAAGTTAAAGAAAAAAAATTAAGATCATAAAGTTTGTCTGCTGTGAGGTTTTTCAAATTGTCTCAAATCTCAAAAATATTTTCCAATATACTTATTGAAAAAAAATCTGTGTACAAGCAGACCTGCACAGTTCAAACCGGTATTGCTCAAGGGTAAACTGCAGTTAAGGATTCTCCTTAAACCATTGGGAAATGTAAATTACCACAAGGGGGCAGTCAACTCATGAGGCTGTGATCTAACTATAACCCTCAAAAGAACAAAAGACAATTAAAACCTTAATTTCTGGTAAGTCTCCACCTCGGTTGTTCTCCCTAGTTTTTTTATTTCAGCATTTCACTGGGCAAGTGTTCAGTGCCACTACCCACACATTGTTTTTCTCCATGTTGCATTCATCCCCTTTTTCTACAGTGACTTTCTTTCGATGTCCACAGTAGTCAATACAACCTTTACTTTTTGTTTTTCTTTGAATCATGTCCAATATTACTCATTTTAGTCTTGCCTTAAGTAATAATATCTATAAAAATAAGGAGCTGACATGCTGGTGTTATTTTACATGAAACTGAACATGTAACTATTAAGTTAAACATCTTTGTGTGCCACCAGAAAATCATCCTGTGATTACCAGGAATTTATGCTGTCAAATTTTGGTACATGCTACTATAATCTAGTAGCATGAATTAGTTACCCAGCTTTCCTCATTAGCCCTGGCCAGAAATGAGCTATTTCTTTTAACTTTCCTTATACTCCAAGCTTTAGTCAAAATTGTTTTCTTCCTGGTCACTTAAATCCTGACTCAGTTGCTTCTAGAATGTCTCAAAAGAAAAAAATTCCCTAAGACATGACTCTTTCAGGCTTAAGTACACAATTTACTTATAATAGAAACCATTTATAATTTTACTCCCAGCCTTTTTCTATCAGATTTATTATTTCTTCTCTTGATTAATTTATATAGGAACCTCTTCTAACTCTCATTTCTGTCTAAATGTCAACTAAGTCTTGTTTTCTCGAGATGCTCAATCTAGGAAAAACTATCTCTTTCAAACTATAAATGTCCAATTAAGCATTTCAAAGAAATGCTCATTTAAGTAGCCAGTTGAACTAAATGGAATTTTCCCTCCCTCCTTCCCCAACATTATCTCACCAAAAACGTTTAAAGGAAGTTTGGCATGATTACAGTTTTAGTACAGGCAGTTATTATTCCAAAAACATACCAATGATTATTTTGCCATCTATTTTCTCTAAGATGAAGCGAGCCTGATTGTTCAGTTTAGCAGATTCAGCGCCAAGCATTCCTAGAAGCCATTCTTTTCTTAATCCATAATATTTAAGCCTGAGTTCAAAGAAGTCTCTTAGAATATCCAACGCTGTGTCATATTTCTTTAAACAGCCTACGTGGTCAAAAAGCACCTGTTTTCATGTTTTTGTAAAACAAGAAAAACAAAATTAGGGCCCAGAATAGATAAATTGGCTAAACTTCAACGATTTTAGAGAAATTATTCTTTTAAAATATGAAAGTAGCTTATGATTTCCTTTTAAAATTGATATTAATCTTAACATAAATTGAAACATACGTTATTTCTCATAAAATAAGACCTACCATAGAGTTGCATGTGAGACTAGTTTGGAGTTTGAAGACTTTGTGTAGTCCCACTCTCTCGGCCTCTGCCAGTTTTTCTTCAGTCATTTTCACAACAAACTTCACAGTGGTATCTGTATGGTATTCCCTATAATCTGTTATAAGAGGAGGTGTCTTCTCTGTGCCGTTCAACATTGGTTCCAGAACCTGTTCTTTATATGTCTAAAGAAATAAATAATCCTTCTGTAAGTTTCTAAAAAAACACAGGATCCTGAATATTTAACAAGCGTTAGTACAAAAAGTGTTTCCCCTGATCACAAAAATCAAAAAAGAAATCCACGCTTACTTACCTGGGTCCATGTTCTGATGGGAAGCTCTGAGATTTCAATGGTTGTGGAATTAAGAATAGCCACTTCACCACTAATCACATACTGATTTGGAGCCAGCTCTTCAATAGTACCCTTGAAGTTCTTGTAACTGGGAAGCTAAATTGGTATTTTAAAAAAGAATATATTTTCTAAATGTGAAATCACAACAGCATTAAACAATAAATTTAACTAACATTTAAGTATGAAATAAATTGGATATTTGTGTTCCCTTTAACCATATAGTCCACTAAATTGAAACCAGAGGAAAACTAAGGTTCTTCATATACACAAAATAGTTACCATTGGCAAAGGTTCTTCTCCATCCATCAAAAGCCTGATATTATTCACGACTTCACGAATATCAAAGTTGGGAATTTTGCAGGACCACCCAGTACCAATTCCTTCAGCACCATTTATCAGCACCATGGGTATAATAGGAATGTACCACTCAGGCTCCACACGCTGGTTGTCATCATATAAGAACTTTAATGTGTGATCATCTTGTGGTGGAAATAACAACCGAGCCAAAGGGCTAAAGAAAATAATCAAAGAATGTTATAAAATACTGGGTTTGATATTTAACTTTCATGAAAAGGACATGTGTTATCTCATATCTATACATGAAGATTACCTTGGCTTTACTTGCTGATTCATATTCACTTAACAATATTTATTAAGCACTTTCTATGTGTCAGGCACTGCAGACATAAAGTCTCAGCCTCCAAGGGGCTCACATTCTAGCACAAGAAGCTAGACAATGAACACACATTTTGTCAGGTGGTGGAAGAAATGCTAAGAAAAATAATGCAGGTAAGAGTGATTGAAGAGGTGCTAAGAAATGGTAGGTCCTTTCTGATAGGATAACATCTGAGCAGAAAAGAAACTGAGAGAATGAACCATGCGTTATATGGAGAAAGAGTATTGCAAGCAGAAGGACCAGTAAGTAAAAGGCCCTGAAGAGGGAGTTGCTTGGCATGCACAGACAGAGGCCAGATGTGTTTGGAGCAGTGATAATATGAGATAGAATCAAAAGATATGGGGGGTGGGAGCACAGATCATAGAGGGTCTGGTTAGCTAAAACAGGGCTTTAGACTTTAAAAGGAGTAGTTGAAAGGTTCTGAACCAGTGACCTATTTAAAAAAAACTTAGCTGCCATGAAAAAGAATGGTAGACTATATTATAATTGTTTGGATGAATGGGGTGGCTTAGTATTTTTCCAGAGCAGAGCCCATAGGATTGGACATAAGCAGGGAGAAAAGGAGTCAAGGGTGACTTTAAGGTTTTTAGCCTGAGAATTAGAAGTATGGCATTCCATTTACTGAGACAGGAAGACTAAGGATTTTGCTTTACTTTCTGTTCATTGCAAAGAGTAGCGTAATCAAGCTTTAGTGAGCTAATTTTTTTTTTTTAAACAATAGTCTATCTGCAAAAATACTTTCTGATTAACTGCATTTTTATATATTTTTTGGTCAACAAAATCTCACATTATTTCAAAACTGGAAGTGGCAATCACTAGAAATCTAAAGCATACCCACCTGAGCATTGTGAAGATGTATCGAGGACTAGCAGAATCCTTGCCACCATGCAGCCTGGTACCAAACTGACCAATGGGCTGCAAGAGGTTCAGATTATTGCTACCCACAAAATTCTGAGCCAAATTGATAATGGTCATCATTAGTGACATCTGGAGAAGGAAAAGATTCGTTAATCTGATCTATAGGCCTTTAATAATACATATCCATTATTATGACTAAGCCTGACTGTAATCCTGTAAGGTTTTATGACTATAGATGTTTATTGATGTTTCCCAGATAAATACATGGCAGATTTAGTACCTTAACCTCAGACTTCTGGCTCCACATTCAGGGCTCTTGCTTTCCAATAATTTCAATCAAATCCTTGAAGGCAGAGCTCCTCTCTTCACCCACAGCAGAGTAAAATATTTCCTACTTTGAGTTACAACACTTTTCTCATTTCTACTCTAGCACGTATAACTTTATTCTACAGTGTGTGTATATGTCTTACTCTCTTGGTTAAACTGTGATTATGTCTTGAAGAGAAGAAACATATTTATCTTTGTATACATGGTACATGGTAAGCATCTGAAAATGTTTGTTATGTGAACATTTACTGAGTACTCAGTATACTTTAATGGAAAGCAACAAGCAAGATAATCATTACATTTCAAGTTCTAGAACTTTATAGGCAATCTAGTTCTTTATAACATAATAAATGCAAAAAAGCAATATAATCACAAAATAAAAAAGGAATGTTTGTGTGAAGTCGAATAATTCAGACATATATAAAAAATTGGAAAGTTGCCCTTTTCAATTCCCAGGGATAAAAAAATTAAAAAGATGCCCTTTCCAATTGCCAGAGACAACCAAAATCAATAATTTGGAGCATAGCCTTCTAGACATTTTAAGAATTGTTTTGCCTCTTTTTCTTCCCACTTGACGATAGAACATAAACATTCTTCAATGTTAGTACATAGATTTATTTCAGCTATATTACTAATTCCATAGATGTGTCACAATTTATAACAATTTTCCAATCAATGGACATTTTTGATGTTTAAATTTTAGCATCACAAAATTATAATAGATGTGTCACAATTTATAACAATTTTCCAATCAATGGACATTTTTGATGTTTTAATTTTAGCATCACAAAATTATAATAAACATCACTAAATAACTTTGAACATAGATCCTTGCAGACTTATGAGTATCCTTATAGAAATATTAATTTTAGAAATAGATTTGTTAGGTCAAAGTAAAGTATAAGCACATTTCTAGTCTGATAGATTTCACCAAATTATTCTCTACTACGGATGTGCCAGCTTACAGTCTCACCAAGTGTTTGGACAATGATTTTGCAGGTGTTTCTGCTATAATGCTTTCTAGAAACATTAAAGATTGTGTGTTTACCTCACCATGATGATAAGAGGACATCTCAGCCACTGACCCAGCTAACTGGGCTACCTTCACCTCTCGCTTGTCATTCCGTTTGAAACACGTAAACAAAACCTTTCTCTGACCTGGTTTCAAACCTTCAATATGAAAGAAGTGCAAATATTAGTATCCTTAACTTAACCATTTCTGGGTATTGATTTCTGTTATAATAAAAACAGATTAACAAATTGGAACTCACCATCCACCATAGACGGGATAGATCTCTCGTTATCAGAATTTGAGAACAGGATTAGTTCCTTGTTTATGAAGTCATTGTAGGTCAGATATGTGGTTGTTTGCCCATACAAGTAATCCTGAGGGACCAATGAGAGTATTACATGATCTAGTTTAAAATAATAAAACAAAGAAACTTTTCAGCAGTATTTTCTATAATTCATAAGTCCCTCAAAAATATAGAATTATATGGCAGTATTTTATATGTTTTAAAGATAAAGCAGGTAGAATTGGGTAAAGGGGGTCAAATACATGATGACAAAAAGAGACTTAACTTTGGGTGGTGAACACAATGAAATATACAGATGACATATTATAGAATTGCACACTTGAAACCTATATAGTCTTATTAACTAATGTCACCCCAATAAATTTGATAAAAAGATAAAGCAAATTCAATTGCTGTACAATTAGAAAAAAGTGCATTGTCTTTGTAATTTCTTTCAGGCCCAATACATTCATGCAGTGATTAAATAAGAATATTTATATAGTTATCGATTAGTACACTTTTTATTGACATAACTACTCTTAAATTTGCTATGTCATTCCTGAAAGATCAGTAAATAGTACATTTTGTGGGATATATTTAAAATTTTTACCTCAGGAAGGCCAAGTAACTTTCGTTGTCTTCTATCCTCCATGAAATGAGTTAACCATTCCTTTCGATCATCTATCTGTTTTTTGCTAAAGGCCTGCAAATTAGAAGATGCAAAAGTCACTGGTACTAGGTTCCAAAATATCTCTTGCAGTGATTTATAAAATTAGAATGTATGTATGAAATACAACACATCTTTACCAGGCTGATTGCAGCATCATCTTCAGGACCAGAATATTTGAACTGGATACGATGTCTTTTCATATCTGCAAAGTATTCTTTAGCTTCTTTTGATGTGCTGGTGCCCAAACCTATGCAACCAAGAATACCAAGTTACTGCATATAATCTTGTATAACAGTACGTAATGAAATGAGAAACTTTATATGGGTTTTATTACAAACCTTTGTAATACTTGACTTTCCATTTTTTATGATTTGGTGTAGAACTCTTCCATTCTTCAAATTCAGGCAGACTATAGAATGCCATTTCTTGCTTGTTTTTAGACACCTGTGGTAAAGACCATATTGTTGTGGCTTTGTACACTGCCTGGGTCCTCTGCTTACCACCATATATCACCATACATACATGGGATTATGTGTATATCAAGGGTTGAGAAGTGGGTCTTAAAATATCCATTAATATTAGAAATTAATATACCTTTACAATGGGAGTGATAAATTCCTCCAGAAAACGATGTCGCAGAAGAGAGGGCCAGTTGTGATGGATAAAATTAATCAGCAAGCCTTTGATATGGGAACCGTCTTGGTCCTGGAAATATTTAGAAAGCCAAACACAAGAGAATTATTAGAAATGAAAGAATCATGATTGACATACTGGCAATTTCTCGAAATTTTTTTCATGGGGATCAAAAAAAAGAAGCTATTCAAATATTCAAAGACTATTCAAATCCAGATTCTTAACCTGTATATGTAATGTACATATGAAATAAGCATAACATCTAATTAGATGTCGATTAGAGAGAATGACTAAAGTTTCAAGTAATTTCCTTTCATGCCACAAAAGCAATGCAACAAAAAGACATGTTTAATTTATTTTAACATTCTAAAATGTCTGAAAAGCAAATCTGACCTGATCTGTCATAATCATTATCTTCCCATAACGAAGAGTCTTCAATGAATCTTCATCTTCATAGTTTTTCTTGTATTGAAGACCCACAATCTTGATGATATTGTTAATTTCGGCATTTTCCATTATCTGAAATGGACATATACCAGAAAAAGTAATGTTTTGTTTAGAAATTTGAAAAGAAGAAATACAATGGTATATGTTGCTGGAATTTTCTTGAGCTCCAGTAATTTGAGTTACTTTTAGTCTATATTTTATAAGTCAGAAAGATCTGTTAAGACACTGTAATATACCCAATTCCTTAAAATAACAAGCTATCTAAAATATATTTCAAAAATGTCCAGTGAGGGAATGAAACACAAGCATAAAGTCCTGGATTATGAAACTAAATATAGATTCTAAAGATAGTTTCATATTCTACCTGTTTATGAGAAGCTTCTCGAACATTGAGTATTTTTCCTCTAAGAGGGAAAACCCCATATCTATCTCTCCCAACCACACCAAGGCCTGAAACAGCCAAAGTTTTAGCTGAGTCTCCCTCGGTCAGGATAAGTGTACACTCAGTGGAGTTTCGGCCCCCTAAAATAAAAACACACAAATTAATATCGACACATTAAGTTCAACCTCAAATATTAACTCAGACATGCTGTTACTAGCCAAATAATTTACAATTCATAACAAGTTGGCTTAGGAGTAAAATGGAACTAACAGATATATATTTTAGCTAAAGTTCACAGTAAATTAAAAAATAAAACCTTAGTTTCTTAGGCTAATTTCTCATATGTATACTACTCCTGAATATTCATTTAAGCCTCTGGAGCTTCCTTGAGTTTACTACACTTAGCCCATACTCTTTGCCTTACTGTATCTTTATATGACTTTTCACTCTTCATCAAACCTAGCATAAAAACACTCGGGTTTAACCATTTCTTTGGGGCTTCATTTCCTTTATTTTCTCCTGTGTTACGTAAAACTTACATTAAAAACGTGTATGCTTCTCTTTTGTTAATTTGTCTTTGTCAGTTTAATTTTCAGGGACCTAAGAGGGTTGAGGAAAACCTTTTCCTCTCCTTTAGAGCGACATGTAAATATTTTTGTTTTATACCCCAAAATAATCATCTCAACATTATAACAGCCCCAAACCTGGAAATGACCTAAATGTTCAATAACAGGGAACTCAATAGTTTTTAACACAGTAAAGATATTTTCTTGATATTAACTGTCAAAGAAAAAATATCCATGGTATGCTGTTAATGAATAAAACAAATAACTGAACTACAAGATTTAAAGTTTGGAAACATTAAATGTGTACCTGCATCATTGGCATCATCAAGTTTGGGAATACCCTTGATTCTGTTATGTTTCACAGCGGAACACTTCTTGTTTAACTGGATTTGAGCCTTAAACTTCACCCAGTTTAGTATGCTTTCTACAATACCACAGCCAATTGCCTGAAAATGAGACGATTCATGTTAGGAAGAAGAGTTCTGTCAGAAATTTAGAATACAAATGAGCTCTCATAAAAATAGTTCAAAGATTGAAAAGAGGCAGAAAAATAATTTCTGGAGAGAGGGTGGCACATCTTCTTATCTCAGGTGATTGCTACTGAGGAGGCTGGTTCCTTTGGGTTCAATAAATATTTACTACATACTTATATTGTGCCAGATGCTGAGCTACATGTTGGATACTAGTGCCTAAAACAAATTAGACATGGTCCTTGTCCTCATGAAGTTCAATATACAACAAGGAAGACAAATTAGAAATAAAATTAAAAATCACAAGTGTGATGAGTGTTATGGATAAGTGAAAAATGTGCTACATATAATGTATGTCCAGTGTTATACTGGAACAAACTTAGTCAGGGAGAAGGGTAGAAAGGCTTTCCTGAGGAAAGGTCATTTAAGACCTAAAGTAGTTAGCCAGGTGAAAAGCATTCCAGGAAGAGGGATTAACATGTGAAAAGGCTCTAAAGAGGGGAAGAGTACTATGTTTTTCAGTGACTTAAAGCCAGTAGGACTGAAGATTAGATAACACAGGAAAAGGTGGCAAGGAAATAAAGCTGGAGATGGTAAGGTCTTAATCACTAAATTAAGGAATTTAGATATTTTCTAAGAGTAGAAGTCACTGAAAGACTTTCAAAAGAGAGTAGACAAAAATGTGTGCTTTAACGCAAAAAGATTACTCAAGAACATTGCAAAGAAAGGACTAAAATTGTATGAACATTAAGAACTTATTAAGAAAAGAGATGACAGTGGGAAGGTACTGACATATCCAAGAGATGCTTACCGGTTTGATTAGAGAGGGGGGGTACAGGGAAGGTGCTCAGCTTTTTTTTTATGCAACCTAGTAGTTGGTTGGGGCCTTTTACTAAGATAGAAAATAGTTTTGTTTTTTGAGGGTGGGGGAATTCCTTGTATGGAAGTCAGTGAGTATAGACAGAACTGAGTTTTGGATATGTAATTGAGAACAACTTTAGGCATTCAAGGTTTAGCAGTTAGATGGGCTGAATCCAGAAGTGATCTAAACTGTATGGTGATAAGAAGTGGGGGAATATAGGCATGGTAATTAAGGCTCTGGTAAGACCAATGATGTAAGAGCTGTGTTTTCAACTTCCTTTTCAGAGTGAAAAAACATGTGGGTAAGAATCTTTGTTTCTGCAAAACTGAGAAGGGCAATGGAAAATAAAGCAAGGTGCTTCTATTTTTATTTCCCTCAAAATACTCACAGCTTTGATGAATTTTTCACTTAGTTGGCATGTTGATCCAAAGTTCTTGACTTGTAAAGTCATGTTTTCTTTTGTCTGAGAGTCAAAGGTTGGGTTTTCAATTAAGGCATTCACAAAAATCCACATGTGATTTTTCACCTGCAGCAAAAGTTGATATTAAATCACTAAAAACTTACTCATGCTTTATTTACAGCCTTTCTCCGTCTTGACTTTGGTAAAAGAAAACTGCTAAAATACAATACCTGATGTGCTTTTACTGCAACACCGCCCTTGTTCTTCTTCTTCACAACATCAACAAGTTTAGTCACAATCTGATCAGCTACATAATCAACATGTCTGCCACCCTAATGAGGAAAAATAACAGACTGTAAAGCTCAGTATCCTCAAAGTTATAATCAAACATAAAAAGTCTAATTTAGCTTCCTTTACACCAAGGTGGCCAAATATTGAAGTTCACTCTATAGATTAAAAATAACGAGAACACATATATAAATATAAGTCATGATTAATAATTCAAGAATAAAGTTACCTTGGAAGTAGCAATGCTGTTGACAAAGCTAATTTGCTGAAAGCCTTTTTCACTCATTGTTAAACACACTTCCCACCTGTGGTTTACTTGTTCGTGGATGATTTTCAATGGATTGCCAGTTTCATCTACTTTATCCTTCAAATACATATCCACATAGCTACGGAATCCTTTCACCTGTACAGGAATTAAAATGGTATAAAAAAGTTATAAAAAAGAAGATTCGATAATAAGCTAAGAGGATTTTTCAAAACTAATGAACGGTGTTCACTGATGGGCGTAAAAGAATGGTCATTAAAGGGCACAAAAAGATTTATTTAGGTGTTTCTTTGAGAAAGAAATTTCCTTTGTAAGTTTAAAATAAGCTGATTTAAAAATGTGGTATAGTTTTCTTTTCAAGAACATATCTGAGAACTGGTAAGAAAAATATATGAGGAAAAATCAATTTTGCTTCTGACAATGATCATAATACCCTCTCTATTACCCTTAACACCCAGGAAAATACTTACTGGCAACTTATTTCCATTGAGAAAGACTTTGACATCTTTAGTGGATCCAGCAATATCATATGCTCTTCTAACCATCAGTGCAACAATATCTTTGTCAAGGCTCTGCATTTTAAACTTAGACAAATCAGGCTGGAAGGTAATACATGTATAATCTTCTCCATTAAAGGGCTTGAGTTCCATCTCACCAGCTCTCCCCATGTTATCCATCCACGTCTGTGAAGTAAAAAATATAAAAGATAAAAAAATTCAAGTCAACTCACAAACTAGAACTAAATAACACAAATTTATAAGTCCTAAAAACTAACCTATGTTCACAAATAATTTCCATATTTTAATAGATTCTAAATCATGTTGAATGAAATCAAACATTAATGGCATTATAAATTGCTATAGTACAATTTATAACCAAGGCAAAAGGTACTTATTTACTTGCCTGTTTGAACATTTTCTTGTATTCTCTACTGGCTGTTTCCACAGTAAATTTGGTACTAAATATGTTACACAATTTGGCTCCATAGCCATTTCGACCACCTGGGCAAATAAATATAAAATATTATGTTATTATCTCATTAACAACTTTATTTCTTAATCACTGGCAAAGTGATCCAATTATAGAGATTTATTCTCATATTTTAAAACTTTTGCCATAGTCATTTAAAATACAATATATTCTTTATTTTCCTCAAAACTTTACCTGTTACTTTCTTTTCATCATCATCATAGTTACTAGAAGTTAGGAGCTGTCCAAAGATGAGAGCTGGGACATACATCTTCTCAACTTTGTGTTCAACAACAGGAATACCTTTTCCATTATTCCATATACTAATTAAATTGTTTTCCCTAAGATTGAAATTTCATTGTAAAACAAATGTTAAATTAGTGCTTAAGTATTTTTTATATTTAAATAATTATTTTTAAAATATATAAACAAGTCTCAACTTCTTCCTTTTAATAATTTTTTATTTTTCAATTACAGCTGACATACAATATTATATTAGTTTCAGGCGTACAGACATTTATACAATTTACGAAGTGATCACTCCAATAAATCTAGTACTCATCTGATACCATATATAATTACAATATTATTGACTCTATTCCCTATGCTATACTTTACACCTCCATGACTATTTTGTAACTATCAATTTGTACTTCTTAATCTCTTCCTCTTTTTCACCGATACCCACTAACCGCCCCGCTCCACCTGGCAACCATCAAAATGTTTCTGACTGTATCTATTTGTTTTGTTTGTTAACTTATTT
>NW_006443570.1:1917348-1930569 GCF_000325575.1 Pteropus alecto | reverse complement strand
ATGCTAAAGGTTAAAGACAAAGAGAGAATCTTAAAAGCAGCAAGAGAAAAGTAGTTAGTTACCCACAAGGGAGCTCTCATAAGACTGTCAGCTGATTTCTCAACAGAAACTTTGCAGGCCAGAAAGGATTGGCACAAAATATTCAGCGATGAAGAGCAAAGACCTACAACCAAGATTACTCTACCCAGCAAAGTCTCAATTTCTTTATGACTCTTTTTCATATATAACTTCTGAAATACAGCATGAACTACCTTTCCCACCATGCTTAGTTCTTGATACTCCTGAAATAGGAGCCAAGAGGGAGAAAAAAAATTAAACCTTTTCCGACACCTGAGTGGACACTGATAATGTTGTAAAAATATGAAATTTTAAAATGTTAAGATAAACAAAGGGAAATGATTTATGCTCAATGGAAAGAAAAGAACAAAATTTGGAAACAGTATTATTATACTAGCTCTTAGCTTTTCCATCCAACAAAGCTCATTGCAAAACAAATATGAAAGGGGAAAACATCAGTTGTAAACTTCCCTGCTTGCCAATTAAATACTAAAAATTTATTTGGACTTTGATTTGGCTAATAAAAAGGTGAAACAAGCATCCTGACCACCCACAAAGGGACACCCAGCATTTATAACCAGAAATGTTAAATTTCTATCACCACCTGCTGGTTTACTATTTGAATAGCATCATGTGAAAAAGTTGAAAGGTCTAGACTCCGGAATACTTCAAGCAATTATTGGAGATGCTTTCTGAATTATTTAAGGATGAAATGTCATAATATCTGTAATTTATTTTAAAATGCTTCAGAACAAACATAAATGAAGCAAATACGGCAAAGTGTTGAAAACTGTTGGATCTAGGTGGTAGGTATCATAGATTGTTCATTTTAGCATTATGACTTTATGTGTTTTGGCAAACTTTCATTTAAAAAAAGCCACTTCACTATAAATCTAAGTAAATGCAAGAAACAGTAACGATGAACTATAACAAACAAAAGACTAAGAAGAGACTTACGGGTCAATTGTGACTCTAATACAAGACATTTTTGGGTCTCTTTGTTTGTTGTCTGCAGCATTGACTGAAAGAAAATAAAATATGCATTTGTAAAAAGTATTTTAAAAATTCTTTAACTCTTAGAAAGGAAAACTCAAGCACAGGAGAAGAATTAACGAGGTGTTAATTCAGCAATTTCTATTCACAGTACTGTTTCTAGGAAAGAATTCAACCTCACTGCTTCATCTTTGCCAACTATTGTTAAAAAGACTGCTCTGGATACAAAAGGTTTGCTAGGAATGATACTTCTTATGAAGGTTTTGACCAGTAAATCTTTATATGAAAGAATTTACTTACCTAGAATCTCATCAAAGATTTTGTATAAACCAGGAACGAAAGTGACTTCCCTATAGTTAATGCCAATATCTTCATCGTAAACCCACATTTGCTAGAAATAAGGCAAAGAGATATAGTTATTTTTACCCTACATTTATTCTGTTTTATCATCATGATTACTATAAAGTCTTTTGGATTAATACATATGTGTGTGTGTGTGTAATATAAATAGCCTAGGCCAGTTCCAGTGACACTCAAAGCACATGAAATAGAGAAAACCTGGAAAAGTACACATTTTAACTACTTAGTAACTGCATTTAATTAGTTCAATTTTACCTGGGTCACTAATTCCACAGAGCCAATGTAAGTGTCTGGACGGAGCAAAATGTGTTCCAACTGTGTTTTCTTTTGATAGATTCTTTCAATAGACAGTCTTTTCTTAGCATCTTCATTTTTCTTTGTTTTGTTGATTTGCATATTTTCATTTACAGGCTAGCAATTTAAAAAAGTTTGAAAAGGGAATTTTAATTATAGGTTTATCAGAAACTATAAACAAAACCCCTACCATAATGATATGCTTAAACATACAATAATAAATCGCAATTTTTTAGTAGGTATTGGTGGAGTTTACATTGTTTTGTACAAACAGGGAAATTTGAATGAACTGCAGCCACGTTCCCAGGTGTCAGTTTTAATACATATATTATCTCACTAAGTGTATCTGACATAGAGATATTTTCCTGGAATGTTTTAGATAGCAGTAAAATACATCCACTTATTTCATCTGCTCCATAAATATTTTCTGAGTGCCTACTATGTCCCAGGCACATAGTAGATTCTAGTTCAGCAGCAGTAGTTTGAGAGACTACGGATTTAATCCCTTGGCCACGTTAACGTTGTGAACACAGGAAGGACATATTTTGATCAACTCGGGCCTGCCGGCGCCTCAATGGAAATACTGTGCCCTGCTCTGCACCTTTCAAGGTCAGGGACATTCAATCCCATTTTCAGCCGGAGAGTAGGGGAGGAGAGCATCAGCACGTGCTGCTTGAAATCACATTATAATACAGATCTACGACAGGACCAACTGCATCCTGCCCCTAGAAACAGTAAAACAAAACACAGCACCGTAGAAGCCAGTTTAGCCGATAACTCTTCAATATTAGCACCATAAGGCGTTTCACCCTCTTCACGATCACGCGGAGCCCAGGAAACCGGGGTTCACACGGAATACAGGCTCCCAGCCTGCCGCGGCGGGACAGCCCAAGAACCTCGCCCCTCACCGGCAGCTAGAGATACCGGGCCGCGCTGAGGCTTCACGACCCGCCTCTTCCGCGAGCTATACCTGCAGTGGTGACACCTCCATGGTGACGGTCGTGAAAGGGCTCGAGAACCCTGCAAGCAACTAAACCAGCGGGGCCCACGAGACAATAAGAGAGAAAGCCGCTTCTCCACAGACGCTCGTCCGTTACGAGAGCAACTCCAGTCGGGTTTGAAACTTCCTCTAGCCCGCCCAAACCAGATAAGCCAATCGTTGACTCGCTCTCATCGGTTCCGTCCTGAAGACCAATCGGAGCTTGTCTTTTATGTCCACCAATTAACGGCTGAGATGACAGGGGTCTGTTCGAATGAACCAATTAGGCAAGGGAGGCGGGACTAGAGAGGATTCAAAAGGCACCACTTTGGGTCGTAAGGAGAGAGCGACAGGGAATCTGGCCAATGAAGAGGGCTCGTTCTTTCCGTGTAGAAAACTGAAGAGTCGCGCGGTAGAAGCTGGATGGGGTTTTGTGAGCTGCAGACTCGGATGAAAAGAGGAAGGAAAAAGATTTATTTCACAGGAACTAACTTATTTTAGACTCCTGAAATCTAAAAGCTGCCCTCCGTCCCGAGGTTTTTTAAGCTAGAAGAACGAATCTTAGCTCCATTTTCCTGAAGAAACTGAGCTCGGGCTTTCTGTACAGGCAGTCTGGCTATTTGATTAAGAGAACACTGGTTTTGGCGTCAGCCTCAACCCCGCCCCCCCGCCCCCCAATAATTTATTTTCAAAGAAACAAAAGCGCTACAGTTGTGGTTTGGGTTTTCATTTAATAGAAGTGTGTAGGGAGGCCACGCAAAATAGCAGCATTCAAAATCCCCCGGAGAGCGGCTGCAACTGGTCAAAGAAAGAGTAGTTTATAGTTACTGCCTCAGGAGCTGAGGATGGTTTAGGGGCCCATTCTAGGGCTGAAATTTTTTGCTCAGACTGCCAGTAGGATGCCCTGCTTGTGACTTTTGCTCTCCTCTGTGTTAAGTTCCCTGAACTCTGCGGTCCAGAACAGCTGTTCAGATTTGATAAAGAAATGCCAAAAACCAAAGTGTTTTTTTTTTTATGAATCTGATGTAAAAATGAGTAGATTTCTTCTTTCTTCGTCAGTCCACAATGTTAAAATGACCAAAACATGTCCTTAAAAGATGCTAGAAAAAATAACTGCACTATTTGCGTA
This sequence comes from Pteropus alecto, assembly GCF_000325575.1. Lineage (NCBI taxonomy): Eukaryota > Metazoa > Chordata > Mammalia > Chiroptera > Pteropodidae > Pteropus > Pteropus alecto. The sequence continues at coordinate 1,926,757 of NW_006443570.1, read as the reverse complement.
ACTACTGATTCTACTGAGCCACCTCCTTCCAATCATTTCCTGAGTTTCAGTCTCTGCTTGACGATTGCTAGTTGTGTGATCTTGATGGAGGCAGCTTCTAGGTGCTTTCGTTTCTTCTGCTAAAAAAAGGGAAATAAAAAGGATAGTACTACCTCAGAGTTGTGTGAGGAGTACACGAGATAAATGTAAGATGTTTAGAAGAGTAGGCTAATAGTATCGAAATCAGGAAGCAGGAAATTTCCTTAGGCTGGCATGACAATTTGAGGATTTAATTATTTTTTCTCTTCCTAGAGAACCAGAAGGTCAACCGATTGTCAAATCACCCAAGCATATTTAAAGCTCACTCTGCTGGCAAAGCTCCAGGAAGGGCCAGTGAGAAGAGAGTGTGATGTGACAAGAAGTCAAGGATAGAAGGAGCCCACAGGCTAGGGTGATTGAGAAAGCCAAAGGAATGGAGCTTTGGCATTGCTCTGGTTCCTGTTTCCTGGTCTCCTGGCGTCCAGTAGTTCCTGAGTGTTTTCAGCTTCACTCTGCTCACTACATGTGTTGATCAGAAAGGCAACTGCAATGCACAGGACTACCAGTGTCTCAGAGCGATTGAAGGAAGCCCATCCAGTAGCTTCTGTCTATCCAGAAGGCTGACCAGGCCCTGGGCTCCAGGGATGGTATGTCACTCTCTGCAACTTCCCCAGGACAGAGAATGACCCTGACAGAGATCAGTCATGGTGCCTTCTACCTCCTGGAACACAGAGGCCCAAGGTGGTAGGGGTGGGTGAGCATGCTTTCCCAAAGATAGCAGTCCAGCCTCTGCTACCCTTGCCTCCACCCTGTAGCTCGTCCCAGCCTGCAGTATCCTGTAAGATCCATCTGGGGATGAGGCAACAGGAATTTAAAAAGCAGCTCTAGCCCTGTTTTCGAGAACCCAGCTTTAAATCTCCCCTGCAGTTTAGCCTGATCCTGTGAGTCTCTGCTCAAATACTTGGATGCAGAACTATGGAGTCATAAGGACTTTGAAGTCAGAAATCACCCTGAGCCTCAGTTTTCTCATGTCATTATCCTTTACCCTTTATATATATATACTTATATATATTTACATATGTACATATATATACACACATATATATGTATATGTATATAAAAACTTGACTGCCAATTACATACTAAACATTATACTAATCACTTTATGTCATTTCCCCCTTAATCTTTATAATGGTCCTTTAAAGTGAAAAATCTCAGACTTGGAAGGATTAGGTAATTTCCTTAAGACTGCAAATTTCTACTTATCTTTTAAGCCTCGGATCCAATGGCACTTTCCTTTGAAGTTCTCCCTAACCACTGGGGATTCCTCTCTGTTTTCTTGACATTTAGTGAATTCCCTCTATTACATAGCATTGATCATGATATGTTGACCTGCAGGTCTTCTTCTTCAAACCGCAAGATCTTCTGAAGGCAGAGATTTGCCTGCACTTTTGCAACCCTCAGCATCTAGTACAACGCCCACTCCCCTGGAGGCTCTCCGTGAATGGTACGATCAGTACTATCATTATCCACATGGGGGCAGCATACCCAGGAGCAGACCCTCTTGTGCAGGAGTCTGCGGACTCCGGAGGGATAACCTGGCAAAATCAAACCCCTAAGTTAAGGGAATGGTGCACACATGCCTCTGCTTGAGTCCTGCTGGAAGCTGGGACCCACTGTATCAGCAGTTCACTCCGTCTTCTGGGGATTCAGTGGAAGGCTCAGTACCCAATGCTGACCTTGGTAGCCCGCTTTTGGGAACACTGGGGCTGTCCTTCAGCATCTGTACCTTGAACTCCAAGACCCAGTGAGGGAGCTACAGAAATGAAAACCCAAAAGGGGCTGAAGGGGTCAGCTGCAAGAGTCTTTGGAGACTTTTCTTGAATAAGGCTGCATCCCCATGAGGTAAAAGGGGGAGGAGGCGAAGTCTCCGCTAGGGTGAATGAACCCTGTTCCTACCTGGGAAGTGTGGGTAGGGAATCAGCAGCCCAAGCAATGTCCCTTTTCTCCTACCTTTCTCTCAGATATTCTGCTCTTCCCAGATCACTTCTAAGGATGGGGTTAGATGGGGATGCTGAGGGGTCAGGTGTTTCTACATCCACGTGGCTCACCTGAGCTCAGCAGAAAGGTAGAAACCAGGTAAAGTCTGCTCTCTGAAAGCAGAGACAGGGCAGTCATAGTGTGTCTCTGTAGATTCCTACTTCTCTTACTTGGGGCTACCTAGAGGCAGAAGGTGTACGTTGGGGGTGGTGATGTTGGTACTGGAGGAAGTATGGAGGTGGGAGGAGAGCAACCACTCATGCCAGGGCAGTTTGAGAGAGGTGGAGCAGATGAAGGCATGAGGTAAATGGCAGCATATTGCAATGACTTAAATTTTGAGCAAGCAGATGAGAGAAGAGAGGATGAGGGAGGCATCTGGAATCATTTATCCAGAGAAAAGAAAGATATTTTCACAAGCTTCACTGACATATAAGAGGTGACGTATCCAAGATGACACAATTCCCAGTCTATTGATGTTCTATTACACACACTACCTCCTCAAAGCCCAGGGAATTAATCTTTAATGGTGGAAGGTGATATTTGAGAGGCTATTTGAGGATGTTGCTTCAGGGAGGAAGAGAAGGTAGAAGACAAAGAGGGGAGAGCAGTCATGAAATGGGGTGGTGCTCTGGCCTAGTCTCTCAGGAGATCTATCTGAGCACAGATCACCTTTCCAGATGGACCTGGGCTCCAGGAGGCCTCCAAGCCTCTAGGACAAACCTGGGGCACCCATGGAGCCTCTCTCTCCCTTTGTGACCCTGTATTGGGATGGAAAAGGGAATAGGACACAGGATGAGGTGAGTTCTCCAGCCCTGGAGGAAGACCCCCAAGGAAAGAGAGATACCAGGGGAGGTGGGGTAGAGGGTCAGTGAACCAACACACATTATTGAGCATCTATTATGTGCTAGTCTAAGACCACACAGGGATGTGCGGAACACATTGTCTTACATATGAATATCATTTTTTTTTTTTTTGTAGGAAAAGGGGTAGGGAAGGATGGGGGGGGGGTAAAGAAAAGGAGGGAGGGAGTGAAGAAATAAAGAGAAGAAGAGAAAAGAAAGGCACAGTAACTCATATTGTAGTTGTGGCAATAGGACTAGAGAAAGAATGGCAAAAAAGCTCAGTGACAAATGAGTAGTACCCAGAAAGAAGGGTGTTAAGAGGATGTTGAGGAGTTCAGGGGGCTAGATCGAGTACGCTTTTCTCACCTGTGGACCTGGCTGGCTTGGCTGGCCTGGAGGAGACTCTCACCCAGAGGGCCACACTGGTGCCTGAGTCCATGGGAGCCTGTCTGGGCCTGGCAGCCTTGGAGGGACAGGGTAGCCCTAGGGTCTAAGGCCTAGTGTCCTCAGGGTTCCTGGGAGTCCATCATTCCCAGTCTCTAGGTATCCAGGGTGGTCCTGGAGTCTTCATGGCCAGCCCTGAGGCCCTGGAGATTCTGAAAACCCCTGGCAGCCAGGGGGACCAGGAGGTCCCACTGCACCTGGAAGGAGAGGCCGGAGGGGTGGATGTGAACCACAGAAGTGGGGGTGTGTATGTGGGGGTGGGGGACTCTTATAAGAGAAGGCAATGGGGCCAAGTCAGGAGCCCTAATGGCCTTGAGATCACTTAGGGAAATCTAAGATGGTCCTGGATGTGGGACATTAATTACGTCACCCATAGAATCATTAATTGACTATTGGGTTCCAGAGTATAAACAAAGAAATTGCCCCAGGAGGAATCTGGGTTCTTAGTTTGTGACCTCTATCACCACCTTTACCCCAGATCTCTGGTTCAGAGGAGGACCTTCAACCACCCTCCTACCCAAAGAATGCCATCATATGTCATCCGCTCCACCATTTGCCCATTCATCCACCCAACATTTACTTACCAGTCACCTCTCACCAACCACACACTATCCACCCCTCACCTCTGGTCTGACTGCTCCTCACAAAGGTGGGGCTGGTCTGGGGCCTGGGCTCCCTATAAGCCCCTTCTCACCAAGAAAGCCAGGAGCCTCTCATTGTTCTCCCTGTTGGAGCGGAGGAGGCATGTAGTAGAGATGCAAGTGGGGAGAGGAGGGCTTTCTGTCTCATTCCAACTCCTTAGTCTTACTTCTGTTCCCCTACCTCACTCCACTGCCATGCCAGAGGGTCCCAAAGTCCCTGAAATTTCTCATCGAGACTGGCATTTACCTGACATTCAGGGGGCCCAGCAGGGCAGGCACAACCAGAAGGTGGATTGGGAGTAGGGTTAGATCACCACAGAAGAGAGATTACAACTAGGCTGGCTCTTAGATCATTAGGTTCAACCTCCTCATTGTACAGATGGGGAAATTGAGGCACAGAGAGAGGTGTAACTGCCGGTCACTGCAACAGGGCAGCAAGCCAGCCTGGGAGATAGAGTGAGAAAGCAAGTTATGTCTCCTAATGTGCTGGGGAATAGGGTCACCTGGATTTGTCGCTTTCTCCCCAGCTCTGCAATTGGCAGAAATCCCAGATAAGGTCCTTGGGAGGTGTGATATTGTGATTTATAATAAGAAACGTATTTGGTCTTCCTCCAGTTCCTGGTGCCTCAGGTGGCATCTAGAATCCTGGGATGACTGGGGTGATCCAGAACCCCAAATCCCTTTTTATAGAAACCGTTGTGTGAAACGATCTCGAGAACTTAATTTGAGAAAAAAAAAAAAAACAATTTAATATACAGCTTCTTCATTTGAGCAAGAAAAAACACTCCTGATGATGATAATGATGATGAAGAAATTCCTTGCAAATGATGTGATCAGAAGTGATGTTACAGAGCTTCTGGGTTGGTGAACATGTAGAGCTCTGGGGAGAATGGCATGCCTGGAGAGGTTATGAAAGCTCTGTACCTCTTCCCACGAACCTTGTTCTATGCACCACTCTTCATCTGGCAGTTCTTGAGTTATATCCTTTTATAATGAACCTGTAATCTAGTAAGTAAAATGTTTCTCGGAGTTCTGTGAGCTACTCTAGCAAATTAATTGAGCCCAAGGAGGGGGGTCATTGGAACTTCTGATCTATAGCAGATCTGTCAGAAGCCCAGCTGACAATCTGAACTTGTGATTGGCATCTGTAGGACCAAACACGTAACCTGTGGGATCTGATCCTAACTCCAGGTAGATAGAGTCAGAATTGAGTTACATTGTAGGACACTCAGCCGGTGTTGGAAAATTACTTGATGGAGTTAGAAAACCCACACATCAGAATTAGTGTCAGAATTGCAGGAAGCATTAGGATGGGGGCCAGAAAGAGAGAAGTAGGATGGAGTTGGGTGTTGTGGGCCTCTACATGCATCCGTATGTTTCCCCGGCAATCTCATCTCTTTGGACTCTAGGTCCTTCCTTCTCTCACTCTATACTTGTTTACTTGTTTGCTAGTGAGGAGAGCCTGAGTAGAGGCTGAACGTCAGTGTGATCTGACAGAGCATGGGGGAGATCTCTCATTCCTTAGTGAGAGTCTCAGTAGGAGTAGGAGAGGGGACTGGCCTGCCTGGTAGCTAGCTGCTTGTGAACCCAAGGGTTTGATCTGAGGAAGAGGATACTTGGAGCTGCAGAGACCCATCTTCCAGTCCATCGTCCTCAGAGGGCCCTTGGATAATGCTGAGAGCAGACCTAGTAGATAGATTCAGGCTCCGAGACCTGGTCCAGCTTGGCAGCTAATGCCTCATTCCTTCCTCCAAAGAAAGAAAGCATGAATGAATGAATGAATGAAGGGAGGAGTCTGGACTGGGAACTCTGGTTTCATATCTGTCTCTAAATTTCTCCCATCTCTCCAAGTTCTTCATTTGATCACATCTATCCATTTTCTCTGCCTTTCTATCTCTCTGTCATATTCCATTTTTCAGTCTCTCCCTCTCTTGGCCTTCCCCTTACCCTTTTTCCTTCTCTCTAGCCTTCCACCTCAAAACATCATAGAATCTTAGATTCAAAAAAGGTCATAATAATGAGGCCACTAATTTGTAACCTACTTTCTGGGATATATGTCCTTTCACTTATATGGCCTCGTTTGATCCTCTTTAGCCCTACAGAGTGAAGTAGGGACTGGCATCTCCATTTTACAGATGAAGAAACTGAGGTCCATATGGTGAAGACACAAGCCCACAGTGTACAGCTAATCAGGGCAGAGCTGGGATTTGAACCCCTGGTTCTGACTGCAAGAGCTCTGCCCCATAGCCTGTGCACCCTAACCTCAGGGCAAAGCTCTTCTCCATTGCGGGATGTCTGACTTTCCCTGGCTTGGGGCCCAGCTTCTGCTGCTCTTTAGATCATCATGACTGGGTGGGGATGAGGAGCAGACTGCATAGATCTTGAGGATTACTGGCTCCAAACATTAAGCCTCTGGAAAAGTTGAAAGCTGAGGGAGTGAGAATGGGAGGAATCCAGGCTTCGGGAGAGAGGAGGAAGGAGGCTTTGTGGATTAGGGGCTCCAGGTGGGATGGGCCTTATTTCTGGGCCCTCTCAGCCCTCTTCAGCCATCTTTAGGACTGCCCCCACATCTCAGGACAAGTACAATCACAGACAGCAGCTCAAGAGGCCCCTGGCATGAAAAGCCTGGTGGGCACTGTGGCTTCTCGCTGAGACCCTCCCTTCTCACAGCTAGGGCACTGGGCTCTGGGCTGCATCCCAGCAGCATGACTGAGGGCACCAGAACTATCAGATTGGTGCAAGAGCTGGGCAGGCAAGGAAGGCACAACAGCTTCTGGGCACACAGAATGCTGACAGGGCAGCCTGGCAGGAGGAAGAGGTGTTGTCTGGGTTTGGGCAAAATTCTCAAGACTGTGATGCCTCTTAGGTACAGTGTGGGTACCAGTTGGGGCCTGGGCGCAGGCTCTGTATCATCCCATGAATGGGTTTAAATCACATTTAGTTGTCTACAGCCATGCCACCCTGAATAAGCCCGATTCCGTCTGATCTCAGACACTAAGCAGGGTCGGGCCTGGTTAGTACTTGGATGGGAGACCACCTAGGAAGACCAGGTGTTGTGGGCGTAAAAAAAAAAAGGGGGGGGGATTGTAAACTGACAAGGTCTTTGCAATCTGTGAGGTCAACCAAGGGTTGCCTCGCCTAAATAAATAAATAAATAAATAAATAAATAAATCACACTTAGTTGCTTGTGACCTGAAGCCAGTCTTTTCACTACCTGGAGCCCCATCTGAAAAAATGGATTTATAGGGTTACCATGGTGATCAGTAATCATAATGGCTAACATGGATTGAGTCTTGCTCTGTGCCAGACACTGTGCTGACTGCTTTATACACATTGTCTCTGTAGTTTCTTGCAAAGCTCTATCAGGCTAGGCTGGCATTATCCCTCTGTTACAACAGGGCATTTAAGGATAAGAGAGAGGATGTCACTTGGCCAAAATCACAGAGCTAGTAAATGGCAAATCCAGAATTCAGTGCAGGCATTTTGGCTCTAGGCTCTTAATCTCACTTGGCTGGTCATGGCTAATAACTAACACTCATTGGGCTCTTAATACGTAGTAGGCACCACTGTAAGCATTTCACTTAGATTCAGGCATTTAGTGATTATAGCCATACTATACAGTAGTCACTTAAATGAAAGACGGTACAGAGAGGTATACTAACTTGTCCTAAACCTACTGCCAGGAATCCAGTCCAGGTAGGCTGACTTGAGAGCCAGCACTCTTTTTTAAAGAATAAACAAACAAAAAGCTTTTTCTTAAAAAAAATTAGAGTGTAACATACAGAGAAGAAATATTTAGCTGCTCAATGAATTTTCACATACTGAATACATTATGTAACTAAATAATAAACTCTACCTGTACCCCAGAAGACCCCTTCCAGTAACTACTCCTACCCTTCTCCCCAAAAGTAACTTCTATCCTGATTTCTAAAACATAGATTAGTTTTTGCCTGTTTTTCAATTTTATATCAATAGAATCATACAGCAGTAATCTGTTCAATATGTGATTCATCTATGTTGCTGGATGTAGCAATAGTTTATACAACTATAGATTTATTTATTCTACTAGTAATCCCAATGTTTCGCTGAATAATGCTGCTATGAACACTCTTATACATGTTTTTGGAATACTCACACTCACATTTCTGTTGGGTGTATATCTGGAGGTGAATGATGTTGGGCCCAGAGCCCACAGCTCACTGGTGATGCTCTGGCAGCATAGGCAGCATCGCACAGGGTGCTATGTCCATAGCAGACAGTAAATATATTTGGCTTAAGTCTTGGCTCAATTACTTACCAGCTGTGTTACCTTGAATGAGCCTCATCACCTCTCTGGGTGATAACAGAGCTTTCACAGGGCCCAACATCGTTCACTTGGCTGTCTCCTCCTCCTTGTTGCCGCCTCTCCTTTGGGCAATGAGAAAGAGATTCTGTTGGTGCCAATCAGCCTGGGAACAGTGCCAACTCTGGAAGGTTGGGAGCCATGCCATTATTGGGCCTAGGACCATGGCGAAGGACTCCAGAGGTTCTAAATTCCTAAACTGCCTGAGCTGGAAGGGGCTTCACAATTCAGTGAGTTCCCCTCTCCCATTTTACAAATGGTAAAACTGAAGCTGAGGTAGGGGAAGTGGCCACAAAGCTGGAAAGAAGCAGAGATGGATGGACTGGAGATTTGAAACTGGATCCTGGCCAGCCCAACTGCAGATGGACTCTCTTCTCCACACTCCTTTCCCTGCCAGGGTGTTCACTTCTGGAGCTGCACATCCTAAGGGAGGGACTCAGGCTCCGTTCTCTGGACCAGACCGCTGTATTGTGGGGTCTCTATGGAGATCCTTATTCTCTTTATCTGGTCTCTTCAAGTGTGGGGCCCTGCTGGGCAAGGAAGAAGTCATACTGCTGTGCCATTGCTCAGCTCATACACCTGGGATGATCGTGGAGGATGCTGTACATGGGGCCTGGACACCAGCTGACATGGAGAGAAGCTGAGCTCCCTACTCAATGGACAGTCCAGGGAAGCCAGGAAGGGGCTGGGAAGCCAAAGATATGGGGAGGTCTGGGGCCCAGTCCCACGTCAATGCAATATCTGCTCTGATCCCCTGCACCCAGCTTGCACTCTGTACCACAGTCTTTTGTCCTTGGCATTTGTCTAGAATGCTTATGACTGCTGTTTCAGTAGGCAAGAAAACATAGGGGTTAATCATACTGACTCTGGAGCCAGACTGCCTAGGTTCACATCTCTGTTCTTCCACTTACTTGCTGTGTGACCTCGAGTAAGTTACATACCCTTCTGTGCCTCAATTTCCCTATCTTAAAAAGGGGATAATGATAGCACCTACTTCATGAGGTTGTTGTGAAGTGCATATGAGTGAAGCACTTAGAACCATGTCCAGCATTTGCAACTTGAACCGAGGTCCTCTGACTCCA
>NW_006443570.1:1890693-1917335 GCF_000325575.1 Pteropus alecto | reverse complement strand
TCTTTCCCTTTTATATATACAGCCTCTCCCAGGCACTAGCAGGCCTCGGGGGGACACTAAACCCAGTCTTCCAGGAATTTCCGGTCCAGTGGGGGAGACACAGGTCTTGCTACCAGGGGATCTCAAGCCATGCGGGGAAGTTAGTTTCCAGGAAGGAGAATTAGGAGGGAGCAAACACTTGGTACCTACTGTGTGCTGGGCACTTTGCAGAGATCTCTCTCTCTCCCTCTATCTACTCCTCACTCTTCTTTCTTATTGCAAAGTCCCCATTTTCCAAGTAAGGACCATGAAGCTCAGAGAGCTTAAGAAACTTGTTTCAAGTACCCAGTGAGTCCAGTGGCAAAACTGGGATTAGAATCTAAGTCAGCCTGATGGTAACATGGAAGACCATGTAACATTGGTTCAAGGTTTACCTCCTCCATGAGGTCTTTCCATGTCTTGGATGTAGAACTGACTGACCACTTCTGCCTCTGGGTACCCACTATGCCCCATATAAATATTCCCAGGGCACACCTGCACACCTGCACACCTCTTAGACTTATTTATTTATATGCCTACCTCTCCTCTCTAAGCAGTGAGCTCCTTGGGGGCAGAGAGTGGTCTCGGCCATCTCTGTAATCCCTGTAGGTAGCACGAAGCCTGCGCACAATAAATGTGCAGTAAATGTGTGTTGTGTGAATGGTGACGAGGTGCTTGGAAGGTCTCCTTGTGTCCATTCTCCTGGCTCCTTGGAATTACCCAAAGTGATGAGGGGCATCAGGGGATGGATTGGGGGGCGTTGCTGGGATAGAGGTGTGAGCATCTGACTTGCCTGGAAACCTTTCCAGGTTTTCCATGCTCACCTGCGCTCACACTTCATCCCCTGGCATTTCTCTTGGCTTCAGTCCAGCCTCTCCTGCCTTCCTTCTTCCATGATCCAGCACCGTCATCCCTCCCAGGTTTGCTCTCTAGGGGACAAGTGTGACATTGGGATCAGAACCATCCTCCCTGGTCCCATTTTATTCTCATAAGAGCTTAAGAGGTAGGACAGGTGGAGAAGGTCCACCTCCATTTAACAGTTAGGGGGTGGCATCGAAGTTCATACATTAAGTTGTTGGCAGAACTGGGTCCAGTATCATGGAGGAGTGGGGAGAGGGCTTAGGGTAGTTTTCTGGGACAGACTGGGCTTCCCTCAGGGATTTGAGGAACCTGGATCTGTTTCTCCAAGGCAGATGGGGCAGGAGAGACTCCAGTTTGTCTGCGAGATGACATGGAGAGAATCCTAGAATCTTGTCCCTGGCCATAACTCTCCAGCCCTTCTGCAGTCTTGATTGTTGCCAGTAGGTGCCGTCAGTTTGTAACTTTTGGTTGTGTCCCTGCAGGTCCAGCCTCCCACTCCTCTCTTCCTCCTATCACCTGGACAGTCTACACTTGCAGAAAGCGGGAGAGGGCCCCATCCCTGTGAGACCGAAAGACCCCTGTTCTGGGAGAGGAAGCAGAAAGAGGGCGTCTGATCTGCACTTCAGTTTAGCTGCCCTACGGCTTTCTAGGCCAAGCCAAAAAAATCTACAGAGGGTCACCAATTATGCCTGGACAGGCGCCCTCACTTTGAGGCCAGCTCCAGGAGAGCAGAAGCCTTTGTGGGGGAGGATGGGTGAGTATTAGGGGGATCTGGGAGAGAACCTAGGAGATAGGTCCCTGCTTCAAATGTTACCCTAGGGCTGGTCCCAGTCAGCAAGATTGAGGCAGGTGTGGGGGATACAGGCACCAACAAGATCTCACAGAGGGTCTAGCCAACCCCAGACAGCAATATGAGTGAATTAGTTAAAGGCATCCCTTCCTCAAAATCTTTGACTGTCATCTGCTGGAAAACCGTCACAACAGCTATACAAATCTCCAGTGACCACAGAGAAATGGTGCCCCCTGGAGTTGTGCAATGCATAATTTGCACACTGCGGGTGGCAAGCTCTCTAGTCAATCTCCCCCTGGGAGTGGGTCTGGGCAGTAAAAGCAAACATCCAGGGAGAAGGAAGAGAGGCTGGGGACTTCCCTCCCAGGGAGTTTGGTGATTCTATCCTGGGGAAGGCGGATTGGACCAGGACCCCCAGGAGCCCCGGGGAGACGGGAGGAGGGAGGTTGGAAGCGGCAAGAGTCAAGAGAGCCTACTAACGTCTTAGAGCCATTAGGCCCTCCTGGGCCCCTTGTTGGGTGCCTGTACCCCTTCCCCCACCTCACCCGACTTGATCTCCAGCGGCTGAGACTGGAAGCACTGGGGAGGGGTGGAAAGGACTGGCTAGGGAGATTGAATCCGTGGAGCAGGGAGTACGGGCTTGGAGGTCGGCCTCTCAGTGGGGGGGGCTGTGGGCCGACTTGGTGGGTCCGGAAAGAATCCTCCAAGGTCGGGGAAGGGGACCAAGGAACAGCCCCTTCGCTTCCCCTCTCCCTTCTCTCCCCTCCCGGGCTCTGGTTCAGGGGAGCTCTCGGCGCCTATCAGGGCGTCCAAACTGCGCCGCTTCCTTCTTGGGCAGAAAAGGACTTTCAGATGTTGTAGCTGCGGTGGCGACTCAGGACAGCGCCCCCTCCCCCTAACGGCTGCGTCTCCCTCTCCCCCTCGCCCTCCCCCACCCCATCCCGCTCCCCCACCTCTGGGAAGGCGCTGGGGGTGTGGCTAGGGGCCTGTATAAAGTCCGGGGGAGCTGGTCCCGGGCAGCCGCTCAGCCCCCTGCCCTCTCGCCACCCACCGCCTGAGCCCGGCCGAGGATGCGGCGCAGCGCCTCGGCTGCCAGGCTCGCTCCCCTCCAGCCTGCTTGCTAACTTCTGTGGTTCCGTCCCTGTCCTCCAGCGGGGCCGCCCCGTCTCCCCGCGCTCTCCGGGTCGGGTCCACCAGGCGCGCCGAGAGCTGCCTCTGTGTGCCCCTTGCTGCCAGCCCGCGCGCCCGCGCTCCCCGCCTGCGTCCGCGCCCGCGCCGGGTTCTCGCCGGATCATGCTGCCCCTCTGCCTCGTGGCAGCGCTGCTGCTGGCCGCCGGGCCCGGGCCGAGCCTGGGCGACGAAGCCATCCACTGCCCGCCCTGCTCCGAGGAGAAGCTGGCGCGCTGCCGCCCCCCCGTGGGCTGCGAGGAGCTGGTGCGGGAGCCGGGCTGCGGCTGTTGCGCCACTTGCGCCCTGGGCAAGGGGATGCCCTGCGGGGTGTATACCCCCCGCTGCGGTTCAGGCCTGCGCTGCTACCCGCCCCGGGGGGTGGAGAAGCCCCTGCATACGCTGATGCATGGGCAAGGCGTGTGCATGGAGCTGGCGGAGATCGAGGCCATCCAGGAAAGCCTGCAGCCCTCTGGTAAGGTGCCTCTGCCCTTGCACGCCCTCCCTGGTGTGCTCCCCTCCCAGAAGCCCCTTCCCCAATCGGGCTAGCCTGGAAGGCCCTTGAAAAGCCCCTGTGAGTTGAGGAGAAGGCAGGTACGTGGCAGGGCCCTACTGGCATGGGACAGGCTCAAGCAAAGAAACTGTTATCGAGGACTCCCCACCCCCATCCCAGCAGCCTGTTGCCACCATCAAGGAGGACTCTGTCCCATCACTCCGTGTCAGACCTGCCAAAGGTGCCTCTTTGGGAAGAGTAGTCTTGGCTGCTGGTGCAAGAGTAGAAAATTAAATGACCTGGCCCAGCCCGCAGCCTGCAAGCGAGCTGGATAACTGGAGGACGGGGTGGTGGTGATAGTGGGGGTGGGGGAGGGCTTTCAGTTCCTGATCCAGGGACCTCCCCTCGCCCTGGCCACCGGTGAAACCCCAGGGGTCTGAGAAGTCAGGGCTTGGACTTTCGACATTGTGGTAGGTGGAGTGGGACATGCAAAGTCAAGGGGCTTCGGTGATGAGGGGCATCAGAGTTGCCCTTCCCCAAAGCCCCAAGCCAGCTCACCTAGCTCTCTGACAGGTATTGGGAAGACAGGGGTCCCTCTGCCAGGCCTGGGCACCTTCTCCTGTCCTGGTACACAGGCAGCCCTCTCCTTTCTCTTGGCAGGTGCCATTTGAGGTGGCAGAAGGAAGTAAGTTTTGGCTCCCAGCCCGGAGCTGCAGAAACCTAACTGGTGTGGAAAGGGAGTAGAGAAGAGGGGGGTGGGAGAGACAGGCTTCGAAGGCCCTTTGCCCTAAACTCATTCTTATACTTTTTCTTTTTTCATTTCTCAGTGAGCCTCTCAGTTCCTCAGAATCTTTCTCAGACTCTTTCCTTCTTTCTCTTATTCTTTGTTCTTGCCTGCTGCGCCCTTCAACCTCTAGTTTCGCCAGCAACATTCTTGAGTTCTCCTTTCCTCAATATTTTCTGCCCATTATCAGTTTCTTTCTCTATCTCTCATTCTCTTTTTCTGTTTCTCTTGCCCTGCTTCTCTCACTTTCATCCCAGTCTCTTTCTGTTGCTCTTTCTCTCTGTGTGCCACCTTTTCTCTTTCTGTCTTTGTTCCTGTCTTCTGTTACTTTTGGAATCTCTCTGCCTGCCTTTCTGTATCTCTGCTTCTGTTTCTTGTTCGCTCTCTGACTCTGTTTTGCTCTCCCTGTGCCTCTGTCTGTGTCTGTCTCTTTTCCTGGTGCTTGAAGCTTCCATTGTTGCAGTCCGGATGCTGGGACTCTGGCCCCAAGCTTCCTGCCCTGAGTCCCAGACCGCTCCACTTCCTCAATTTTCTGCAGCTTGTTAGCGGGAGGAGAGCAGGATGCAGGGAAAACAGGAAGGAGGTGGACCCCAGGGGTCTGGGCCCAGGGCCTCTCTGCCCTTCCTGCCCCTGGGCAGTGAGAGATGGGTCAGCAGAAAACATTCTAGGAGAAATGCCAGCCTGGCACCCAGCACATCTGGGAAGGCGGGGGGGGGGGTTCCTGGAGGAGTAAGACACTGATGCTGGGGGCAGAGAGGCCAGTGCCAGTGGGAGAGGAGGAGTACTGGTACCAGACCAGACTGGGTGTGAGGGCTGAGCCCTTAGTCTCCCTGGGTATGACAAGACCACATTCCCTTTGTATCCCCCTCCTCCACTGGCCAGTGGGTATCTGGCACCAGATTAGGATGGCTGGTAGCCTCTTCCTCTCCTATGAACTTGAACATGGGGCAGAAGAGCCCTCAGAGGGTCCTGGGCACCCATTTTTCCTTGGCTGAGTAAGAACACCCCATCCTGTAGAGGAGAAAAATCTGTTTCCTTAGGAGTTTTTTTTTTTTTTGGGGGGGGGGACATGGTCTGAACATTTTGTGATTGTCCTGTGGATATCATGCACACCAGCCATTAAAGGCGGCTTTAGGTCCCCTTTGGATGACAGGGCCCAGGTCTCTGATGTTCCTCCCCGCTCCTTCCTTGCCTTGTCCACCATTCATGCAGAGCATGCAGCTATCCGGAAAGGGAAAGGGGAAGTCTGGGGAACCCTGGGGAAACTAGGTGCCAGGTACCTACTTGGCAAGCTGTTCCATGCCCGCTTACCCCCAAGTTATCACAGAAGTACCCCTTGCCACGGCCTAGGCCACATTGTACCATGTGAAAAGTGCCCCCTAGAATTGTGCAGAGACTCTGCAAGGTCGTTGGTAAGAAAATGTCCAGGGCTTGGCCCCTATCCCTGGTATTCTCTTTAGCCTTCCACCGTCAATAGGCTGCTGTCCCTCCTAGGTCCCAAGGCTTGGGGAACCTAAGCCCCTTGTTTGACAGAGGGATCAGGATCTTCTTTCTGCTTTTTTGTCTTGGGGCTGAGCTTCAGCAGGTGACTGGGGGAGGGCAGCCTCTTGGTATCCCCTTTCCCTTGAACTGGTATGGTCCAGCTGTCTACTATTTGCCCCAGGGGCAGGTCTCCTCCTTCCATCTCTAATAACCGCCCCCCCCCACCCGCCTTCCTGTCCCAGCTTTCCCAGCCAGACAATGTTGTGGATGAATACCACTAAGGCCACCAGAGGTGGAGGTGGGGTGGGACATGTGCGTCAGATGTCCACAGTTCTGCATAAGTGCACTGACCCTCGACTCATGGAATCTGGGGGAGTGGACAGTGGGATCAGTGTTTGGATTGGGGAGTTCCGAAACTCAGCTCTCGGTCCCGCTGGGACAGGGTTAGGGAACATGTAGGCTGGGTTAATTTTTAGTCAACGCAGCAAATATTGTCCCCCCTACTTCAGTACTGGGAATCCAGTCATGTCTTGGGAACAGCGCCTTCCCAGAAATTCTGTGTCTTGGGGGAGGGGGAAGGGAGGAGCATGGCTGCTTAACATTTTTTCTTTAGTATTGGCAAAGCCAGAGTTATTGGTGCCTCGGGTATCAGGAATCTTTGTTTAAAGATGCAGGAGCTGCAGAGATAAGTCTCTCCTCCTTCCCCTCCACCCAGCCTACTTCATTTCCTCATTTGTAAAAAGGGGATGACACTGGGACCTGCCTCACAGGGTTGGGGTGTCTGGCATGGAGTAAGAGCTCAATAAATTGGAGCGATGATGAGGGTGGTGATGAGGAAGAAGCTGAGTGGATTCAGTGGAAGCTTAAATCCTCCTTTGACGTTGAGACTTTGGGGGATGGGAGGGCAGGCGAGCAAAGCTGGGGAGACGTTCAGAGGAGTTGAGAGGGGTAGGGTGGACTTTGGTGACTTTTGCTGCTGTAAACATGGGAAGAACAGGCCACCTGTCTTTCTATCTGACTCTTGAGGCCAGCAGCATGTCACACAGTGAGGGGGATGCCCCTAGAGCCAGAACTCAAAGAAAGGGCCCAGTACCCGGCATGGTGGTCTTGGCTTTTCCAGCCAGAGTCCAGGGGGAAGAGAGAAAAGGCCTTTCTTTTAGGACAGGTGGGTGACCCTTTCAGGTCATGCCTGAAACTTCTGCGTCTGGGTGGCTGAGCCCACCCATCTCACAGCGTCACCTTGGCTGTCTTGGATAGGGCAGGGGCTGGAGTTGAGGAGAAATCATGGGGATGAAATCCAACAGCAAGAAAGAAGAAATCTAGCTTTGACCATGAATTTGGCAGCCAGTGGTACCAAAGCTGTGAAACCTCTTCTTTCTCTGGATGCCTTCCCTTCCTCTGTTGCTGGAGCAAAGACCAAGTTTTCTCTTGTGGCTGCACGTCATTGGCTTTGCTCCAAGCAGGGCAAGAGGAGATCACCTGGCCTGCCTTGGAAGCCCCACCTCCCAACCAAACCTTTTGGAATTCAAGAGGTCAGACCTTTTCAGGGGGCTACATCTGACTCCAGCTCCCCCTCACAGGGGAACCCACCAGGAGTGGGGTTTTCCAGAGGGCACCATCCTGCACGAACAGAAAGAAGTAGCAAGTATTTAGCCAGTTTTGGAGATGGGAAGGTTAACATTTTCCAGAGACCCAAGGCTACAACCCTCACCCTTCCAAAGCTAGTGCCGAGGGGTGGATTGTGGGGCGGGTCCTCAGTCTGCTGGTAAGCAAGGCTGGGCAAGGAAAAGTTACAGATTAAATGGAAAATCAACAAGCCAGGGTACAAACAGAGTGCCCTGCCCTAGGTCTGTGTCTCGGCCCAGGGCCGGGTCAGAGTGCCTGAGTGCATGTGGGTATGCACGCGTGGATGAGTGTGTGTCTGAACACGTGACTGCTTGCATATGTCTGTGATTCTTGAGTCTGAGCTTGTCTGTGTCTGAGTGGGCAGATATGGATATATTCTGTGGACCCGTGTCTCCATGAAAGTAAGTAGAAGGCTACTCTCCATGTCTTGGCGTGTTCTAGGCATGAGAGTGCTGGGCAGCAGGGAAACCATGAAGGGGGAAGCCAGGCATGCTGCCTACTCAGCTTCCCCAGATAGCCTCCTCTATGTGACGTGGGGCCCTACCAACACAAGAGCATAAGCTATGATTCCAGGCTCCATGTAACCCCAGGTTTCAGTGAGCAGACCCAGTTGTGCTCCTTAATGGCACCTCCTAAGTTAAGGCATAAACATTCTAAATATCCATAATCTCCAGAGCATTAGTCATTTGTGAACTTAGACTCATAGAAACTCAACAATGGAAAGCCTGGTTGCAGTTGAACTTCTACTCCAGATCTCTCTAGACTTTTGAGGCCTCAACCACTGAGAAGCTCCACGCCTCTAGGGCACTGGCTCTCGACCTTCTGAGGATGCCCCATTCATTTAGAAAACTCTTCCTTACTCCTCAAACCTAAGAACATTCTGCTCATTTACCAAGAGAAGTAAGTGTCACTGTGCAAAGCAGTGCTTTCCTTTATGGTCATGAAAAGAAAAGAAACTCAAAGGAAAGACAACAAAACCTTGCCAGGTTCGAAGGGCGCCCCTCGAGTTGGTGTTGTGGGCTGTGGCGAACGAGTCCTTGTGATCCCTTCCAGCCTTTCCCAGGCAAAGCGGTGGTGCCTTTGTTTACATCTCAGCTCAGCCTCTCTCGTTGCATGGTTTGGCTCTAATTCTTGTAGGTCTTCCATTTCCTCGTTCTCTCCATTCCCCAGCTTCAGGCTACACCTCTGAAACACTTTGACCCCATCCGCAAATCTCATGGTTTTGTGCCACATGGACATGGAGGTGTGGTCACTGGCCAGCCTGGATTCTTTTGGCCAGAAAGACTCCTTGGGACAGTCTTCAGAGAAGAGTCTGGATCCCAGATCTTTTCTCTGGCTCTTGACCGAGGACCCCCTCGACACGATCCTGGTCTTCTGAAATATATCTGCCCCTTCTTTTGCCACCCCTATCAGCTGCGAGGTCTTGTTGCAACGTCTTCTCCTTGAACGACCTTCAAGAATTTGATGTCATCTCTAGGTCAAGAGGCCCTTCCAGACTAATCTCCTTGGGATGTTAAATATGCAAAAGGATGGAGTACATCTTTCTGCTCCATTTATTCCTTTCCTTTGGTTCCTCTTTCTAAGCCAGCCCTCCACTCGTGACAAAGCCTTCTTCCCATTCTCGGTGACTCAGTTTTATAAATAACCTTTGGTGTGGAATCTTGACAGAGACTTTCTGAGGGTCTCAGTTCTTCCTTGCCTAGTTTCCCTTTATCCACATACTTTTCTACAAAACCCCAGAACTAGGAGAATAAAAAGAGAACTAATCCCCCAACTCACTTTGGCTAGGCGGAAAAATACCATTTGACCCAGAGGCAGCTCTGGGACTGCTGCCATGCATAGAGGAACCTGCTAACTCCTCGGGAAAAAAAATCCTGACGCAAACCAGATGTAACCTTCTGTCTGGCTGCCAACATCTGGAATGCTGGCAGGGGCTTTGCTCTCAGGCAGGCAGTGAGCTGCCAAGCCTGAGCATTTCAGAGGTGGCTCTGATCTGTGGAGAGGTCTCACAACCTCTTTCTCCAGCTCAGCCCTGTATTCTGGTTTTGGCTGCCTAGAGGGAGGAGCAGCAGTTACAGTCCTGGGACTTCTGGACTGGGTTTTTCTTGAGTTCAAATAAAGTCTTCATGAGGTCCCATGGAGGGGGTGGAGGTCCAGCCTCACCACCCCAATCTCTAGATTCCCAACGCCCAGTGGCTCTGGGCAACAAACATGGACTTTGGATGAGGTCTGAAGTCTAAGGGTGGGAGACTGAAGGGATGCAGAGGGTATTCTCTTGGCTCTGGGGCCACACAGCATTATACATGTGTATGCACATGTACGCACGCGCGCGCACACACACACACACACACACACACGAGTTTCACATGCAGGCATACACATTTACTCTTCTCTCCCATCCAGCTAATGGGGAGAGCCTTTTGGGCCAATTTTCTCATCACTCATGGAAACTTTGATTTTGGCCATTTGGAAGAGGGTCAACAGAGCTGACAGCCCTAGGGATCCCCTGGCTGGCTCAGCCAGCTGCTGAAAAGAGCAGGAAAGGAGACAGGAAGAGAGAGCAGAGGGAGAGGGGATGGTAAGAGGAGCTGCATAGAGGGAGGTAAGATCCAGTAGGGGGACCCCCTGCCTGCCTCAGACCTCCCTACAGGGCCCAGGGGACCCTCCTGCTGTCTGGGCAACTGCAGCTGGTGACTCATCTGAGAGCTGGACTGGGTGGGGTGAGGGACAAGTCAAGGACTTCGAGAGGAATATTCGCCTGAGGAGATCCAGGGGAGTGGGCAGGAAACCAGTGTGTTGCTTTCTTTTCTTCCTGCCCCTGGACCCCCTGCTCTTCCCTAGTGCTAGGCTGGAGAATGTCCGAGAAGCAGAAAGTAGGTGGGAGGCTGGGTTGGTATGCTGCCCTGTCCTTTCCTGGTGCTGACCTCTCCCCATCTTGGCCTGATTGCAGACAAGGACGAAGGTGACCACCCCAATAACAGCTTCAGCCCCTGCAGCGCCCATGACCGCAGGTGCCTGCAGAAGCACTTTGCCAAAATTCGAGACCGGAGCACCAGTGGGGGCAAGATGAAGGTTATCGGGGTGCCCCGGGAGGAAACACGGCCTATGGTAAGGACCTCTGACCTCAAATGCACCTGTGCACAGGCACGTACACCACCACTGCCACCACTACCAGATCAAGACATTCATTCAGAAAACATTCTGGGATGCCTACTGTGTGCAAGTCGCACCTAGTATGCGTCACCGGGACACAGAGAGTCCTCATTTCTTTCTTTGAAATTCCATTTCTGCTCATCAGTTCTATACATTGGTACAGCTGAAGTGATTGTTAAATACTGAAATACTTCTGAGCTCGTTGGTTAATGGCGGTTGTCCCAAGCCTCCAGATGTTTCATGGCCCTTCTCTTAGATTCTCCACCCCAGACTTTCTCAAAGGTTAATGCTGGCCATAGCAGAGGGCCTTGGGACCCTGCCCCAGGGTCTGGCTAATGTCCTTTCTCCTGGTGGTTTTGATAGCTCAGAGCCTGGGTTGATCGTTTGATTTTGTCCATTCCCCTGCTTCGGAATTACCCCCTTCCAGTCCTTCTCCATGGGTATCCACAGCCCCAGTCCCCACAAGGTCCCTTCACTTTACAGCTCTCTTCTTTTTAGAAGCTCTTTGGCTCAAGAGACTCTCTTTAATGTCTCTCTGCTCTTCCCACCAGTGTCCCCTGAACCCAAGCCATGCCCTTCACCTCACTGAGCCCTGCCCAGCCTCCAGGCCTTGGCTCTCTCTACAGGGCCTCAGTCCTGATCTGACCCCCCACCCTGGTTCTCCTTTCCCTCTCTCCCTTCTGCTGAGCAGTTTCATCTTCCCTCTCCTCCAGCCCCAGGGCTCCTGCCAGAGCGAGCTGCACCGGGCCTTGGAGAGGCTGGCCGCCTCACAGAGCCGCACCCACGAGGACCTCTACATCATCCCCATCCCCAACTGCGACCGCAATGGCAACTTCCACCCCAAGCAGGTGGGTCTCCATCTCCCTTCTGCTTGGCCCTGGCCTCCGCTCCAGAGGCATTTCTGGCCTCTCCACAAGGTTGTCCAGGATGGAGGTCTCAGGAAGGGGGAGGCTCCCCAACCCACACTTAACCCCTAGGACCCTCCCCAAGCCCTCCTCCAGCCTTAGAACCTCAGCTCATTTTGCTTGCCTCACTCATTTTGGAAATGAGGAGGTGGAGGCCTAAAGTCACAGAATGAGTTAATGGCAGCCCAATTATCCTGCCTCCCCATCCAGGACTTATTTCCATTGCCTCTTGATTCACCATCTGTGATGTAGACCTAGCATTCCCGCCAACCTCTGCCCCCCAGCATTCTGTCATGCACCCAACTCCCTTCTTATGATTAGTTATCCTTTGTCATGGAATGTCTGAGGTCTCACCTGAGAATGGAGAGGCTGAGTCATGAGAGATTCAGGAGGAAACTCAGCCTGCCCCTTCCCTCAAGATGAGCAGCCAAACCACTTGGGGTAGAACCAGGATGGAGATAAAGCCAGATCTGATACAGACAGGAGACAAGACATGCATATAGAAATCTCTGTGCTCCTTCATACCCTTGGAACTTAGGGTTCCTCTGACACGCCCCCAGGAAGCTGGGATATTCAAGAAGGTTGGCCTGCTCCAGTCCCATGTCTGGCCGGTCAGAATTGGACCCACGTGGAAGAGTGGCATATCTTGGCAGGGCACTGGGGTGCCTCCTGCTGGGTGTGGCCTGGGGAGCCATGGCCTGGATCTTCTTCTCCAGCTCGTTGTGGGCACAGGCACACACATTCTCACACTTCATGCTCTTTAGACAGACCCACAAAGTGGGTTGTCATTCAGCCAACAGAGGCCTAGGCTGGGAGAGAAAAGCTGCCCGAGTCTGCACATCCCATCCTGGAGCAGGTTGTGAGTGGTAAGCAAGGAGTGGAGGACCATGGAGGGCACCCCAAAACAATGCCAGACCTACCTACAACCTTTATCCCAACACGAATTTTATTTTTGTCTCAAATTTAAAAAACTTTTCCCTCTAATTAAAAAAAATAATAATAATAGATGTCATTTATTAGAGCAGTTTTAAGTTTACAGAAAAATTGAGCAGGAGGTACAGAGTTCCTATCTAGTCCTCCACCCTGTTTTCCCTCTTAGCATCTTGCATTATTAGTGTGGTACGTGTGTTACAATTGAGGAACTGATATTGATACATTATTATTAACTAAAATCCATAGTTTACATTAGGGTTCACTCTCTGTGTTGAACAGTTCTATGGGTTTTTCCCCTTAATTTTTATCCTACTGAAAGTCCTGACACTTGACCCTTTATCCCTGGACCAGTTCTGACCCTTGAGACAAACTTTACTCCAACTCTAATCCTGATTCTAAAATACACCTTTGCCCACTGCTCTCCCTCCTCCTGGTCCAATCCTGACCCAAACGTTAGCCTCACTGCTTTAAATGTTCTCCCCTTGACCTCTATCTTGATTCTATTTCTGACTTGGACTCTAAGCTTCACCCAACTCAAGTTTTAGTCAGAAATCCCAATTCAACTGCAACTCTTATCCTGATGCTACCTTAACTTCACGACCATAATCCCATCCTTAAAATCCCAACCCAATTAGAACGCATTCGAAACATCTCCAACCTGAACCTTAGCCTTTCAAATCCAGCTGCACCTGTAATTCCTGTGGATCCAGTCTCCCCTCCAGGAGACTATAGAACTTTCTTTAAAAGCTCCTGCCTTTTTAAAACTCTCTGGACCCTTTCTTCTTGGCCAAATTCTCTCTATTCCAGTGAGTTCAGAGAACTTGTGCTCATAAAAGAGCCTCCGCCCTCAGAGGCCATCTTGGAGCAACTGTCTGACTTGGGGGCTGGGAGTGGGGCCTGCTGCCTGGGAACTGACCTTTCATGCCCTTGTCTTGGCAGTGCCACCCGGCCCTGGATGGGCAGCGCGGCAAGTGCTGGTGTGTGGACCGGAAGACGGGGGTGAAGCTTCCGGGGGGCCTGGAGCCGAAGGGGGAGCTGGACTGCCACCAGCTGGCTGACAGCTTCCGAGAGTGAGCCCTACCAGCAGGCAGGGGGCTCAGTGCTCCCTGCTCCCCCTTTCCCTAGAGGCTGCAGAGCTGCCCTGGAGCCTGGGACTGAGTCCTAGCTCTGCCTCTGGCCAAGAAGTTTCCCTTGGGGTGTGTGTTTGTGTGTGTGTGTGTTTTTATGAGCATAGGTGTGCTCTTGGGGTGAGCTGGAGCCTGGAGGTGTCCTCTTTGGGCTTAGATAGCCTGAGAGGTCTGAGAGTGGCAATGGGGAGCCCTAGTATATTTCCAAATTGATCCTGGATTCATTCATTCATTCATTCATTTGTTCATTCAGCCATCTAAAAACATTTATTGACTACATATTACATGCCAACTCTAGTTTTCAGCCCTGGGGTCTCTTATTCTGACTTTTTCTGATTTGGACATGTGGGGCCACCTCCTAAGATGAACACAAATCTGTGGGAGAAGAGAAGTCCCATTCCCATAATCAGAGGAGGAAAGTAGACATGTACCTTGACCTCTCAATCTAGTTAGAGAATGGAGGCCACAGAGAAGGTGTGGGGTAGCAGATGGCTCAGTGGTCAGAAGACCAGACCCACTGCCAAGCTTCTCTTTCCTTCTTCCCCAGGTCCCTCCAGGGGGAAGGACCTGCAGAGGACCTACCTACCTTTGGGTTGGGTGTTGTGCCATCTGCTTGGTTGCCTGGCAATTGAGACCTTGCTATGAGGGAGGGAAGAGGGTCAGAGGTAGGCCTTCAGGACAGAGGGCTGGGGCAGTGAGGCCCATCTCTGTGCAGTCAGGGTCAGGGGAGAGAATGCGTGATCGGACTGCGTGTGCCTGAAGGAGAAGGGGACTGGCATGCTGGGGGGTGAGGGACTTGCCTGGGGTCCTGCTTCCTTCCATTTGTGGTCAGCCATGAGGTCACAAGGATGACTCCATCCTTCAGTGGCTCACAGCGAGTGGCTCTGCTTCCCTCCCCACACCTCCTTTCCCTGCACCTCACTCCCCTATACTTCCCTACCCCTGGGCATTTTCTGGCTTGACTGGATGGAAGGAGATGGAGGGACCTACCAGTTGGCCATGATGTCTTGTCTTTTTTTTTTTTTTTTTTTAACAAAACAGAACAAAACAAAACAAACCCTAGACAATTGTGTTTGGTTGACTTATTTATAATTAGACACGGATGTATCAGGGGTGGGGAGGCCTGTCCTACAGGGTAAGAGGACAGCGAAGGGTCAGCCATTCACCTTCCTCTCCTTGCAGCTTCTTCCTAGGGGGTCTCCTGGGGAAATAATGGCTTCTGAAGGGAGGGAGCCAGGATGACCTTGCTGGGCCAGAACTACTTCTTGGATCAGCTGGTGTGTGAAGCCGGGGCATTTTTTAGGGTATCGGGCCGATTGGGTTTTCATCTGAGCTCAATTTGTTAATTTAGTGGGGGGAGGCACTGCCCTAAAGTTGGGGGAAGGGAGTAAACTTTCTACCACATTCCATTGCTCTGCCTGCCTGGATTTCTGACTGGAGGTTGTGCTGAGATTTGATTCTGAGGGGTTGGGAGCGGGGGTCATCTTTGATCTTGCTGTCCTGAGCACACCAGGTGGTGAGGTTTGGGTGCCAGTCCCCGAACTGGTGCCTATGTGGTATGTCTGGATTTCTGGTCATTTCCCAGTGTCCCTCCGTCTCCCCTACCTCAGTGCCAGGTACTGATTTCTTGGGTGGGGCCCTCTTCCTGGGGGCTCACAGTCAGCCTGGCGACTCTGCACACTGAGCTGCTGCACTGTGGGGCAGTGCCCTCCTGTCGGGCAGTCTCCTGGATTCCCAGCTCCTCCTCAGAGGCACTCCCAGACCTCCTGATTTCTCTGGCCCCTGATGTGCTGGCACCTGTGCTGTCTGCAGTTTGAGTCTGGGGCAGCAATCCTCATTCATCTCTCTAGCTCTGACTTGGTGGTCTCTGAGGTTTGCTCTCTCAGCTCCCCGGCTACTCTTCATAAAGCCCCCTCCCTATTTCTGGGGCCAAGGCCAAGGCATGTTGGGATAGGAGGTGGGTGTAGGCTGCCAAATGTAGAGAAAATATCTCTTTAGATCCCCCTTGTCTCCAGCCTTCCATCTCAATGCTCTGACCTTGCACCCTTGGCAGCAGGTGGTAGGTGGCCCTTTTCCTTTCATGGGCCTCCAGAAAAAGCAGGGCCTGCTTGGGAAGTAGCTGTATATATGGATGTAATTTTGCGACATGTGTATACTTATGGCCTGTGTGCATGTGTGTGGATATAGCCAAGTGATACCTGAAATGCGCGTGAGAGTACCGGCTTTTACAGGGCATGTATACCTGGTCTGGGTGTGTGCCGATGAGTGCATTTGTGTGATGAGTCTGTACGCGGGCTGTATGAATCTGACCGAATGCGCGTGAGATGAGAGAGGGAGTGAAAATTCGGAGCATGTATTTCACTTCAGGTTGTGATTGAGTGACCCTCTCTCACTAGGTGTCCCCACTGCAGGGTTTGTGGGGAGCTGTCTAGTGTCAGAGAAGAGAGGATGTGTATGGTGGGAGGGGGAGTTCCACACTGCCCCTCACCCCTGGCGCTTGCCCCCACGATCCTAGAGCCAGGTCCTAGGTTGAAAAAGAAGGAAATAAAGGCAGCTCGGTATCAATGTGGACACCCTCCTGGGCAACGTGGACCGCCCTGGGCAGTATCATGGTGGGGAGAACCGGGCTCCAGGGTGAACTTGTTGGCTTTGTTTGCACCTAGGCCCTCCCACGGCAGCCTCCAGATACCCTCAAATGCTCACTCCAGTTGCCACAGGTGCGTCAGCATCTCTGGCAGAGGTAGAAAGGAGGAGGTGGCAAGGATCAAACTGTTATGTCCTGGTGGGGCCACCATACCTGGCTAAACTTAAAACAACAGCCCTGGATTACTCTGCCCTGCCTCCCCCTAAAATGGCTTCAACCTCCCCCGACTATGGTTTGAAGCAAGGGGGTGGGGGCACCCCTCCAGATCCCCTAGCTCATTGGTGTTGATCCACATTAGGCATTTGGTTTCCATTTCCCAGCTCATTAGTGGCAATCAAGACCTGATGTGGGCTGGGGGCTGGGTTTTCCATTGTCAAGAAGGCAGCGTGGGAGTAGGGAGGAAAAAAATGGAGGCTGCGGCTGACTCCAGTATTGAATTCAGCTGGGGGACTGGAGAACTGACCGAGCCTCCCGGCCCCTCCTCTAATCAGAGCCCTGAGGCTCCAGCCACTGCTATAGCTTCAACTCCTTCCAGGAAAAGGCGTCTTGTCTCAACTCCTCTGCCTCCTGGGCCAGATTCCGCCACCAAGCTGCTCCAGGAATGTTATGAGGCACGCAGGACTTGGGGTGCCTGCCTGGCCCCCCTTCCTGGGGGCGATATGGCTGTGTGGTAAATGACCCTGAAACATTCCCAGCTAGAGAAACGCTGCCTGCATTCCAGACCCCTATGGCAATGTCACCTCTGACCTAGAAAGAGAAAGTCAAGACGCTGTGGTTGGATGGAGCTGGGAGGCAGGCTGGCAGCTGAGATGTGGAGTCCTCACTGGGAAGAGGGGAGGAAGGGGTTGGTGAGGAGTCAGGGGAGAGGGTCAATGGGGAGGAAGCACATGCAGGGTGGGGGATGGGGAGTTAATAGGAACAGTAAGTGGAGACAATGGGGCCCCTTTGGGCGCACTCACAGCGGGGAACAGACACTACTCCAGCCAGCCACGGGTCTAATTAGACCCTCACTGTCAGGGTGACCTGTTCCTTTATATCTGAGGCCTCAGGGGTTGTGGAGGGTTGGGGTCGGGGAGTAGAAGGGAGTGGTGCTGCAGATAATTAGAAACATGCTTTACTGAGTGAGCAGGCCCCACCAGGACCACCTCTCTCCTCGCTGACCCCCTGTCTTCGCCAAGTTTCCAACCCTTTCCCCGGACCTGGATAATTCCAGCCAGACTAGAGGAGGGGCTGGTGGGGCCTGGGAGTAGAAACCCGGTGGGACTGGCTTCCTGGACCTTACATACTCTCTAAAGTGCAAACAACATATTTTCGCCATGCAATGGTATTTAATTACACATAAAAACAGAGCCATTAAACTGAAATTAAACCCTTGTTGGAATCACTTAATTCAGGGCATGACAAATTGCTTTCAGTGGAGGCGGCAGTGAAGCCCCCCAGGCAGAGATGGAGATTAGCAGCGTCCTCGGCTGGCTGGGTCCCCTCCTCCCTTGGCCCCTTTGCCAGCTCTAAATTCTGAAACTGGGGTCAGAACATTCTTTCTAAAGACCACCCAAGCCAAGGGGAAACCTCTAGGTTTGTACAGGATGATAGGAATGGAGGGTTGGGGAACCACAGAATCACTGTCCAACCCAGTTTTACACAACCGGTCTGTTTTATCCACGGGGAAGTTGAGGCCCAGGAGCCAAGGTCAACCAGAGGCAGGATTAGAACCCTGGCACCGAGCCATGACCGGGGAGGCTGTTTTTTTCAGGCTCGTATCCTTTTACCCTGGGCCTGGAATCAGAGGCTGGGGCTGGGAGGGTGAGGTTTGGAGAACCAGAGCAGGCCCCGGTTGGGGAGGGTAGATTTCTCCAGAACCGGACACATACCTGGTCCAAGTCTGGAGACAGTAGGGAAGGCAAAATGGTGGCCATGGGGCATGGGCCACTGAGGCAGCCTCGACCTCCTGGAGGGCAGCCGGGTGCCCAGACTCTGGAATCAAACAGATCTGGTCGCTTACCACCTGGGTGAGGGTAGGCAGGTAAGACCTTTCACTCTGGTGAGCCTCAGTTTTCCCATCTGTTAAATGGGGGTGGAAATTCCTACCTACAGAGTGCCTATGAAGACTAGTGGGCAGAATGCCTCAATAGGGCTTGGGCCAAGTTCAGTAAATGGTGTTATTAGACTTCCTCCTCAGGACCTCCGGTTCCCCATTTGTAATAAGGTCCAGCTGGAACCTTTTGGTTTCTAGGACCTTTACTCGCTCCAAGTCTCTGTGTTTTCAGCCCATTTTCCTCCCTCCAGCTTCCTTCTTTCCTTCAGGTTCCCTTGTCCCCTCTGTGCTCTGGACGTCTATGGACAGACGTCTGTGATTAGACATTTGGGTAGGCAAAGGCAGATTTCTCTGCCTCACCTAGGCTTCTGGTGGCTGTATATGAGGTCTATCGGGAGGTGAAGGTGACCAATAAGACAGAGGCCGCACTCCGGGGAGGGCTGCTGGGGCGCACAATGAGGCTGCGGCCTCCCTCCCCCAAGTGCCTTCCACGATCTGGGAACCTGCTCTCTTGATTGAAACCAGATGGGTCTGCCATGGCCGGAGGTCTGTTTCAGCAGTCCATTCACTCAACGTCCTCCCTCCGGAGGGGGAAGGGGGCATAGACTAAGGGGAAGTGGAGGTGTGGGGGGCTTCCTCTTCACTGGGGCTGGAAGAGAGAGTCCTTCTTTCCCTTCTCCCTACTCTCCAGGCTACTGGCCTGGGAACTTTTCTGTTAATCACGGAGGGTCGTGCTGGGGTGGTGGCCGGCTGAGGACAAGTCTTGCACTGAGCCTTGGGTGGGAAATCTTCCAGCTTAGAACCACCTCCCAACCTCCACGCGAAACTCAGATGTAGGTTGCCAAGTAGGGGCTGACTGTGCCTATCCCCTGTCTCCTGCAGAGGCCTCAAGGTCATTCCCCTCACTCCTGGCCTCCTTGGCCTTGATAGACAGAGGCGTTATTTTGCGCTGGGGGTTTGGGGTGGAAAGATTGGGGCTGGGCTGAGGCCCAGGGTTCCCGTCATTTTAGGCCTGGCAGCTACCCGGCTGCAGATGGCTCCCCCGCCAGCCTGGCGGCCAGCACAAATGCTTTACAGCTGTACCTCTCTGGATCGGCTTGCCTTTGAGTCTAGAGACAGACGTGAGGAGCCCGGGGGGCTCAGAGGGGCACACATGGAGAGCTGGGGTAGGTGGAGGACAGGCCAAGACAGCTGGTGGCTGAGAGACTGACAAGGACAAGGAAACTCGAAGCCCCTGAAAAAGTTGGAGTGGGGGCTTCCTGAGGGAGGATCACGTTGCGGGGCAGGGTGCTGCCTGGCAGGGCCAAGGCTCAGGGGCCTGGTCTCTGAGCAGAGCCAGAAGCTTCTAAGTTTGAGCAGCAGGGAGGGGAGCCCAGTCTCGTCTCCGCCCAGGGGAAATTGGACCAGACTGCTCAGGAAATAAATTCAATTTTCCAGCATCATGGAAGGTTAGTCGGACAATAGAGGTTTTCCCCCCTCCCCAAAACACATAAGAAAAAAAAAAAAAAAAAGCCCAATTGCCTTTGGCTGAGCTGTTTCCCAACTTCATTTCTCAGCCTCAGTTCAAGGCTTCTCATTCAAAGTGACATGTGACTCTTCGGTGACCCCTGGCCTGATCACAGTCTGAGGGGTCAGGCCAGGCCAGCCTGAACTGTGCTCCCAGGATCTGTGACCACCCCCACTTCCAAAAGCCCTGGGCAGGCCCAGCCCCATGCAACGAGGTAAAAACAAAAACCCTTCCCAAAAGAGATTTTGAATTTAGGGGTGGGAGAGTCCTAAATCCCAGGCAATAGGCCCAGAGAGGTTTATGAGTAAGTGGACCTTAAAAGTTTTGGAGGAGGGGTGGGAGAGTTTGCCTATAAAATGCAATAGACCTTGCAAACCCCTGCAGGGGACCTTCCTGGAGCTCCAATGAGAGGAGATGGCCCTGCATACTGGGGAAGGGTCAGCCTCCAGTTGCACTCTCTGCAGATGGTGGCCTTGTGGGGCACTCTGGTGGCCTGCAGAGGTCTCTAGGTACTGGCAGAGGAAGGGTTAGCACAATCCAAAGTCGAGGGCAGACCCAGAGTCGGGAGAGAGCAGAGGTTGCCAGTAGGCAGATCCCGAGTTTCTGGGGTGGGAGGTAGGCAGGAGGAAAGACCACACAGGAAGCTTTGGGGAGAGCAGGGCAGTATCTTGGCTGGCGAGGGGTGTGTGTGGGAGGGAGGTTGGGGGTGGGGGAGAGGGGATGGTTCTAGTCTGGTGGCTGAGAAAGGTCACTCCCAAGAAAAGCAGGGCTGGGAGCGGCCTTCAAGATCTTCTCCAGCTCACCCATCACATAGATGGGAAACCGAGGCCCAGTGGGTCTGTTTCTGTGCTGGTGTGAAGGCAAGAACAGGCCGACGGTCGAAGCAGATCAGAACTCAGGGCAATGTTCTTTTCACACCATCTCCCAGTGGGTTCAAAGGGGTTCTTTGGGCACCCAATGGAATAGGACTCTTCAGGCATCAGAAAGGGGAAGCTAAGTAAGGGCTATCATTTGGAAGGAAGGAAAGAGGACCTACTGGGAGATTCTGGGTGGACGATTACAAAGGAAGATGTATCACCTTCCAGGCAAAAAGTGGGAGAGGTGATTTTTGTCAACACCCTGAGCAGCCTGAGGCTAGGGACCAATGTGAGTTGGGGACCTAATACCTGATGGAAGAAGAGGGGTTTGGCAGAGACATCAGAAGAAGGGGCAGAGAAACCTGTCTTGGTGTACATGGAGAAGACAGGGGATTGGGCTGATGAATTCTAGTTCAATAAGCTCCAAATGTCATCATTATTATCTTCATTACCCTGGGTTTGAGTCCAGATTGCCTGGGTTCAAATCTCACTCCATCACTTATTATGGTTGGACCCCAGAAAATCAACTTAATCGCCAAATCCACCGTGCTATATATCCATCAAATAAGGATAAATAATGGTACTTACCTATGGTGGTTGTCAAGAGTAAATGAGATAATGTATGGCAAAGCTTCTAACAAATACTTACTGCAGGCCCAATGTGTGTCAGGCGCTGTTTTAGTTGCTGGGGAACAAGATGAGGCATTTTTCTGACCAGCTCCCATTTCAGCGGCATGTACCCCTGGGCTCATATACTGGATTGACGGGAATGCTACTCTTCGTATAACAAGCATCTATACCACATAGGCCACAAAGTGCATTCACGTCCAGTGTGTCTTTAGGCTTTCCACAACTTTAATTTTATGGGGGAAACTGAGGCTCAATATGCAGGAAAGTGACTTTTCTTAAATCAAACAGCTAGTCAATGGCAGAGGGACCTACCACCCAGATCTGTCTGACTGCCTGGGCTTCTAATTCTTGATGCAGAAGAGGAAAGTAGTGTGTGTGTGTGTGTGTGTGTGTGTGTGTGTAGGTGGGAGTGAGGTGAACTAGGGAAAAGATATGTCCCATCTCGATGTTCATGGGGTGTCAAATCTAATGCTATGGAGAAGGGAGTATGTCTCCTGGGGCACAGGTGGACCTCTCCAACACCTCCTGGCCAGCTGTACCCCATTTGGCACGGTTCTCATGGGAACTTAGCACATATTTAGTGAATGAATGAATGAATGAATGAGCAAGTGAGTGGCATTCTTCCTTCTCCTTGCCCTCATTCTCTCTCTGGTTCCCTCCTCCTGGCTTGTCTCCCTCCCCCACGGGCCTGCTCCAAGCCAAGAAACACTTGCCCCCATGGACAAGATTCGACTGGGGAGCCGTAAAAGTTGAGATACCTTCCAGAAAACAGAGTTGTAATACAAACCCCTGGTTGGCTCCAAGGGCCCAGAGTCAGGAAGAAGGAGGTCTGCTTCACTGGGGCTGAGGGCCCAGCCCGGCCAGCACTGGGGCACAGTGGGGGTGGGGAGATAAGCCAGGAAGATGGGTGCTATGGATTTAACTGTGTCCTCCCAAATTCACATGTTGAAGCCCTAACCCCCAGTGTGACTGTATTTGATGATAGGACTTTTAGGAGGTAATCCAGGATAATTGAGGTCATAAGGGTAGGGTCCTGATCTGTCGGATTGGTGGCCTTATAAGAAGAGAGAGCTCTGTTTCCAGGACATGCACCAAGGAAATGCCATGTGAATGAACAGTGAGAAGATGGCTGTCCTCAAGCCAAGAAGAGAGCTCTCGCCAGAACCCAGCCACGCTGGCACCCTGATCTCGGACTTCAGGCTCCAGAAGTGTAAAAAAAATAAATGTCTGTTGTTTAAGCTACACAGTGTATTATATTTTGTTATGGCAGCCTGAGTAGACTAGTACAAGGGGAAATGGTAGCCCCCGGTCCTGCTCTTTCCCATATGGCTCCTTTAAGCTTGGACAGAACCAAAGACCCAGGCCCAGATCAAGTAGGCTCCTACCCTATCCTGTCTTGGGATGAGAGCCCTTTTTCTTAAGCGTTTTTCCAATCTGTAAAATGGGATAAACATATAAATGTGCCTCATATTGCACTTAGCACATAGGAAAAATCAACATTACATTTCATTACATTCCTGCCTTATGAAAGTTGGTCTCTTCCCTTCTTTGCATGCTAAACTGTTCGTCCTTGAGGATCCAACTCAGATGTTACCTCCTTGGTAACATTGCCCTCATTCCTTCCAAATGGGTAAAGCCTCTCTTCCCTGTTTCTACCCTTTCTGCCAGCCCTGCGTGGCACTTACAGTCTCTGTTATAACATAGTTGTGTTTATGTGTTTTCCTGGCTCACATGAACAAAGCATGCAGCCGGAAAACATCTGTTACATGGATCAAGGTACCAATCTCTGAGTTGGGCACTGCTAGCCTTGCCTTGGCTCCAAGTCCTCAGCCTATTGGATGGCATGAGAGTTAAGGACAGGAGGTCAGGGATGAAAGAGCAGAGGTGAGCAGCCTTGGTCCTCAGTGGGAAATGAGTGTGTGGGAGGTGGTGAGATGGGAGGTCACTCCATAGCCAGAGAAGAGGCAGGGTTCAGGGGACATGGGAATCTGAGTCTTGAAAAATGATTGGCAGTGCAGGGGGCTGCCCTCTTCCCTTCTCATCAACTCCAGTAGCAGGAGTTGGGGCTGGAACTGCAGTTTGCTAGTTGGGGAGGAGGCAGGGGCTATTCAAGGCCATTGGGTGGGTCTCTTTACATGCCTTCCATGGTAGCCCCTGCTACTGAGTCCCACAGTTCAGCCCAAACAGAAGCCCAGCTCTGCCCTTCCTAAGACTCTTTAGGAAAGTGGGTGCCCCTGCAGCCCCCTCTGGTACCACCTGGCAAGACCTGGACTGCCAGTGACAGAAGCCAGGCTTCAGCTCCCCAGGCCCAGAGCGGGGCGATGAAGCCTTTGTTCATTGCTCTAGGGCTGAGCTGGCAGCTCAAGGCGTCTGGGTTCAAGGACTCTTCCAGACTCTTCTTGAGCCGCCCATGTTTCGCTTGCCTCATCATTCAGGGAGCACGAGTGAGACCTTGGAACACATCAGGGGTACGACGCATACTTACCTTCAGCTCGGGACATGGGACACCCCAACCCTCTGTCTTCTTGGCAGAGTGGCAGGGAGGAGATCATGAGCAGGTGTGTCAGACATGTGGGGGGACACAGCATGGTTTAAGTGATGGTTATGAAGTGGAAGCCAGCTGTGGCCAGGGGTGTGGGAGGGAGTGAGGCACATGTGGTCTTCTCTAAGACACAGCCACCACCTGCCGACTCAGGTCCCTTTCTCTGTTCAGGGCTCCAACTCTGAGGGGAGAGCCCTGAATGCCTTAGAAGCAATTGTTGTACAAAGATAGACGCTTTATTTTCTGTGGTGGGAGCTACACAGGCACCCATGGGTGTATAGAGGGCTCTCTGCCAGCCCCCAGGCTGTGACCTTGAGAACCTTGTCTAGTATTCTGCAGTCTCCGGGGTGAAGCAGTACCTGACCACAGGCTGGGTGGGCTGTCTCAGCCGGTCCTGTCAGCCCAGGGCCTCTTCGGCCCAGTTTCCTGAGTTGAAATCATAAGCCATCAGGCCCAACTTTGGCCAAAGACAGTGATGCTCTGGCAGGCACTTGCTCCTCAAAGAACTAAAATGGGCTTCTTCTCTGAGCTTCCCTTTCCACACTCACGGTGTAGTTTCCTTAGGGCCCCAAGTCTGTCAGACAAACTATTCCAGCTTCTAGGGGTGGGAGTGGGGGTGGGGTGGGAAAGATCCCCCTCCTCCCAGCTACTCCAGGCCTCTTGGGATGGCTGCCAGTTTGCATTCCTGACTCTCTGCTGCCCCCCTGTGGCTTCAGGGCTAGTTGACACCACACCTCCCAGAGAGCTGTGTGGGGGTGAGGGGAGGGACATTCAGCAAGACGAGCTGAGACAGAGCCGCGAGAGCTGGCCCTTGTGTCTGCTCTGGAGAGCAGGAGTCTCACAGTCCCTACCGAGGTGTAGGTTACACAAGCAACACTAGGGCAGTTGTGACACCAGCTGGAGGACCCTCACCTACCAGAAAATTAAAAGACGGGACTGACACTCATTTGTAACGGAGGGGATTAGACATCAAGAACACGAAGACAGCTGGGTTGTCTCCGACCATGGGGGCAAGTTCTCCCTTGCTAAGCTGCCCCAGCAAGCCTGGCCACGTTGGCCTGAAGAGCCCAAGGCAGGGGATTCAGCTTTGTCCTGGGAATAGCTGCCCAAGAAGCCATCAGGGAAGTGGGGAAAAGAATGGATGTGGAGAGAAAGAGAGTCAGTCCATCTCTCCTTTGGTCCTCAATCCTTGCGTGACATCTGCTCCCAGGCTGGCCTTGGGCCAGGGCCCCGTGGGTCCCAACCTAGCACCTGCTGTTCGCCATGAAACAGGGTCACAGGTCTCTAGCTCAGCCTGCTGTGTCAGTAGAGTCCAGACTGATGGAGTCAGGGGTCCTCAGAGGTGGCTTTTATGGGGGGTCCTCAGATGTGGGTGTGCTTCCGAATCACGGGGAGCTTGTTCAGATGTCTACCAAAGTCTGAGAAAAACAGCTGATACTGTCTATTGACCTCCTTTTAAGGCTGAGGAAACTGAAGCCCAAGGGGGTCTGGATGAAGGTCACTGCTGAAGGTCATAGTGGGTTCAAGTGTTTCAACTTAGTACCATTCTCCTTTGGTCCAATACATTGGTCCATCAGTGTGGCCACAGGCCCTTGTTCAGGGGGTGTGGGGTTCCTGGGCAAGCCCCTTGAAATATCTGGAAAGTATGCAGGAAGCTCCCCACTACATCCTTTCTGTGTCCTGCAGCAGAGCACCCACCAGGCTGATGACCTGCGAGACTGGCTGGACCGTGTCATATTCTGCGAAGAGGTGGCACACATTCTCCTGTGATTCGGTCTGACTCTTGGCCACGAACCCAAAGATCCTGATGGGAGAAGGCAGCCTGCGTGAGAGGCAAGACCAGGCGGGAGAGGGGAACTCAGCCCACAGTGCTCCTCCCTGCCCCTTCCCTAGCCAAGTGGCTCTAGCACCTCATCATCATGGGAGGAGCTATGTGCCTGCCTCCCCTCTGGGACTGGGAGATCCCTGAGTACAAGATTGGAGTTTTCCTCATTTTGAATGGGGCTTTCTGAACAGAGCTTCTGTATCCCCCATCAGAGTGAGGAAAGCAAGGATGTGTCTTGGCCATCAGACTGGGGCCTCCCCACAGATTAAAGCTCCTTGAGGTTAGAGCCTGTGGCTTCCCTATCAGGCAGGAGGCTTCCTGAGGACCAGGGCTCAACTCCTTCCCCATGTTGCGTCCAGGGCCCTGCCTCGGGGAGACTGGCCAGGTGGATGGGAAGGCCTTACCAGGAGGGCTTACGGTACTTCTGCCACCTGTGGGAAAGAAGCGTGGACAGCAGTGAGTGCTGAGGCTTTGCTCCATTCCACCGCACTCTGGCCAAGCAGCGGGAGAATGGCGAGCTATGTCCCCACCCCTGCCAGGCCCCACCTGCCCCTCCTTCTGTAGCTCCTGGCCCCTTGAGGATCATAGGTTCTGTCTGTGATCCCGTCCCAGAGCCAGCAGGACGCCTAGGTGGGTGGCTAGGCCCTGGACAGTCTTCTTTGTTTGGCCCAGCCTTGAACTTACTTCCGTTGCTCTGGGTCCATGCCACAGAAGCGGAGGGTGCTGAGGGGGTAATGGCGCCGGAAAAACACCCTGGGAAAAGGCAGGAGAGAAGCAGAGCTGGTGAGAGCCCACCCCAGGGTCATGCCCGCCTCCATCATCTCCAGCTTGGTACCTTCTGAGAAGCCTCCCAGCAGGACTCCTTACAGCCTGCCATTACCTTTCCCCCACGTGCCCTGGAGCACATGTTTGCACTTCTTTCATGAGTGCATCTGCTATGTGTCCTACACATTGGGGTCTTCTAGCCCCTCCCCGCTCTCTGCCCACCATGTCATTTAACTATCTGAGGATAGTAATTATTTCTTGGTCATTTGTTATTCTTCCAGCCTAGAACCAGGCTTCTGCTAGACTGAATCTCTGAGCCCCAGGAAGGAGCCACCTCATCCCACAGTGTCCCACTGGTCAACCAGAGTCTGGCTGACAGAAGATGTTCTATCAGCAGGTGCAGACTCAGTCAGTGCCCAGTGAATACTGGTTGATTCCATTTCCATTGGTCACAGTGAAGGGGGACTTTGGCAGGAGGTCATTGGAATAAGGCTTGAA
>NW_006443570.1:1880931-1890316 GCF_000325575.1 Pteropus alecto | reverse complement strand
CTGTTGGGTCCAGGACACTGAACTCTGCTTTCATTATTGGTCCACAGCCATCTTGGCCAATGGACCAGTTCACCCTGCCCAGCCCTGCAGCCCCGGGGCAAGGGAAGCGTCTTACTTCCTCTGGACGTCAGTCAGGGTGATGCCCTGTTCGGTGACTTTGAAGTGGACCACTATGGGTGTGGGGAGAACGTCCCTCTCCAAGGTGGTCGAGATGGCCTTCTGCACGGCCAGGGCTCCGGTCAGGGTCTCCACACTCACGGAACTCAGGTACAGGGCATGGCAGCCTGTGGGATGCAGATACCGCATTGGAGCCTGGTCAGGACTCATGGGAGGTCACCCAGGCCCTGGTCCTTCCTCCACCCAGAGCCAGGGGATGGGGCAGTCTTCCTTCTTCAGGAATCCAGTGGGGCCCCTCTTTGAGTCACCAGGCAGGTCCATAGATGGTGCTGTCTCCACCCCCCCCCGCCCCCTCCTCCCCTGTGGGCCCTGGTTCATTGTTGAGAGAAAGGAAAGAAGATGAGAACGGGGAAGGGCTGTTATGCTCAGGGGTAGAGTAGGAACAGTCACTCAGACCCGGGCTGATCTGTGCCTGGCCTCTGGATGTCAGGAGGAGGGACCTTTTCCCTGTAGAAACCCCTGGGACTCAGACCCGACACTCCACAGAAGATACCAGACCCAGAGACCACCTCGAGAGCAGGTACTTCAGATCCAGAGAGCCACCATCGTGGCCTGTGTGTGCAGGATGGGGTGGGTATAAGCCTGGCCAAGCCCTCCTCTCCTTCCCCTCTCCCCCTTCTCTCCCTCCCTGCAGGCTCTCCTCTCCTGGTTTACAGTGAAGGGGAGGGATATGGCACCTTGTGAAAGATGAAGAAATAAGGCTGTGATGGGGAGCACCTGTGGACATGTGCGTGTGTGTGCGTGTGCAGAGCTGGGAGGTGCTCTCGGGGGGCACAGTCAAGCCTGGAGTGTCCCCTGTACCACTCACCTGCTGATTTCTTTAGGCAAGAGGCTCGGCCATCTGCAGAGGGATCTGAGGTCCCATCTCCACCTCCCAATTCTGAGCCAAAGTAAAGGAACAGGCCCCCGAGGGGGCGAGGGTGGAGTGAGTAGACCCCTCTGATAGGAACAGGCCTCATTAATCCCTTTGAACATCTCCCACCTCAGCCCACACCTTCAGGAGGTAACTGGGCTGAGAAACCAGGTGTGATTATGGTCATTAGGTAAATGGGGCATTTTGGGCTCCCCGGTGCCCAGCTTGCAAACCTTTTGATCCCTCCTTCTCCTCCTCACTCCTCCACCCGCTGGACTGCCACAGTGACCTGGTCCTCAGAGGCCCCTGACCTCCTCACTTCTTTGGGACCTTACCCCAACCCCAAACCTTTCTTTGCAGAAAGTAGGGAGACTCTCGCAGTCACTCCATCAGGGACTCCCCCTGCCCTTGCCTCTTCTCCCAGAACCTCCCCCCTCGCTGCTCCTCCTGTACATCTGAGGTGACCTGCTCCATTTGGGGGTGCAGCTAGGTTGTAAGCTCTGGATGGGGCTTTCTGATCTGGGCTTGAGGTCTGACTCTGTGTCTTTGGGCGAGTTACTTAACCCCTCGAACCCTCTTCTTCTTATCTGTGAAATGGGGATAACAGCAACATCTACTTCACGCGGTTGCAGTGAGCTATGAATAAATGAGGGCGTGCCCAATAAATATTGTACCTGGAAGAAAAATAAAAAACCTCCCCATACTGGCTGATTTATGCTTCTTTCATCCTCTCAGAGAAGGCTACTATTTATCAAACATCTATTCTGTGTCAGGCATCATGCTAAGAGCCTCGCCTGAGTTATCTCATTTAATCCCTAACCCAGTCCTGTAAGTAGGTAGGATGATGGCTGTCCTCATTTCATAGATGGGGAAACTGAGGCTCAGAGAGGTCGATATTCTCAGGTTCTCACAGCTGGGAAGTAGAGATGTTGACAGACCTTAGAGCATGCCCTTTTAACTAAAATAATCCATAAATAATCCACTAGGAGCCTCTCTAGTGAGAGCAAACAGACCCGGTGCTTGGCTGTTGCGTCCTTGGGGCCCAGACCCACCTTTCTGCGGGATGGAGAGTTTGCAGGGCAGGGCCAGGGCCATGATGGAATGCTGGCACACAAAGGCAGAGAGGCTCCCTGCAAAAAAACGGGCAGCCCTGCGTGAGAAGGCCTCCCAGACCACCCTCCTGGTCCACGGGGATGGGCTCACCCACGGGCCTGAGGGCCGGAGGGGCTCACCAAAGTAGGGCTCCTCATCCGCTCCTTTGAGATGCACTCCTTTGGCGGAAGACTCGATGAGGAAGTGGCGGATAAGGTCACTGCTCTCCTCGCCTGGACAGAGAAGGGAGAAAGCGTGCATGTGGACGGGAGCTCCAGAGCCCAGTGAGAGCCACACCTGACCTGCCTCTTCTGGGTCCATCCAGAGGTTAACTTGCTCATCCTCCTGCCTCTGGGTGAGACTGTAGGAATTTCATCTCCAAGGCCTCCCACAAAGGAGGTGCCCACACTTTTGCTCAAAGGCTTCTGCGTCCAGTAATTCTCTCTTCAGGAAACCTTTCCCTTGATCTCAAGAGCTTTCAGGGATGGTTCCCGACTGGTTAGATCAAATCTCAACTCTTTGGTGTGATTTCTCTCCCCCTCTACTTCGCTCTCCCAGGTGCGCTTATGCTTCACCAGATGGTCCTTGCTGGGGCCAGGCTGGCCTAGGAGGGTGAACAATACCTTCTGCCCCTTTCCCACCAGCACACAGCTTCCTCCTCTCTTTGGGCTCATTGGCAAGGCTTCCTTGGTAATCAACACCGCCCCAGAGGTCACTTTCTTATTTAGACCAAGAGGCATAGGGTAGAGAACTTGAGGTTGGGTTTTCATCCTCTCTCTGTCACTTACTTGCTTTGGGGAGCCACCTGGTAACTCTCGGCGCCTCAGTTACCTCATTCGTTTGTTGCGTGAGAGCTACAGTCTCGGGGTTTATTGAGGGGGTGGCTGTGACTCAGGTACCTTATACTGTAATGATCTGTTTTGATCTTTCTTCTCAGTGAGATATCCTGGTTCCTTCCTCAGTGCCCCATAGATGCGTGTTGTGTGCGTGAGAACACAGGAAAGCATGTGATGAGCTGTCACACGGGTGATAAGCTAACCCACACGTGTTATTCTATTAGGTTCCTTCACAATAAATCTGGTCTGGAGAGAGACGGGCACCCAGAAGAGAGCAATCTGGAGAGGGCTTGGGACCTTCCTCCTCCTCTTCCCACTGTGAGAGTAGAGCAGAGAATCTGGGGACTTGGGCAGGGGACACAGCTCAGGCTTACTGTGAAAGGAGTTCCTCACAGAGCATTGATGCTGAAGGACAGCTGGGAGAGCACTGATGTGGACCCTCCTCCCAGGAGTTGTTATGGGTCTGGCCCAAGGTCACCCTGCAAGCTAGCAGCAGAGCTGGGACTAGAACCTTCCACACCCCGTTACCTCTGAGAGGCCTTGAGTGAGAACAGAGACAGGTGCATACCTGATCGGTTCTGGGCAGGTTCGGGGACCTCCTTCACCTTCAAGGCAAGGCCGAAGGATCCTCGGTACGAAGAGCTGTCCCTCACAACAAAAGCCCCTGGCTCCTCCTTCCTCAGCAGCTCGATTGCTGGAACAATCCTTGAGTCAGAGACAGTTACCGCCCCACCTGGACATCCTCTGTCCCCCTACCCCTATAGGGTCTTCATAGAGTAGATGTTACAGAATCGCCTTTTGTGCCTAGGAAGTCTTTTCTATTATCTAATCTCTACCTTTCCCGCTGCAGTCTCTATTTTCTTGGGTCACGAGGTCCGCAGGACAACCCCCTTCCCTGGACCTTCCATTTCCCAGTCTTTCCTCTGCCATGACCCAGGGTCCCAACTGCAGAACCCAGACCTGATTCCTGGAGCGGGAAACAACCCCTGAAACATAATGCTTCCTTTTACCTTGTTCTCGGGTGATGCTTGGCTTAAACCAGTATTTAGAGGTGTCCATCACAAACTTCATGGTGGGCTGCATGTCCCTGGCAGGACCTGAAGACAGATAGAGAGGGGGGACCCTGTAGGCTGGACAGAAGAGAGACCCTCCCCACTCCCTTCCTAGTGGTCCTATTCAACCCACCCTCTTCTACCCCAACCTCATTGTATCTATAACTGTCTAAAGAGGCAAAATCCAACAGAAGAATTCAGGGCTTAGGAATCTCCCCTTTGATTTATTCTGGTAATGAATCAGAAACAGATAAAAATCTCAGTTTAATGAGAACGGTTTCTCATATCTAGTGATGCCTGGTGGGGACTGAAATAAGGGATATATAAGGGATTCTGAGATACATCATTTCTTTGATTTCTCACTCTCGTCCCCCTTGATGATTCTATGAGTTCCTTAGGGGTATCTTCAGTTTCGAAAAGAAAACAAAAGAAAAGGTGAAGGAAAGGGAAACAACATTTCTGAGCAGAGTGCTCAGAGATCAGGAGAGGGGATGCTTGACTTTGACTTGGGACAAACGTTCCACTCCTGAAGCCCAGAGGGGACTGACTGAACTAAAAAACTTTTAAGGGTCTTTAATACTCCAATAGCTTATTAAGTTACAATGGATTTACTTGTGGGGATTTTTGCGGAATCTGATGAGATCCCAGGGTATAATGAGTGATGTCTTCGGGCATCACCAAATCGAGATGGGATTATCATCAGGCTAAGGAAATGTGCTCTTTGAGATGCCTGAATGCTCATTTTCCTGGTCCTTAAGGCAGGGAGCAGTTCTTAATTTCAGCATGTTGAAAAGGTGTGCTGTGGCCAGTGGAGAGTACCTCATAAAAACTGTACTAAAATCTGCAGATGATTTGTCCTAGGAAAATGGCCAGAGCAGATTCAAAGGCATATGTGCCACGTCTTTTCTCTTGTTTGCATTGATGTGGCTTTGTGAGTGGGAGTGAGCAGCAGACCGGAGTTAGCATTTCACCCCTCCCCCACACCGGGCCAGCCACCTTGATGCCTGTTGCTGATAGAGGACTGAGAAACCCTGGGAAGGAGATAACTGAGCAAGTAGGGAACAGGGACAGTGTCCCTGGGGCTCCGTGGGGAGCTCTGGTCATGGGTAAAGAGCACCTGGGGGTGCTAAGGCTTAATTATCCTCTGTTGTTTACTGCTTTGGGTTCTGGTTGGTCTTGTTTTTTTGGAAGCCTGCAGTCACAGACTCCGGGAAGGAGGGTGTTTGCTGTTTTGTGGTTTTTAACTGTCTGAAATGGAATGCATTGTCTGCGTTACCCTGTCTTCCCCCTCTGTCTGCTCGTCATCTACCAACGTCAGAGTTATTACTGACTCCCTTTGCCTTCCCCTCTCATGAGTTAGTCATCTAGCCTGCTGCTTCCATAACCCGAGGTCTCTTCGCTTTGTCCTCTCTCCTTCAACGCCCCCTGCCCCACCCTGGTTCAGGCCCTGTTTTGGCTTGTCTGAACCACTTCATGATAAAGACTCAAACAGAACCAAATAAAAACTGCTTTTCTTGCCCAGGCTAGGTCCTGAAATTCATCTGCCA
The DNA here is from genome assembly GCF_000325575.1 of Pteropus alecto. Taxonomy (NCBI): domain Eukaryota; kingdom Metazoa; phylum Chordata; class Mammalia; order Chiroptera; family Pteropodidae; genus Pteropus; species Pteropus alecto. Next base: position 1,884,759 of record NW_006443570.1, on the reverse strand, counting down.
GAAAGCTGCCACAGAGTGATCTATTGGATGTGTGCCTCCGTTCCCATCACTCTCCTGTATGAGACACTCTGATGGTCTCCCATTGCCTAAGGCAGTGGTCCCCAACCTTTTTGGCACCAAGGACCAGTGCTCCTATGAGAATCTAATGCCTGGTGATCTGAGGTGGAGCCGAGGCAGTGATGCTAGTGCTGGGGAGCGGCTACAGATGAAGCTTTGCTCACTTCCGGCTGCTCACCTTTTGCTATGCAGCCAAGTTCCTAACAGGCCATGGACCAGTACTGGTCCCTACCCGGGGGGTTGGGGACCCCTGGCCCAAAGGGTAAAATCTACTCTTTAACTTGGTTTCCAAGGCCCTAAATTACTCTCAATGACCTTACCCCACACCCAGCATCCCAGTCCCTGAAACATGCTGTGTGCTCCACACCTTCATGACTGTGGACTCTGTTCCCTCTGCTGGGGATACCCTTCCTCTCCTGCTCTGGCAGTAAACTTTTAATCTATTTTCCAGGTCTAGCCAAGATGTCACTTCCTCTGAGGAGTCTTCCCGGCTCTCCAGACTAAAAGGTTTACTTCTCCCTCTGTGCCCCCACAAGACTTAAAATATCTCTTTACCTTGGTGTTTATCCCAGTCTATAATGTTCCTTGATTTTGGTCTCTCTTTCTAGAATGTTTCCATCTCTATACGACCCCATTACCGAGCACACAGTGGGTACTCGATAAATGTGTTGATCAGCTATTGCAGAAACCCACTGGTGCTTCGTGTATTCACCCTAGCCAGACCTTACAATGCTCAAGGTGTTGGCTTACAGCGTACCTTCTGGAGTTGTGGTGGGAGAGGCATCTGGCAGGGTCTGGCTGTGGCTCCTGGTGGCTGGATAGGGGTTGCTGGCAGAAGCAGCCCCAGGTCGGACAAAGTCCTGGTGTCCTGGTGTCCGCCGAGTTGGGGGAGACCCTGGTTCTGGGCAGCCATTGATCAGCACGATGGGTATGTCCACCATGGAGTTGGTGATGGATGGGGGGCAGCTGTTGGCATGTTCCTTGGCCAGTGGTGGGGAGTAGGTTGCTCTGGGCTGGCCCATGCTTGGGGTGGGATTGTTAGGGACCTGGATGTCACTGGCTCTTGTACACAGGGACGCTGGGCCAAGGCTGTGGAGGCTGGAGGAAGAGCTGGCCGGGCTTTCCAAGGACCTAGAATATGACTGTTGGCTGGAGATGCTGGAGCGGAGGAGGGACTGGCAGCTGCAGGGGGAGAGAGCACCAGATAGGCAGGGCATTAGGGTGTTGAAGTGGACAATCAGGGGTCAGAACCAGGCTCTGTAATTTAGTAATCTGGGCGTCCATGGTTTTGGTTAAATAAAATACTGCATACTCTACTCCCTATAACCCAGAGCAAAGGGCACGCCCACCTGATCCCTAAGGGGTGCTGAAATGTCCCTGGACTATAGAGTCTTTGATCAATTAAAGTAGCCAATGGTCTGACTCTCTGCAAGTCACGTGGGCTTAGGCGAGACCGATTCCCTCTGCTTTCCCAGCAAGGCAGATCGGATTGAGTTGTCACACCAGCCTCCCCATCACTCCCAGAGCCCTGTACACGGGCTGGACCTGGGCTGGACCACGTCTACTTTTATGCGGAGGGAATTCCCCAGCTGGAGGAGGAGGAGGCCAGGCCAGCTCTGCATCCAGCCAGACTTCTCCTTGAGCTCAGAGACCTATGCCAATAGGCATGGCTGTGGGATCCCAGTCTCCTTGCCAGGGCCTGCCTTGGCACAGTGACTTTTGAGTTGATGCGGGGGGTGGTTTGGTCTTCTTAGGCAGGATGGGTGTATGGGCAGCTCTATCATCAGGGCTACAGAGAACTGGGCTCAAGGATCGTAAATAATGCCAGGCAGGTTCACTGTCCTCCTGCTGGGTTTTGCCAGTAACAAAAAGGAAGGAGGCTTTTCTTTCCTAAATGGTCCATCCCAGGCCCTCCAGTTCTATTGACATCCCTGTTTATTGAGGTTCGAAAAAACCCCCTTCATCAAGATGGTTTGTATGAGAGCTGGAAAGGATACAAGTGGGCCTCTAATATAAGAGTTTTCTTCCCAAGAGGTAGGTGTAAGTCAAGATTTTTGTGTATTGAATCATAGTCTAAATGTTTGAGGAAATCTTGAGATCCAAATGGCTGTGATGGCATAAAAGAGAACATCCCCTTTTATTGTTTGTGAACACCCAGATTTTGCTCAGACAGAGCAGGGTGCCCCTCGACAATTTTAGGATCTGTGTGTGTGTGTGTGTGTGTGTGTGTGTGTGTGTGTTGTGGAGGTAACATTAGAAGCTATAGTGGGAGTGACCTACCTTCCAAACACATAGCTGACATCAGACGCTGGGCTGGCTGACAGCACAGAGACCCTGCTGCCTCGCTGTGGGGCCAGGCTCCCCAGCCCCTTCTCCAAGCCTGGAGAAGCCACCGATGGGGAACCCAAGCCATGGGGGCCCAAGGCCTTGTTCCCCACGCAAGGGATGGCGATGCTAGGAGAGGGTGGGGGATGAGAGGAGAGACCTCCAGATGGGGGAGAGGGGCGCTGGTGTCCCCTGCCCTGGTTCCCGGAGAAGATCAGGCTCTCACTGCTGCTTCGAGTCTCTCGGGGGACATCCCTGGAAAGGAGGAGGCCGCCATTGCGTGGAGAACCGAAGGGCGGGGTGACAGACGGGCTGGAGCAGCGCTGGGGACCATCGTGACACTTTGATCTGGTGGAGGTCACCTCGATGTACTTTATATCTTTGAGAAGAGAAGCAGAGCATTGGTGAAACCTGGGGTCCTGGACTCAGAACAGGAATGCTGAAGGGTGTCCTCAAGACCTTCTGGTACCCCCTCTTTTATATAGACAAGAAAACTGAGAAGAGAAGCTCAGAGAGGAGAAGCTCTTTGGAATCAGGATTAGCATCTAGCTTCACCTTCAGGGCCCAGTGCCAAAGTCACCTTCTTTGTGACATCTTTCCCTGGATGGAGAGATGCAGATAAATGAATATAGGCCTTGGAGTCAGACAGGCCTGGGTTTCACATCTGGCTCTGCCACTTACTATCTGAGAGAGCTTGGCCAAATGACTTCATTACCTAGAGCCTCAGTTTCCACACCTATAAAATGGGGTGATTCTGCCCAGCCTCTTGGTGTTACAGTAAGGATGAAATGACATAAATGTAGGGGGCCTGGCACTATGCCTGGCAAATAGCAAACCCTTTAAAACTGGGAGATTCTCTCCTTCATGTATGCCTCACTCCCCACATTGAAATGACTGCTTAATGGAGTGTGCCAATCACATCTTCTATGCCTCTGTTACTCAGGCATGTGATAGTTGTTTCCGTGTCTATGCCTACAGTGAAGGAAAGGGTTCTCAAGCGTAGCTGCATGCTAGAATCATCCGGTGAGCTTTTAAAAGTCCTAACACCCAGGTTCTGCCCCGTGTCAGACCAGAGTCTCTGGGGTAGGCCCAGGCCTCAGCTTGCTTGTTTGCTTAGTTCCCCGGGTGATCTGGGTCTACTTCAGAGCTTGAAAACTCTGCTGTGCCGAGCCAACGAGCTGCGGGCCTCCCTTGCTGCGATAGTAGCTGGTGCAGAGTGGTTGGTTGTCACACACGGCCCAGGCTGCTGAGTCACTCCAATGCTCTTTCCATTCCCCAGGGCGGGCATGCAGGACTCTTGTCCCCAGACTTTGCATCTCTCTGGACTGGGGCACCTTGTGGTTCTCCCCATAGCGAAGATAGGTGCCCCTCCCCCTGGTCTGGGTGCTGTTCCAGCAAAGGTGGTAGAAGGTGGGGGTTACCGAGCTGCCCGCTTCTGTCGTGAGT
>NW_006443570.1:1873199-1880897 GCF_000325575.1 Pteropus alecto | reverse complement strand
CAGCAGGAAGCTGCACCTTCAGCTCCCAAACCCTTGGGCTCTGGCACATGCACCATCCTCTCCTTCTGCTATGACTGTGGAGTTCCCGCCTGCCCCAGCCCGCTCCTGGGTAGGGCCTTCTGGCTCTGCTCAAGTTGACTGCCTCTGTCTGAGCCTGCTTGCGCCAGGGTGGGGGTGGAGGATTGCATTATATGAGCAGGGTTTTGGCAGGCTGACCTGGGCTTGCTGCTCCATGGGTGGAGGAACAGGCCTGGCTTCGTTGTCAATCCTGTCGTGTGAATCCTGGCTTTGCCACTTTTCTGCTAAGAGGCATTGGGTAACTTTCCTAACCACTCTGAGCCTCAGTTTCCTCCTCTATAAAAGTGATGCCTGCTGGCACTGAGCATAAGGGCTGTCATGAAGCTTGAAAGGATTATGGGTGCAGTTTCTTCATCTGCAAAGTGGGGATCTAAGCCTGGAGTCTGGCCCGTGGTGAGCTTCTGGGTGCATCTCCTACCTGCCTGCTTTTGGGGGCAGTATTGGTCAGATGGCTAATGCCCTCTGGCTAAGGTGTGGGTCCCACTGCTGAGAGCAAGAGGAGAATATTTGGCTTAATGTGCTGTGGGCTCTGAAAGAAAAAAAGTCTTGGAATGGAGTGGATCCTTTTGGAGGATCAACTTCTGTTTTTATAGGACTTTATAGTGTTTACACCCATAATCCTTTCAAGCTTCATGACAGCCCTTATGCTCAGTGCCAGCAGGCATCGCTTTTATAGAGGAGGAAACTGAGGCTCAGAGAAATGCGGGAGTGAAGCTAACATTTATTGCATAATTTTTAATAAAAACTGATATTTATTGAGCGCTGTGTGCCAGCGCTGTTACAAACATATTACCTGTATTAGCTCATTCAGCTGTCATGATAACTCTATTGAAATAGGAAATACTGTTAATTCTGTATAACAGATGAGAAAAAAAAAGGCACAGAAAGGTTAAGTGAGTTATTCAATGTCACACAGCCAGGGAGTGGAGGAACCTGACTCTTGCTCTTGTGCTCTGGTTGGAATCTCTTCCAGGAGGAGGGGACTCCTTGGAATGTTTCCCAAGGCCTTGCCCTATGAGAAGGGGCTTGGCTGCTTTGGAGAGGGTCTCTTGGCCTGGCGAAGTCCTGCAGCCCCTCCTGACTATGTCACCTAGACACCCACTAAAGATCTTGCTTGGAGGTGGGGTGGGGTCAGGAGGAGGAGTCCTGGAGCTCTGAGTCACCTCCCGCTGCCACCCTGAGGTGAATGTGGCTGGGGAAGGTGGAGGCCCCCACCCCATCACTTAGTATAGTTAGTCCCTGTTTACAGGCCCATGGGGCAAGTCTGAGCAGTGCCGGGTGGATGCAGGCACCAGCACCAGGCTGGGCGGGAGGTGGGGAGAGTCATGTGGGTGGGGATAGAGAGACAGTTATTAGACACCTTTCATTTGGGATTGGCAAACAGCCTTGCCTGGCAGAAATTGCTAGAAAATGAAATATGGGGGCCCGTTCCAAAGATGGGGAGGGGTGGCAGAGAGGATAAATAAAGGGATACGGTGTGTGCTTCTAGGAGCCACGTCCCTTGTGAGATGGGGACCCCCCAGCCCCAGGGTAAATCTGAAGGAAGGTAAAGAAGAGGCAAGGGCAGGGAAGCTGTGGGGAGATTTTCCAGCACCGGAGAGGTGGGTGTTCAGAAGAGGACCCCCAGCTGCCTTCCGACAGATTTATTCTGCCCTGGAGGATGGGAAACTAGCTCCACGGAAGAGGGAAAGGCGGGGACAGGGACGTTGGCGCCCAGAAGCCGGGCTTTGAGGCCGGACCTAACGCTCACTAGCTGCGTGACACGGGCTATCACTTCCCCTGCCTGAGCCCCAGTTTTCTCATCCGTAAAATGAGGTTACTGTTATTTCCTTCACAGGGTAGATGCTAGGATCATGCATTACAAAAATCTATCCGTATCTGTTAGGGGAGGGGTTAACATAGGATCGCCAATGCTTAATTTTTAATTTTTCCAGGTTAGGAAAGAGAAACAGTGAACATCCCCTAACACCACAATTATAGAATGTCTTCCCTTCAACACCCCAAAAGTTGGAAGGATGAGAGTGCGAAGGGAGGGGCACCCTCCACATGGGATACATGTGGCCGGATAAAAACTCCCCGCAGTGCCCAGAACTAGTTACACTGCCATGGGCCCCGGGAGAGCTTGCACGGTCACCGGTGGCCGTGGTGTGAGGAGAGGGTTTTGGGAGGCTGAGATGTGCAGCTCAGCACAGTGACACGCAGGTGCTCGCCATTCTTAGTGAGCGAAGAGAAGAACTTTGTAGTGGGGGGCTGACCTGGCTGGCCCAAATCAGGCGGTAGTAAGTTCCCAAGCATCACAAGTATCAGAGTGGATGGAGGTTAGGGGAGAATTGTTTTTTTTTTTTATCCCATCAGAAGGGGCAAGGGGCAGAGCTAGGCGGCTTCTTCAGGATCCTCTGACCACTGCTGCCTACCCATATTGTTTTTTTTTTTTTTATCCCATCAGAAGGGGCAGGGGCAGAGCTAGGCGGTTTCTTCAGGATCCTCTGACCACTGCCGCCTACCCTGGTGCCAGTGTTAGGTGGACACATCCTCATGATGACAGGTGGTGCCCAGGGCATCTGAGAACACAGACTACCGCCCATAGATCCCTTGGAGGAAGAACCCAATTGTCAACATTCTCACCCCACACATTTGGACGCTCCCTGAGAATGGTCATGCCCCAGCTGGCCTTTGTGTGGAATCCCTGCCCTGGGGCGTGAACATTAAAGCCCTAGGCTTGCTCCTGCCCATGGTAATTTGGCTCAAGCCACCTTCCCTGCAGAGGCATGCCCAGGACTGGCCTTAAGAAGCAGAAAGACTTTTAAGGGCTGGAGGCAGTTCTTTTAACAGGCCTGGCCAGCACTGCTTGGTGGTATGAGCAGAAGGCGGGCCAGGAGCCTGGCGCCAGAGGCCCTGGGTGCTGGGCTCACTTTTACCCCAGAGCCTAAACCTACCCTGGGGCTGGTCCTAAACACAACCCCAGCGTTTAATAAAACAACCACCGTTTATAATGACTCACAGTGGGCCAGGATTTGTGATAAACACCCAACAAGTGTTATTCCTTTTAATCCCTTTGAGGTAAGAACTCATTTAGATTTCACAGATGAGGAATCTGAGACACGAAGAAGTGAAGTAAACAGCTTGCATAAGGTTTGCCCAACTCCAATGATTAGGCTAGGCTGGCTCCTCACTCAGGTCCATTAACCTCAGTTTTTTCTTCTGATGCCCTGGGCACCACCTGTCATTCTCAGATGCCCTGGGCACCACCTGTCATTCTGTAAAATGGGGATAAGACGGTCATCTCAAGGGGGTGGACCGAGAGGATTAAAGGTTCCACTGTGAAGTGCTCAGCACAGTGCCTGGGTATAATAACCACTCAGTAAGTAGAAGTTCTCATGGATCTTATTTCTAATCCTAACCACACTCCCTGACCCATGCTGTTTGAACTCTTGGATGCCTCAGTTTTTCAGTCTGTCTAGTGGGGCTGCTGCCCCTTGACCCTCATCCTCAGAGTATATTTAAAATTCTTTGTTTGGGAAACTGAAGCCAGAGGTAGGGATTTCTAGATTCCTTAAGGTTTCAGCAGTATACTGGACTTGGCTTGTACCAGCCTGTGAGAGCCAATTGTTTAATTTTCAGGATTTTGTCCCATTTGTTGCTAAACTCTGCTATTATGAAAAGTTAAATTATATAAACTTACAATGAAATAACATATTAAAACTCAACGTAATAAATACTCAAAAGTCATCACATCCCAGTGATTTTACTACATTTTACTATTATCCACGATCTGAGGTTATTTACATCTGTTGTATTGGTGTAAATACTATATAATGGCCTGCTACAGTGTATTTCTTTCCAAAGCCACATTCAGTGACATGTTGGTAGCTTGAAATTGACCATAGTGGGAGAATTTACACTGTGGAAAGTGGCAGACGCTTCAAATCAGGGCTCTCTCCCACCCCACCAGAGAGCCAGTTGTTACACATTTATAGGCACACCCAGGCTTAAACACAACAGGGCTACCACCCCGAATAGGCTGAATTCTGTGTCTCTCCAACTCCACTACCTTTAGCTTGGGCCTCCCCAGACAGATACTCTCCTAAAAAGGGGCAGGGGTCCAGATAGCAATCCTACAAAAATTTCAAGGGGCTCAGGTTAGGACCTAAGGAGAGACACCAAAGAACAGCAAGTTTCGGGGACCTCACATGTATTTGTACACATGGCAGTGTACAAAATACACACACACACACACACACACATAGCTTATTTAAATTCTCTGAAAAATCACATAAAATAATAAAATAGGTATCTACCACTTTGCAAACTCAGGAACCGAATGGAAGTAGATAGTTAGGGAAATCTGTATTTATCTCTTTTACATAGCAAAGAAAAAAGAAGTTAAGTAACTTGTTTAGGCTGCAGAGCACCTCCCAACAGGACATTGTCCCACGCTCCTCTGATTTGATAGAAAAGTCCTTTTTCCTGAAGGTCCCCTCCCAGCTCTGTGCCCCAGGTCCTTACCCAAGGCTTCAGGCTCCTCTTTCTTCCTCCTTGAGGTAGTGCTCTGGGTGGGCTCAGCCCCTGCGGGGAGCAGCTGGAAGGTGGGGTCCAGTTCCAGAATCATCTGGTTGAGGCTCTCCAGTGAGAAGTCAATGTAGGAGTCAAGGTCCTGCAGGGCCCCTGAGGCCTGCTCACCAGGGGACTGTAGGAGGCAGCTGGCTTTGGGTCCAGCTTGTGGGGCCTGCTGGAGCCTGTTGGGGGGCTCTTTGTAGGGCATGGAGGCCATCAAAGCTTGAGCTCCCCAGCCTTCTGTGGTGTAGTAAGGGCACTGGGGTGGCAGACTGGGGCTGGGTGCTGGGTGCAGGGCCCTCCTGGGTTCCTCACAGGAAGCCAAGCGGACTGCATGGCCTCCTGCCAGTAGGGGGCTGGACATCACCTGTGACATGATGCGGGCAGTGACCTGGAGGTTTACCTCTGGCTTCCAACCAGACTCACTTATATCCCAGAGATGTCACTTGCCAATCAGGAGCTCCCAGGACCTGAAAGAGGCCAGGGGTGGGAACTGAGTAACTTTTGTAGATGAAGCCACTGCCTTCTCTCCCCCAAAACAAAGGCATATTTATTCATTCATTTAAAAGCATGGATGCTGGAGCCAGACTGCCTGGGTTTGCACCCTGGCTCCTTCGCTTACTAGCTCTATGATGTCGGGCAAGTTAATTAATTCTCTGTCTTTCAGTTTCCTTATCTATAAAATGAATTAATATGTGTAACATGCTTAGAACAGTGCTTGGCACACACTAAGCATTATGCAAATGATTGTTAAACAAAATAACTTCAATAGAAGTTTATCGAATATTTACTATGTTCCAATCTTATTTATTAAATAAATGCTAGCTAATATTTATAGAGTAATTACCATACACATAAGCACTGATATTTACACATAAACTCTTTTAAAATCCTCAAAACAACCTTATGAGGTAGATACTATTATTATTCCATTTTACAGCATGAAAATGGAGACAAAGAGGTAAGTAACTTGCCCAAGGGCAAATGGCCAACAACCATCAGAGCAAGACAGGACCTCAGGCTGCCTGATGTCAGGCCCCTTGTGCTTAGCTGCTACTGCATGTGGGCCAGTTGGTGAAACACAAAGTGATCGAGTGAACGATCATAATAGGTGTCACCAAGGAAGAGGAAAAACAGAGGGGACTCTCAGGCACTGTTTGTTTAGGCACAGGTGGGGAGGTCAGGAAGAACTTCCTGGAGGAAGGGACATGGAGAGGGAGACAGGAAGGAAAAGCAGGAGCTAGCTGGGCAAGGCAGATAAGGGTGAGGAGGCAGGTGTGCTCAGAGGCTTGTCAAACAGGGGAAATCAAGAAGCATTATTGAGCATCTGTGAAACAGAGAACACCTAGAGTGGACGGGGTGGGGTGGGGTGGGGTGTAGAAAGATGGGGTGGGGTGGGCCTTATCGATGTAGAGTCTTATCGGCTGGGCTCAGTAGTGCTGTCTCCACCTTGAGGGCAAGGGGAGCCACACAACAAAGATTTGAGCTGGAGAGTGACATCATCAGATAATTTTCACTCCTTGGGGGCTCATCTGGAAAAGAGATGTCTCAACTTCCTCATTTCCCTTACTACGAAAATTTCTTCCTGTTGTCTAACCTTAATGCCACAGGCAGGACGGGGTAGGAGGTAAAACGTTCTGGGACTGAGGCTGCCAAGAAAACTGGAAGGAGCTGGGACATGCTGGTCGCATGATCACTGCCTGCCCTGAGCTTCACTGCTTGTCCCCCAACACTCCCCATCTCTGCTCCTCCCTTTTTCCAAGAGACCTCTATCACGTCCTGCTTTAGAGTCAGACTCCCCAATGCTGGAAAAGGCATCGAGACCGGCCTGGGGCAAATGAAATGAATGCAGACTCTGGAGTCTGAAGGTTCAGATTCGATTCCCAGCTCAAACAGGGCCTTAAGGTGTAGCTCAGACCCTTAGTTTTCCCATCTGTGACGTGGGAATAAGAATTCCTGCCCTGCAATCTCCCAGAAAGTGACGTGGAACCAATGAGGTTTATGCTTGTGAAAGCAGGTGGACAATTCTAAATAGTACTTAGGAATAAGGGTTTATACAGAGTATAACACCTTCATAAGAATAAATAATAATAGCTCCCATTTACGGAGCATCCACCATGTGCCAGGCACTGATCTATGTCTGTTACATTTGGTAACTCCGCTCTCACAATCCTATGAAGTACCGCACCCTTAGTACCAACCCATTTGGCAGATGAAGATACTGAGACTCAGAGGTTAAGAAATCTGCATGGGCTGCACAGCCAGAAAAGTGGTATAGATGAGATTCACACCCAGGCTTTGGCATCTTGGACTCTTAACTCCTTGTACCACATTGAGTTTAAATGCAGAGGAACACGAGGTCCAGAGAGGCAATATGATTTGCGGAGGGTTGCAGGGTAAGTTAATGAGAAAAGCCAGGCCCCTCTTCTCTCCCTCAGCTCCTGCAGGCCCCTGCCAGACTTCTCGTTGGCAGGGTCCTGGAGGGGGCGGTACATCTTAGGCTCTTGAAGTGGGTCCATAAATGGCAGTGGAAGGGAACGGGCCTTCCAGCTCCTTCCTGGGGGCAGCCGAGGACATGGAGCTGCGGCTTTTTCCTCACATGCTGGGAGCAGCCTGGGTGTGCTGGGGCAGGATTTTGGCGCACCCTGTGTGGTTTTCGACTGAGCCCTGCAGAGGAGACTGGCCTCACTGACGTTAAGGAGCACCAACTGGGGACGCCTGGGTCTCCCTCCAGGACCAGAACCCAAGCTGCTTGCTTACTGATTTAGAAACTGCCTTTGTGCCATCCTGGGCATGTGTCCTTTCTTCTCTGGGCCTCAGGTGTCCCATCCGTATCATGGGGATATGATAATAACAGACACTTAACACTTGCTCATTTAATTTTCTCAGTAGTTCTGGGAGGAGGGTACTCTTACTCGGGGCTAGAGCAGTGGAGGGATTTGCCCGAGGTCATACAAGCCATGAACCCAGTCAGTGCTGAGGTTGGGACTTGAACCCAGGTGGTTGTGGCTGCACAGTCCCTCACCCTGTGCCTCTGCTTCATAGATTTAGGACCCCATTCACCTC
>NW_006443570.1:1834250-1873179 GCF_000325575.1 Pteropus alecto | reverse complement strand
GGGATTGGGATTCTGGAACCCAGTGGGACAGGGCTGGGAGGGCTCTTATTCAAATTCTCACTTTTAACACTCCCGAACCACCTTGGACCTCCCAGGGCAGGGGCTAAGTTCACTCCTTTATTCTTGGACACCCTGCCCCGACCAGTGCACTTCTAGTTCTTTCTTTTCTGCTCTAAAGGGGAGGGGGGGGGTGCACCTGGGGCTCAGGTGTGTGTGGTGCGTATGTGTGTGTGTGTGTCTGTGAGAGTGTATGTGTGAGCGTGTGTGTCTGTGTTGGGGTGTGTAGTGGGCAGGGAAGGCTCTAGCCAGCTCTGCCCTATTTATTGGTCCCTCCCACCCACTCACCCTTCAGATTTGGATTCAAATCACTTTCTTTGTTCCCAAGGGCTCCGAAGGCAGGAGGATCCTGCTCTCTTGGCAAATTCCCCTTTCTCTTCATTGCCGACCTTTTCTCCCTCTGGCAAGCTCAGGTCAGCAAAGGGAGTGGGTAGGAGGGTGAAGCCTGAGTATCCCCCGAAGCTCCTTGCCTCAGTAGCTCAACCCCCCACCCCACCCCCATACTTGAAGGGTGGCTTCTGATTGTCGTATCCTCTCCACCCAGACCCAGGGACAGCAGGAACCCTCAGGACCAGCGAAGGCCATGGGTCCCACCTCTAGATTCCATGCAGCCTCTGGGGGCCCAGCACGGGGGCCGGGGCCAGGCTGGGAGGCAGGAGGCCTGGCTTCTGTGCCCATTCGCCTCTCGTCTCTGGGACCTTGACTAGGCCTCTTCCCTCCCTGGACCTTGGTTCTCTCACCCGTAAACCGAGGGGCACAGATTTACTCCCTCAGAGTGATGAACTCCGGGGTCTGTGGCCCTGAGACTGTCTCTCATCCACAGCCTCTTCCCCATTTCTCTCCACCTTCCCTCTGAGCCCTGAGTCCCAGGAGAGGTGGAGAAGCTGGGGACAAAGGGTTAAAGAGTCAGGGCAGGGAAGGTGCTGAGTCTCCCTCTCTTCTCCTTAAAGAATAAAGGCACCTACCTGGCATCCAGGGCAGGCAGGCTGCTGCATTCACTCCTGGCCACTGGGATCAAGACAGCTCAGAGGCCAGGTGAGGAGTAAGGGAGGCGCGGTTCACCTTTGGACCCGCCTTAAGAACACCCAGGTCCTGCCCTCCCTCTTCTACACGTGGCCTGACAGCTGCAGGCCCCACCCTTCCCATGTCTGGACAGCTCAGGTGGAGCTAGCTTAGGCACGGGGAAGGGAAGCACTGGGTGGTGGCCTGGTCTCAAGGGGACTGGGGCCCGGTGTGTGTGTGTGAGGGGCTCCCAAGCTCCCTGCTTGCCCCCACCACCTTGCCCTGTCCCCATGTGCACCGCGTGCCTGGGGGAGCCCTGCTTGGACAGAAAATTGTTCAGAGCAAGGTGTGAGGGCTGTGGGCATTCCTACGTGGCGGCTGGGAGAGGGACTGTGGGTTGGCAGAGCTGGCAGAGAGTAATGGCCTTGGCCTTGGGACAGCAGGATGTTGGTGGGCAGGAGACCCTTCCCACAGTCCCCTCCTGTGTCATCTGGGCTGGGTCAGCTGTGGCAGCACAGGGTTGGGGCCCATTGGGATTAGGGCTGCGCACAGGTTTTGTCTTTTCTTTTTCTTCTTAGTCTGGGAATGGGGCTTCTAACTCAAGAGCGGGGAAGAGCTCTGAATGTCTGGAGGGCTTTGAGAAGGGGCTTGTAGCCTTGCTTCTCTTCATTCATCTATTCCCTGGGCAATATCCTTCTACATGGTCCGCTCTGTGCTCCAGGGTGGAAGTCCACACGGGAGTGGGAGCAGGAAGTCCAGAAGTCCAGGCTTTCCCTCTCTCCGGCCCCAACTCCCTCCCTCTCTGTGCCAGGGGTCCCAGGGTGCTGTGAGGGGACATCCAGCCATGGTGCGGGGAGGGACATTGGTGGCAGAGCAGAGCCACATCTGGGCAGGTTGGTCTGAAGTGAGGGAGCTGGCAGTCTCCAGCCCAGGGACTCATGGTGATCTCAGAAGCGGCTAATCTCAGGGGTGGGTGGGCTGCTCAATGGCCCCATTACGCTCAGTGGGAGGGCTTCCAGCCTTAAAGGTTTAGATGCCCTGTGGCTTCTTGGAGGCAAGATGAACCAGTGTCATGGGAGGCCAGCAAGCAAAGATGTGCAAAGTTGACAAAAGGTGCTCCCTCCTGATGGTGACATTAAAAGGTAGCTCTGGGTGCCTATGCAGCCTAGCTGGCACATGGCTTGCTGAGCAGTTGTGTCTTTGAACAAAGAAAAGGCCGGCCCTCCCTTGGGGAGGATGCAGCGGCCAGCTGGGGTGGGAGAAGCTGCTGAATTTCTCAGGTGGAAGGGGCAGGTTCCATGGAGGCCAAGGCTTGGGCCGGGATCGTGGTGGTTCTGGCGTTAGCCCTGGCTGCCTCCCTGGGAGCTGGCCCAGAGGACGGTCTTGGTGAGACTTCTTCAGGGCGGCGCCTGGTCCCAGGCCTTATGATCCTGTGCCTGAGGCTTACAGTCTTTCTAGGCAGGTTTGGCTTTTTTGGTTACATTTGGCCACGTCCTTCACTTTAGTAGGTCCCAGGAACAGATGCCAGCTTCAGCTGCCTCACAGACCCTGTCTGCCTACCTCCTTCCCACCCTTCCTCTCTCCTCACCTCCCTCTACTTTCCCCACCTTCCCCTTCCCTCCCTCGGACAAGATCAGCCTCCCCAAGGGGTGGGGCAGCATTTCTTTCTACATCTATGGCTAGGATCATGTTATTTTTTTCTTTTAGACTGTTGGTGTGATGGATTAATTAATCTCTAATGTTGAACCAGCTTTGTATACCTGGGATAAATCCCTCTTGGTCATGGTGTGTCATTTTTATACATTGTTGGACTCAGTTTGCTAATACTTTGCCGGGAATTTTTGCATCTATGCTGTAATTTGGTCTGTGGTTTTCTTGTAACGTCTCTGGTTTTGCTGTTAGGTAATGCTGGCCTCATAGACTAAGTTAGGGAGTATTCCCTCTGCTTCTTTGCTCTGAAGGAGATTATACAGAGTGGGTAAAAGTTCATCCTTAAAGGTTGATAGAATTCACCAGTGAGTCTGTCTGGGCCTGGTGCTTTCTGCTTTGGAAGGTTATTAATTATTGATTCAATTTCTCTAATAGATATAGGCCTATCGACAACATTTCTTTCTAACCTCAAAATACGACAGTTCCCTGGCTGGTGGCGGGTGGGCACCTTGTCCTTCATCTACCTTCCCAGGAGAAACGATTTTGAGAGGACTTTTCTTTTCTTTTTCTTCTTCTTTTTTTTTTTTAAAACTCCAGCCTGTATTTTGATGTATCCTGCACTTCTCTCTAAAGAAGAGGTAAAAATCCTACAAACAAGCAACAAACGTAGTTTCTAACAGGGCCTTTTCCTTGTAGAGAACCCCATTACTCATTCATTCAAAATACATTTACCGAGCATCCTGATGCTCAGGTACTGGGACATAGAGATGAATGGGACAAGGTTCTGCCCCGAGGAACACACTGTCTGTGAGAGAGATGACTCATAGGCAAATAAGGCCCCCAAATCCTGGGCTGGTGCTAGCTCAAATGCCTACAACATGCTTAGAGCTGTGCCATCCCTGACGATAGCCATTATTAGTCACATGCGTCTAGTCTGAATTGCGATGCCTTACAGTTGTAAAATGCAATTCAGATTTCAAAAGCTTAGTATAAAAAAAAAGTAAAATATTAGTGATTTCTGTGTTAAATGATTCCGTGTTGAAATGATAATATTTTGTAGATGTTGGCTTAAATAAAATATATTCTCAAAATTAATTTCACCTGCTCCCTCCCCCGCTTTTTGAAATGTGTTGTTAGGTTCCTCAGGCTGCTGTAACAAATTACCACAAACCTGGTGGCTTCCAACAAAAAAAATTTATTCTCTCACAGTCTGGAGATCAGAAGCCTGAAACTGGGTTGTAGGGGAGAGTCTGTTCCTTGCGTCTTCCACCTTCTGGTGGCCGCCCTGGAATTCCTGGGCTTGTGGCCACGTTACTCTACGCTCTGTCTCCTCTTCACTCTGCCTTCTCCTTTGCGCTATCTTCTTTTGTCTCTCTCGTGAGGACATTTACGATGGCATTTGGGGCTTACCTGGATAATCCAGGGTACTCTCGTCTTGAAAGCCTTAACTTAGTTATATCTGCAAAGATCCTTTTTCCAAATCAGGTAAAGTTTTAAAAGTTACAGGAGCTGGAATTACATATGTGGCTTGCATTGTGTTTCTATCGGACAACTTTGGGCTCTCATAAGCCCTGCCTGAGGGAGCCAGAGAAAGCAACTCGGGTCCATGAAGGCCATTCAAAGTGGAGGGGGCTGGTGATCAGCATGGGGAAAGGCAGAGAGGCCAGAAAGAGCCTAGAGTGTTCCTGGGAACCTCGGTGGGGTCTCTGTAGCTGGAACTCAGGGTGAGTGTGGGTGGAGCGCTCGAAGGATCTGGAGAAACAGTGTGTGTATAGCTTCGCCTCCACCCTGTTTTTTTCTGAGCTGGAGAGACTGGACGCTGACCACTGCATTTCTACACACTCTCTTGCCCCTAGGGTTCTGGTTAAGCAATGGGTTCTGTCAACCCGATGAACTCGGGGACGTGGCTTGTTGCTGCTGGTCTGCACGGTTGTGGAGACACTGGGTTTTTTGGGCAGCTGCCTTCTGGCATCCAGTGCCAGCTTTGTGGGTGTGGAGAAGTTGTTGCTGAAATGACTTCTCGACCTCTGTATCAGTTAGGTGATGGTTCCTGAAATCAACAGACCCTGAGTGGCTCCTAATTGCTTATATTCCTGATGGTGCCAGAGAGAACAGTTCCAAGGTGGGCCCCATGTTTTTCCGGGAGTCATTCCTGCAAGTGTAGCCTGTTCCTCTAACCGTTTCAATGATTTTGTAAGTATGGAATTGCCTGCATGGAATGCCTTTCCGCTGAAGTTAGCTAGTGTGTTTTAGGTTTTCTGCTGGTGACTGATGCAGGTGGCCTGGGCCAGGGGAGAAGGACATGGGAGTTGGCCTAAGCAGCCTGGCTTTTCTTTTGTGGTCAGTGGAGATATAGAGGAAGCTTTTAAGCAGAGCAGAGCAGGGAGGGGACGACATGAACATATTTGTGCCGTAGAAAGATCATTTTGCTTCAGGGAGGTAATGAGCTCCTAAGAGGGTAGCAGAGGTTCAGGCCTTATTTATTTTTTTTCCTGGGACTCTTGTCTTCTTTGGGGTTAAGACAGTTGCAAAAGATTCAGGTGGGATACTCTTTGCTACGATGGGGTGAAGAACTGACCTGGGTGGTTAACCTCCTGAACATTCTAGGGTTTATTTGTAGCATGTAAGACTGAAATTAACAGCAGTCAGGGCTTCCCAAGAGAGATGACAGTGAGAATTTTGGTAACTGAAAACCAGGCTCCACATCAAGGTGCAGAGAGCAGAGCAGGTAAAAGGCCAGACCTGCAGCCTGGATGCCTGAATTCACACGTAGTCTCCACTGCCTCTGGCTTCCCTCCAATTAGGAGGAAAGTCTTGTTTTCCTTCTCCTGTTGAGGTAGGAGGGGTGAGGAGGTGAGGAGTGAGGTCCTTTGTGCCCCAGGGGAGGGGATTCTGGTCTATATGGTGGGGTTGCCCTCTGGAGGTGGAGCACATCTCAGGTCTCACTCTTCAGTCCCTCCGAAGCCTTAGCTATAAAACATGCATGCCTGAAACTCCACCTGCATGCCAGGTGAGGCCCAAACCAGAAACATCTATATTACAAATGCCCCGCCCCCCAGGACAGGGTAGCCCCCTGCAGTCCCTCATGCCAGAGCTGGAGGGACCCTTAGGCACTCTGTCATCCTCCAACTCTAACTTTGTTGCTCATACATCATCAGTAAAAAGTGTTGAGCAGGCACCCCGATATCTATTTATTTATTTATAAATTATATACATAAAACTTTATAAATTATGTACACAAACTATATACATGAATATGCATTAGTATGTACATTTAAAAAAATATATATATACACACACACACTCTAAAATACCTATGCACATATGAATAAATTACATATTACGTAGATTATATTATGTACATGATAAAACCATATAAATAAAATAAAAACGTAATAAATTTGAAGTTTTAAAGGAATTTTTATGGCGTTTCATTTAATAATGGCATAACATCCCTTTTTGTTCTTACAATGAGAGCAACGCCATTAAATATGCTTCTTTATTTTTGCAAATCTTAGTTTAACACTTTGCAGAACAGTGACTTGAAAGTCTGGCACTAAATTTGGTTTATTTCAATATTCAGTTTTAAAGGCTGTCACCACTGAGAAGGAGTCTTCATGAAGATACCTAGATCCAGACGGACGACTGCATTGTGGGCTTGGCTCATTAAATCGTGACATTCAGTTTTCAATTTTCAACGCCATCCACCAATTATGCAAAGGTTTTGTTCAAAATTGACTTTCAAATTTCCATCTTTTCTCATGTCAATCAGTTGTTCTTGCAAAGAAATTGGAATATGTTGCATTTTAATGCTTTTAGCAAATGGATTTTAAACCCACTCAAACTCTTCATTTGAAAGACTTTTAAGCAAGCTAAAAAATTTCTTTTTGTTTTCTGTTTTTTTTTTTTTTTTTAAGAGTAGATATAAAATATCTTAGGAACATACAAGGTTTTCAACAACGAAATCATATAACAATAGGAACACTTTCAAACTTTATTTCTAAATCATACTATTTTTCTTCCATAAAAGGTACTTCTTCAAAAACTGTTTAAACTTCACTTTTACTTTGATGAAAAGAGATGTCATTTTTGGAATGACATCTACTGTAGCCCTCAAAAGACAACCCTTGTTTTTCCTTTATGGGATGTCAGATGAAATCGTGTCTTAGGATTGGGGGGAAGTAATGCTATTTTCTTGCTGTTCTCTGCAGAAATCTTTTTAGGCCACTTGCCCTGTTTTAAGACAGATTAATTTAGTTTGAATCAGACATTAGAATCTGCCAATTTCACTGAACTGGGCATATATAAATGGCAATATGTCACGATACGTCAAAATTAAACAATAGAAGGAAGAGGCTGCCATCAAGTTCTCTGTCTGATGGAGCATCTGCACCTCCCTCCAGACACTGACTAATGTGGGGGACACGACTGGCCAGAAACAGACCGAGTAGGGGTATCTGGGTCAATCTGTACGTTAAATATCAGTAGAGCTGAATTCCTTTGTTACTTTTAGATACAAATGCATGTAAATATACATTACTGAAAGCTAAAAATTTCTTTCCACATGCCAGTGGGCCATTTTTTGTTACCTTGGGGTACATGCACTTTACTTTGGAGGTCAGCTCTTATTGGACCAGTGGGGCTCAGAGAGGGAGGAGGCATTGCTGAAAGGCCCATTGCAAGTGGTGACAGAGCCAGGCTGAAACTCATGTCCTTGCCCTTTGGGGCCCTCCCCTCACCCCTACAGAGGCAATGCAGGCTGGTCAGTGCAGCCCCCATTCCCACTGCACAGGAGAGTCCTGTGGCCCCAGGAACACCTGCCCTCCTGGGGCTCAGGGCAGGAAACTCAGTGTCTCCTCTACTCTGTGTTCTCTGGTAGCAGCCCTGGGTAGGACCTGAGAGCAGGTGTGGACATGTTTCTTATTAGAATGCCCTTTTCCTTTCCTGCTCCTTTCCTCCTCATGACAGACAGAATCTGGATCCCTCTGACCAGGGGAGTCATATGTCCTCTCTGGACCAAATAATTTATCCTTGGTTTTGGGCCATAACTTGCTGATTCTTACACCTCAGAGTTAGATCTGAAAAGAAAATCAGTCACCTGTATCTGAAAACAGACATACTGGTGCTCAGCACTGCCATCCTCAGGTTGCCCTGATTGAGCTTCCCCTTCTCTCTGGGGGAGGGGAAATATAGGGACACTCCTAGGGACATTAGTGCCTATGCCCTACCCCTGACCAGAAGTGGCAATGATCCAAGCTGCTGGACCAGGGCCTGGCCAGGCAAAAGGGGTCCCTGGCCACACACAGAGGAAGAGGGTGCTGTGTGTGATCCTGCATAGCCCTGAGCCAGAGGTGAACTCATCTCATGAGCAAGGGCTCCTGCTGAGCCCAGCAGGTGAGTAAGAGGACATTCTGTGCTCTCAAACTCCCTGCCTCCCGCCGCCGCCACCCCGCCCCACCCCCCGCCCTGCCTGCATGCACGCCCTTGTCTTCACTTCTTGAGCTTAGTTCTGTTGTCACCGACTGCACCTGCAGGCCTTTGCACACAGCACTCCTGGAGCCATGTGGTCAAAGGGTGCGGCATCCAGCATCCGTGGCAGCATGCTTGTCGTCTGTCCTCCAGATTCAAATTCCTTTTCCTTTTGGATACATAGTGAGACTACATTTCCCAGCCTCCCCTGCAGTTAGATTATTTCTACCTGGGGCTTCACAGAGGAGGTGGCATTTCAGGAGATCTTTGAAGGAGAAAGGGTAGCATTTGGACCACAGAGGTGGTCAGTGATTGCTCTAGTCCTGAGGACACATCTGGCTGGAGTAGCTGCCTCCTAACATTTGCAAAGCTTCAGGAAATATTGCAAATGGGGGCAGTGGTAGGCAGAATTCCGAAGATGCCCTTACCGCGGGATCCTATCCTTTAGCTAATCAATCAAATACTAATCCAGGTACTCTATGAAGGGATTTTGCAGCTATAGAGTCCCAAGTCAGTTGATCTTAAAATATGGAGATTAATTAGGTGGTCCCAATCTCATCACATGAACTCTTTATAAGAAGAGAGTTTTCTCTCAATTTGGTAGCAAAATAGAAAGCTAGAGAGATTCGAAGCATGAGAAGGATTTGACTCGAGAGCAACCCTCGGCTGACAGCCAGACAACCCTCAGTGCTACAACAACCTGGAACCGGATTCTGCCAACAATCTGAATGAGCCCGCAAGTGGATTCTTCCCCAGAACCTCCAGATAAGAGCCCAGCCCGCTGACCCCTTCACTTCAGCATCGTGGCAGCCCAAGCTGAGAACCCAGTTGAACCTGCCCAGACGTCTGGCCTATGGAGCCATGAGTTAATAGATGGATGTTGTTTTAAGCCACTGAATCTGTGCTTCTTTGCTATGCAGCAATAGAAAACGAATACAGAGACTCACATACCACAAGTCTAAATATTCAAAAGTCATAAATCAAGCTTATGAACTGTTAATCAAATACGTTCTGTCCATTTATATTGACATATATACCTTCATAGTAACCTTGAAGGCCAGGGTCAAATTCATAATTCTCTGACCACTTAGAATTCTGTGCCAGCAGGTAACTGCTCAGGGAGGGCCTGCCCCTGGGTCCCAGTCCCTGGTCTGTGGCCTGATCCTTCCTCTCTTCTCATTCTTGGCTCCATCCTGCACCAGAAGGAGTGAACAGTCCAGGTCAGATAAGCTAAATCCCATGGGTTTCCCTACGAACAACTGTTCCTTGCCTGCCCCTTGGGCCCAGGGTGTTGTTTGCCTTTGGGAAAAAGAACCTGGAGGAGTCTCAGGGTGTGTAGTCAAGGAATAAGATGGCCCTCAGAGTGCCAAGTGTGGCCTAGAAGGGAGGCTGTGGCTCTGGAGGGTGTATCCTGACCTTTAGGCTCCCCCATTCCATGGACGCAGCCAGAGCAAGATCCCTCTACAGCCTGGTATCTAGGGCAGGGGCCTTTCTTCTTTCCTTTTAATGTGGTAGAATACATGACGTAAAACTTACCGTTAGTGACGCCTAGTACATTCATGATATTGTGCAATCACCCCCTTTATCTAGATCCAAAACAATTTCAGCACCCCGAAAGGAAATGCCACACTCATTAAGCAGTTGCTCCCCGTTGCCTCCCCCCACCCCAGGCCCTAATCTATGTTCTATCTCTATGGATTTACCTATTCTGGATATTTGATATAAATAAAATCATACAGTATGTGATCTTTTGTGACCAGCTTCTTTCATTTAGCATAGTGATTTTAAGGTTCATCCATGTTTAGCATGTATCAGTACCTCATGCCTTTTTATGACTAAGTAATATTTCATTGTATAGAGACACCACATGTGCTGGGCTGGTCCTTGACAAGATCTAAGATAGTATTGGGTTGGGGGGTGGAGAATTCAGCTGGTGGCTCTCTCCTCTGTGCCTCTTGGGGTCTGTCACTCTAGAATATGCTGCTGGGGTCTGGGGACCCAGGGAGACAGCCAGTCTCACCACATCTCCTAGTCTTTGCAGCCTGATCCTGAAATTCTGTAGGTCGTGGCAGCATCGAATGCAGCTGGTGTGGACCTGTCCCAGGAGGATGCTCCTGTTGCAGGGTTCCCAGCCGTCTTTGATTAGGGTGCCCCGGGCAAGTCTGGAAAATGCTGGAGCCCTTCTCTGGTGACATTTCTGAGGTCACTCAGGGCGGGGATACTGCTGGCAGTGGGGGAAGGGGTGCACGGCCTCAGGACCTGGGGTTGCTCAATCACTGAGCCTGGAAGGCGGTGGGAATCCAGCCAGACACCAGCAAAGTCAGCCTCATGCCCAAAGAGATGCTTAAATCTTCACTCGTGGAGCCTATTTTTCAGAGAAATTTAATTCTACATTGTTTGTTCTCTGCTCCACAGACGTCTCAGCTGAGGAAACCACAAGAATCTCATTTGAAGAAGAATTTGGCCCCTGGAGCCCCCTCCCCATTCACTGGTGGGAGGGTGCCAAGACTGGAGTTGCTGCCACCACACCAGCAAACCCCAAACCACAGGAATGCAGTGGGGTCACCTGGGGACAGAGAGAGGGAGGTCAGATAGTGAGTGGGCAATGAGCCCATGGGCCTGTGTCACGTGGGGGTCTGCTGTTGTGACAGGAGCGCTGGATTTGGAGCCCCCGATGGCAGTGTGAATCCAGATTCTGCTGTTCTGATCTGGGATCTTCGTGGTCACATCTGTGGCTCCCCATGGTGACTTAGCCACTCTGGCTTCAGCCAGACTCAGGTGAAGAGCTGAGCTTGGCAGTGAAGGAAGCCACATATGAGGGTAGAGAGGGAGGCCAAGACTGGAGGAGATGAGGGAGGGTAGAATTTTCTGGTCTCCAGGCCCTGCAGGCTGAGTAGGAAAGGCACCCAGCACTCACAGGCACCTGCTAGTATCAGCAGAAGGAAACCATGTTATGATAACATTAATTATGGGAAAGCGTGCTCCAGGCACTTCACATACTTCATGGCATTTCTTCTTACAGCTACCTGTGGTGTGGCTGCCATTATTCTCTTTTACGGATGAGGAAACTGAGGAAGGTAAAGGGACTCAGCAGGTAACGAGGGCAGAGGCTGGGCAGAGGGCAGCCATTCCCACTGTGTTCTTTCCATACGTTGTCACTGGTCCCTGACTTGGCCCTCAGACTGGTTTCTTGGTGGGATTACAGTCGGAATCATAGTGTTTTTTAGCTGGAATGGACCTAGTACAAGTTGACGTTTTACAGATGGGGAAATTGAGGCTCAGAGAGGGAAAGTGACTTGTCCTGAGTTACCCAGGCAGATAGCAGATCTATCCCCAGATGCTCGCCTGTCATTTGGCTCACCTGGGTAGAGCCAAGTGTCCTTGAAGCCAAGGCTGTCTACAGTGCCTGGTGGGACAGAGACTCCTTGCTCTGCCAGGTTCGAAGCCTGTCTGTTGGTCTGAGGTCTGATCCTGCCTCTGGTCCTGAGAGTGTGTGAGTGGCTCAGTGCACCCTGTCCCCACAACTCGACGACAACTCCAGGTCCTGTGGATGGGGTTCTGGAGCATTGAGCTGGCAAATAAAGGGCCACTCTATGCTTTCTCTTACCTTGAGAGGCACGTGTCGCCTGTGTTGACATGAGGGCGGGGAAGAGTCCAGGTTCTCATCTCAGCCCAGCCACTGCCTTGCATGTCACCAGTGAAGTCACCTGAGCTCAATCACTTTATTGGTTGGCCAATACTTATTGAGGATTTTCCGGGAGCGGTGTATGGGCTAGGTACTGGAGAAAAAAAGATGAAATAATGTCCCTGACTTCAAGAAGTTCACGGACCTGTGGGAGAAGCCGATCTTCAGTTATCAATTAGAATTTCATGGCATCCTCTCTAAAGAAGGATATGTAAGGTACAGTAAGAGTGTGGGGGAAATCAAGGTGGGCTTTCTAGAGGAGGCAGGGCTGAGCTGAGACTAGAAGGATTATTAGCGAGGTGGATGAAGCAGAGGCTCTTGAGCTTAGACAGTGGGTCCCGCAAGTCAAAGGAATGGATATGTATAAGAGGAACTAGGGATAACTTAGAAGAGTTGGAGCAAATAAGGTAGAGTGGTTGTAATGATGGTGTGTGGACGTTAGGTTGACTAAGGGGTGATGCCGGATGTGAAAGATTTTACACCGTACAGAGGTGTTTGGACTTCATCCTCAGGGAGATGGGGAAACATGAAGGATTTTGATCAAGTTAGGTTCACCTGGGCTACACAAGCGATGGCCTGATGGGGGTGGAGAGGACAGCCAGGGAGCCAGTGCAGTGATCTGGGTGAAAGGGCGTGAGGCATCCTCAGGCTGGGCAGTGATGGAGAGGATGGAGGAGTGACAGGATTGATGGGCTGTGATCGACTTGGTCATAGGCCATGGGGAGAAAGGAGTTGGTTTCTGGCTTGGGTGACTGGATAGTTGTGGTGGCTTTCATCCCAAATATAAACTGGGTATGTAAATTTGATGGTGAGGATGGGGATTCCTGTGAATTAAGTTTAGGGCCTGATGATGTGAGGTGCTCATGGGATGTCAAAAGGGAGATGTCCAGGTTCTAGATGTTTGGTTGATATCAGGGTTTAGAGACCACGGGAAAAGTTAGGACTGAAGTTAGATTTTGGGGTCATCACCCTAAATCACATGCAGATGAGTTAAAACACCACAGAATGCTCTGGAAGCAGTGTGGGATGATTTTGGCAGAAAGGGTCAGTGCCCTGTCCTGTGTCCCCTTGGCATTGCAACCTTGTAACTCTGCCAGAGGATGTTCTCTGCACAGGAGTGTGCCCAGGAGGAGCCTTAGCCAGTGACATGAGAGCTGGACAATGAAAACCACAGGTCTTCTCTCTCGGGAAGGTGTGTTCCTCAGGGTCTCCCAGAGGTCTCAGCAGGACGGAGCTGGGTTGCCCAGGAGTGCTCGTCAACCCCCCTTTATTGGCATCCTCCCCTTTTCTTTGTCACTTTTCCATTTTCCTGCCAGAGCTTCCTGGGATCACCTCCCAAGTAAATGACTTGCATGCTTATTCTTGTCATAGGGTCTGCTTCTTGGGGAACCTAACCCAAGACGCCAGTTTATTTAAGTAGAACGAGAGTCTGCATTGACCACTTCCTGTGCGTCTTGACTTTCAGCTGGTCCGAAAGTAGCTTGCAGGTGCTTTCACATCTGTGTCTTTAGCACTAGGACAGCCAGGTCAGAGGATTACTCAGCCAGCTGTTGAGTATATGAATGAATAAACCCATCAGTGGCTTCTCATTGCCTTTAGGATCAAGAGCAAACTCTTTAACAAGCTCCACAAGACTCCTTCCTACCTCTCCATCCTCATGCCACCCTCCCCTCTGCTCTTGGAACTACAGGCCTCGTCTTCTCTGCTTCCGTTAAATTTTCCATGCTTCTTCCTCCCAGATGGTACATGTAGTTAGTTCTCTCTGCCTCCTCTACTCTTTCACCCCACCCTGGGCCTCTCAACATAGAGGTATTTAACTCCTTTTCCTCCTCTTCTTTCTCCTCACTCCAGTATCATCTCCCCAGGGAAGATGTCCCTGACCACCCCTCTCCAGCCTGGACCGGATGGGGTCCTACCGTTCTAGTCTGCCACTGCACTCTGTACACCTCTGCGTGTTTCCTGTCATACACTTTAGTTATAGGCTTATGGAAGTGTTTAAATGATGTTTACACTGTTATTTCAAAAACTTTTTTGATTGTGATCCACAGTGAGAAACACATTTTATGCAGGGACCCAGTTCACATAATACATACAATATACCTCGGAGAGATTGTGGGTTCCGTTCTAGATCACCGTAATAAAGTGTGTATCACCATAAAGTGATACACACTTTATCACATGAAATTTTGGTTTCCCAGTGCATATAAAAGTTATGGTAACACTATACTGTAGTCTATTAACATATGCAATAGACTTATGTCTAAAAATATGTACATACCTTAATTAAAAATATTTTATCGCTAAAAAATGCTAACCATCACCTGAGCCTTCAGCAAGTCATAATCTTTTTGCTGGTGGAAGGTTTTGCCTTCAATTTGTAAAATACACGATCTCTGTGATGCGCAATAAAATGAGGCCTGCCTGTACGTAACTGAAACAATGCGTAGCCTTACTATGTGGGACATGCTGATATTTTCCATTCCATCCCATCCCATCTCATTTCATTCCACTCTATACTTCGTTTTTTAAAATGCTGGCTGTGATTCACTAAATGGATTGCAGGCTTGAAGTTTGAAAACTGGTCTGGACATTAAGCTATCAGATGCCTGTAAACGCAGGAGAGTCGGGGCCAAATCCACTTTTACTCACCGCTGTATGTATCCCCAGGCATAGCACAGTGCCTGCCACACAGAAACGTGCTCCATCAATATTTGTTGAATGACTGCATGGCAACATACAAATGTGTATGAATAAGTGAATGAATTGTCTACTCCACCCAGACAGGAAAGTGTGGCTTTGATCAGATTCTTCCGTTACTGAAAAAACCAGCCCACTTCCTGTGGCTTTGATCTGCAGGCTTCATTCTAAACTGCCCTCCCTCAGCCAACAGCTCCCCACAGCTCATTTCCTCCTCTTTGGCCACCTTATCTCTCTCTCCAAATACCTCTCAGCTTTCTCTTTAGGGTAAGTATGCACACCCCTGAATTCCTCATCCCCACACCTTTTGGCATAAGGTGGGGCTGACCTCTGGGGTCAAGTACTTTCCAAATCTCAGCCCCCTGGAGTGCAGGTCATTTCTGGGTCTGGTGTGTCCTTCAGCTGGGGCTTGGCATTAGTCTACATCCTGCTGATGGTCTTTGCGGGCAGGCGGAGGATGGGCATGATAAAATAACTGTGCGAAATATAATTGCAGACAACGAAAGATGCTATGAAGGAAAAGTCGAGGTTGCCTTGAGAATATGTAATGGGGAACCTGCCCCCGAAGAGACAATTAAGTGGAGACCTGATGACAATAGGAGTTAGGCAGGCAAAGAGGGGGAAGGAGAAAGAGCTGCAGGTGGAAGAAACTGCAAGTGCAAAGGTCCTGAGGTAGGAACAGTAGCATTCATTTGAGTCCAAGAGAACTCAGCACAGCTGGTGCACAAAGAATAAGGGGCTTACGATGATGAGGCTGGACAGTAGCCAGGAGCCAGCCCTCCTGGGGCAGGTTAGCGATTTTGGATTTATCCCAAGAGCCGAGGGAAGCAACAGTGTTCGAAGAATTGTGTCGACACTGTGTTTGGAAAACTCCTTTGTCTGTAGTATGGCTGAAGGGTGGGAGTGGTGACCAAGTGAGGAAGCCGGGAGACCAGGTCCAATACGGTGGCAGCTCGAAGAGGGGGGTGGTGATGGTGGTGCAGGCGTATGACCAATCTTAAGAAATGCTTTTGTTCGCAGGTCATTTGGTCATTTGATGCTTTTAAGTACCAACTAAAATTCTGCTCTGTACTAAATGTCCTAGGCAGCCAGAGCCAACTCGCTGGCTCGCAGTCTCTCTGGGAAGGTGGACAAACTAGAGGCAGATCAGCCGGGTTGAAAGAGCAAAGCACTCTGGGAGGTTCACATGCCCCAAGGCACATGCCCAAGGGAGCATTGGCACATGGGTGTTCGCCTATTTGATCTCTGGGCAGCAAGAAGTCAGGACTCTAGGAAAGAAGTCATTAAGGTCTCCTCCCCAAGCCCGGTCTCATTTACAGGGCTCTAGGCCCCAGAAATCTTCCCTTCACCCCACTCCCTGCCCTGGGGGCCTGTCTTCCCTGGCAAAGGCTCCCCTTCCCCCAGTACTGGAGCCTGAGGGTGTGAGAGGGCACAGGGGTCTCCTCAAGTGCCTGAGGCAGCTGAGCCCAGCAGGCCAGGTGAGGACAGGTGCCCAGCCCCAGGGTTCTTGCTCTCTCTTCCGGCCTCTGAGTCACTTGCCTTGGAAGTGCAGTCCCTTCGTGGAGGCCAGGTTTACTCAGGGCGTTTCCGCCCTCCGCAATCTGCCCAGCCCTTCCCTGGGAGGAGCCCTGGGGTATCTCAGGGAGCAAGCCTCAGCTCCCAGCCCCTGCCCCAAGTAGGGAGCCCCCTACTTGGGGGGGGGGAGGTTTCTTTGCCTTGAACCTGGGGCTCTAGCACAGCCTTAAGGAGTGTTCCTTTCAGGAATTCTTGTTGCCGGTAACCTCCCTGCCACCACCGTGCCCCTCAGAAGGCTGTGAGGGACCCTTCTGATGTATGGGATGGTGCGTGATGGGACGGGTTTGTGGGGCTGCCACTGCCGCCTCCCCTTCTGTACTCCTAGTGCTCAGGACGGTCGGTGGTTCCAGCAGGGACCTCCTCCCGCGGGCTTTGCAGTGCTTACCATAAAGCCCCAGGGCCCACTCTCTGCTCTGGCTGGAAAGGCAGTTAGGGTTTGTGAGGCTGCTGGGGACACATGGAATTCAGGCTTCTGATCTTGGGGGCTGTTTTTCCTCACTGCCCTGCAGTACTGGCAGCATGCGTTCCTTCCTCTGCCTCCTGCCTGGCCTCATGGATCTGCCTCACAGACCAGGCAACAGACTTGCACGGGAGGGGAGGACCTGACACCTGAAAGGTCAGAGGGAAGAGAGACTCTCCTGACCAGCAGCACCAGGGGCTCTGGGGCAGCCCAACCATTGATCCCCAGGGCTGAGAGCTCATCCAATCCAGCCCCCTGCCTTCCTGTCAGGAAAGGATTCTCTCCAACGTGAGCTGTGAACTGAAGCAGCCTCCAGCCCTTGATCTGGTCTTACTACCTTTGGAGATCCATCCAAATCCCCTCAGATCCTGGGGAGGGGTGTTGGGAGAATAGAACACCTGCTTCCTCCAGCCCCGCTCCATCCCGGCAGTCTGTCTTTGGTTAGAGTGTCATGGAACCAGAAGACTTAAAAGAAGGCAGTGGAGTTTAACAGCTGTGCAGAGGTGGCAAAGAGAAGAGGCAGTTAATTGCCACTAAACATTCTAAGTGAAATCTTCTACAACTGGTGGGACCAGCAGATAGCTCCACAGACCCCATGAAGCAGAAAGACCACGTGGGACCCGAAGGTGCCCGATGGGTCGTGGCAAGAGCAGAAGCCATGGGTACAGCCTGGGTTTGAGGGCCTCTGAAATATCCCCCACAAACTTTCTTCTAGAACTGAGGAAAAAACTCTTAGGAGTAGCATCCAAATTGGGCAGAACCACTGTGGGTAAAAGGGACAGACGGATCAGATACTGAGAGGGGAGGTGTTCAGTGGGGCGGCATCAAAGAGAAGCCACATTATCAATACTTCTGGGATCAATAGTGCGAGAAGCCAGGAGCAGTGAAGGTGAGGAGACGCCTCTGGCCCATCCCCTTCCCTCACCTAGGAACCTCCTCCTAAAAGGACAGGAAAATCTTGATTTAAACACATACAACGGAACATACACAGATATTTCTAAGAAAGAATGTAGGATGCCAGGCCCTTTCTTCAAACAGAAGTTTGCTAGTAAGTGTAGACTAATGAAACAGATAAGGCAAAGTTAACCCAGTCGAAGTGGGGTGGGCATTGAGGAAAGGGGTCAGTGCCCCTACTTTTCAGCTCCTTTATCCTCCTGCACTCCCCTCTCCCCAGGGGTTCTCTCCAGTGATATTTTCCCACCTCCTCCTGGGCAGCTAGGAAAGGCTGCCCTGGGTGTCGGCACAGCAGGCAGGGAGCCCTGACAGATTCCTGCCAGTCTGCAGTCACCATCTGCATCCCTCCATTCACTAAGGTCCTTTTCTTGCCAGACCTGAGGAAAGAGCCAGTTTGACGGTTCCCCTGCATCCACCCCAAGAAGCCCAGGTCTGGTTACTTGGTAGCCCCAGAAAGAAGACAGAGAAGTATCAAAGCCCTGTCTGAGATATCATTTTTGTGTGGGTTGGGAGACAGGGGAGTGGGATATAGCATTATCTGCTCTTCCTCGGCAGCCCGGGCTGGTTGTAGGGTGTGGTGGGCGTCAAAAGGTCTGGATGGAAGCTTGGCCCTGACTTCTCTGTGGCGGTGAAACTTCTCTGGGCCTCAGGTTTCTCATTTGTAAAGTAGGATAAGACTTTCTGCCCCTATCAGCCTCGAAGACAGAACCTTCGCGTTCTGTGACAAGATGCCCTGAGTAAATGATACTCTCAGCTTGGCCTCCAGGAGTCCCTTGGCCCACTCTGACTCTCAGTGAGAGTCCCTGGATGCCATCCTCAGTGTTGGGGACATCTTCACAGTAATCCCTGAGCCTGTATGGAAGGAGTGGCTCCACATGAGATGTTCTCCCGTACTGTGAGCTGTAGGAAGAGGATCATGGTTGAGAACTCCCTGTGGTCACCTTACCTATGTCCCAGACACATGCAGACACAAACAAAGAAATGTCCTGAGGTACTGAAGAAGAATTCACCACACCCTGGAGAATGTTTTCCACAGAGCATTCCCTCAAAGCCCTGAGTCACCCAAGTCCTTTGCTCTGGGCACCCTGCTAACTGATATTTTTCTTTTCAGCGATAGTATCTCCCTAAGCAGTCATGGGTTCAACTCCCTGTTACATCACTAATGGCATTGCCTTCAGTCATATGTTACTTTCTAAACTCTGTGTTTTTTTTTCTTCTGGAGTAGGGATAACTGCACATCAACCTTATCAAGAGGCTGTGATGCTTAAATGAGAGAATGTGTGTATGACAGGATGGAAATGATTAGCGCGTGAGTGTTCCGTCCCAGTCATTCCCTTTCTCCCTGCCTGTTTGAGCAAATTCTGGCTTGGCTGACTCCATTTCTTAGCCTCCCTTATCCTCTAAGGAGGGTGCTGATTGTCAGAATTATCCATCCGTAGGCGAATGTGAGGCAAAGTTGAGAGAAAAGAGAGAGGCAGAAGGATCAAGGGCAAGATTAAAAGAGGAGGGACGTTTGAGAGCAGCTGCAATGTGTGAGGGGGGAACGTGGGTGAGAGAGAGAAGATTTAAGAAGCATCACTGTGATCTACAAATCCTTTCGTTAGGATTAAGGAATTTGAGTAAACAAACGGAGTCATTTTGACATGATTGTTTTTTTCTTGTTGCCATTTTAGATGATAACATAGCTTTGAGACTGGACCTTGTGATACATATGTCAGATGCTTGGCACACGATAGGAACACAGTAGGCGCCATGGCTGGAGCTGTGTCTGCTCGATTTTGGATGATGCTTGTGTGCACGTGCACTGTTTCCCACATTGGACTGGGTGTCTTCTGAGTGTGGATGTGACCACATCAGCCTGGGAGTGACTGGAGAGCCGGGACAATATTTTGTCTCCCCACCTCCACCCTCCTTGAGGACAGACCCTCTGAAGTCTCCGTTAGACCAGTGACTCCTAGTGTGGGTGCTGTTCTTTCACCCCTAGGTTCTCGTGTAAAGTCCCCAGAACAAGGTCCTGTTCACAGACGGTGCCATATCTCTATTTTGCCTGACTAATTAATGGCCTGACCCTGCCTAGGTGTGAGGTGAAAGTAGAGAGAGGGAGAGGGGAGAGGGGAGAGGTCAGGGCCCATGATGTTTTCTTCTGTCATATGCTACCCAAGAAGGTAGAGAGAAGAAAGCATCCTGTCCCGGCCCAGCCCCAGAGCTAAACATTCATTCTTAAGAATGCAAAATCCTCTCCCAACACAGGGGGTTCCCATAAATCCAGGTGAGCTCTGTCTAGTCCTCCTGACTCTGGCTCATGGGGCGGGGCAAGGGCCTGGCCAAACCAAAGTTCTGTCTTGTGGAGCCGAACATGTTTACTTTGTTTGGCAAAGTGGCAGGGTTGGGGGCGGAGGTCATTATGACAACAGCTTAGAAACTTCTGTTAGAAGAGAACAAGGTGTTTTCATTGTGGACAAGTTGGAATCTGTCTGTCTGGGTCATGGCTTGGTTTCTGTATCTCAGCCTGGCAGTCAGTTAAGGCGCTCCATAATCCAGTTTAGTTTGTTGCAATTCAATTAGATTTCAAAGTTTATTGAGTACCTACAATGTGCCATCTACTGTACTGGGTGCTGGGGGAATCCGAGGAACAAGATCAGGATGCTGCCTTTAGGGGAATCCTTCTTCACCAGAGGGACAGAGGTGTGCACAGCTCTCTCTGTTCCAGAAAGATTGAAGCTACGACGGAGGTGTGAAAAGATGCCGGGGGGTTGGGGGGCACAGAAGACAGAAGGATGAATCCTCTGGAAGTTTAGAGAAGACTTCGTGAATGTGGGAATATCTAATTTGAACCTTGAAGATGGAGCAAGCACTGAAGAAGTGGAGAAGGGGTGAGGTGGAAATAGCATGAACAAAGTGGGGCATGGTGAGTGGTTCAGTATGCAGTGGGGAGGAAGAATAACAATGAACATTTATTGAGCAACTACTAATCACCGGGTTCTGTGCTATATGCTTTGCCTGTGTATTATCTCATTTAATCTTGCCAGTAATCTAAGGCAGTAGGTACTGGTGAAGGAACTAACATTTGGACAGAACAGATGGATCTGAACCAGGATCTGAATCAGGTTTGTCTGACTCCAAATTTTATGCTCTTTTTACTAGGCCAGTGGTTTCCTGAGTATATTTTATGAAACTTTTAGGATTCTGAGAAGGTGCTTTAGGGACATGTCTGATTTTAGCTTCATATTTAAAATATATTTTAATCAACACACACTCAAATGTGTTATGTAATAAAAAAAGTTTTCCTTCCATCTCTGTGCATATTTTTGAATTTATTGTAAATGTGTCATTGATTAAAAAGATTGCACAATCTGCTCAGGTTTATTCATGTAAAATTGTGAAAGAGACTACACTCCCATGCCCGCCACTCTCCATTACAAGGCAGGTGGGACTTCCAATGCAGCGTGGTTGACTAAAAGCACATGGTCTTATCTTCTCTTCCTCCAAGAATGTCTTAGAAATAAATAATAAACATATAAATCTTTCAAAAAAAAAAAGAAAGAGTTAAGGAAGTACATCTGTGGACAAGAGAAATTTCAACAAATTTCTGGAGGAGTGGTTTAATGGAGGAGTGGTTACTGAGGAAGCAGGACAGAGGAAGGTGCAGTCTAGAATGCACACGGCAGGGTCTGCAGCTAAGGAGGGAGTTGACCTGTCTACAGAAACCTGAAGAATCTTGGGACTTGGATATGCTGGGTGCAGTGGAGGGTGGGAAGGGGATATGTGGCTGAAGATTGGGGATTAATTGAAAGTATATAAATGGTACAATAAACTTCCCTGACTCTTGTGTGCAGAGTGATCAGATATGCTCCTTTATTGCCCCTCCCCTCTAAAATGAAAAGTTTTTAAAGAAGTTAAAATATCTGAGCAAGACTAGGAGAGCTGGGGTTTAAGTTGGCATTCTAGAGTAAAGCACATCGCAGGCGGACATCTAGAAGTCCCAAACAGAAAGACCAGCTTGTGCTGAAACAAAGCCTGCCATTCATCTCTTCTTATCTGTGTACACAAAGTTTCCAGGAAATTTCTACTGCTTCATTCTTAAATATGAATGGACAATCATAAGCCAGAAGCTATTTGAGGAAACCTGAATTATGAAATGGAAAGACTAAGATAAACAAACTGAAAATAAGATCTCTGAGGGAATAGAAATAATTTTTAGGTAGAAGAGAATTTAAAAAGAGAATTCAAGAATACACTGTATAAGACGTGAGTAGTACTATGAAAAAGGAAGAAATGGAGAACAAAAAAGCCCCCAGGCATAAAAATATGACTAAAATTCAGTGGAAAGGTTGATGTTAAGGTCAAAATAATCTTTCAGAAAATAAGGCAAAGAGGGAAATAGAATTTTATTAAAGAAAAGGTAAGAGACAAAAAATGAAACGATGCAGGAGGTCCATGTTTGGTTGATAAGAATTTTAGGAAGAGGAGAAAAAACAGGGGAGAAAAATTTCCAAATAAATAATTGAACAGAATTTCCTAGACCAAAAAAGACTCAATTCTTCAGACTAACAAAGTTCATAAAACCCCCAGCATGAAGAACATACAAGATTTTGAAATTTCAGAATACCCAGGAAAATAAGAAGACATCTCCACAAAGTTTCCAGAAGAAAAAATAAAGTCACCTATAAAGGAACGAAAACCAGAAGGACACCGCATTTCTCACCAGCAGTGCTGGGTACCAAAAGACAATGGAAAAGTATCTTCAAGATGCTGATGGAAAAGGACTTTCAATTTAGAATTTAATACCTAGCTAAACTGCCTATTTAGGTACCAGGTCAGATCAAAGACACTTGTAGATACACAAAGACTAAGAAAGTTTACTTCTCATGTACTCTTTCTGAGGAAGTTATTTAAGGATTGCTGCATAAAACAAGGGAGAAATCAAGAAAGGGGAAAACATGGGATTTTTGTCAGCTTGCAAGTTAGGTACGTAGTTTTAATTAATTAGTTAATTAAATTGTGTATTCAGGATGTGTTTTCTCTTTGTTAGCTCTGTAAAATGAACTAGTTTTCTATCTTTTTTATGCTCTGAAAGTGTTTGCAAAGAATAATCTGTTTCTTGAATGTTTGCCAAAAAGAACAAAACAAAACAAAACAAACCAACCCATTTAGATCTTTTTAAAAAAGTAATTCTTTGACAATATTTTCTATGTTTTCTTTTATTGTTATTTCGTGACCTTTGTGGCAGGTCATTCTGCTTATCCAATATTCATTCTTATTCTTTCTTTATTTGAAATAATTCGATTTGCCAAGGTAGAAATTAAATTTCATAGGCCCTCTTGAAGAGAGGCTTGGCAACTGACATGGTTCTGGCCAATGAGAAAAAACATATGTCCTCAATGGAATTTCCAGAAAAGTTATTATTTTCCCGGTAAAAAGGACAGACCTAGCTGTCCTTTTACCTTTCTCCTTTCCTCCTGCCCAGCATGTAGATAGGATGACTAGAAGTGGAGAAGAGATCCTATGAACGTGAGGATAAAAGCCACTCTTTAAAGATGGTGCAGCAGAAAGACAGAAGGAGCTGTGGTTCTTGGTGGCATCATGGAACTTTATACCAACCCAGGACTGCTCACCTCTGCATTTCTTGTTGCATAAGAAAAATATATCCCTTATTGATGTAATTTACCAATCGTTCAATGTTCTGCCTTTATTTCCCCCTTGCAAATTCACCTTCAATTGACACAAACTTTAACCTCAGAACTGCTGCCTGGAACACAGAGGCTTTTAGATTCTATGAAAAGGTATTGAGTGAATGGAAGGCTGTCAATTAAGGCGGACATTATTTTCCTCTCCCCATTCTTCTATCAGCCCATCAAACAGGAACTTACATCCTCTTGGAAGTATGAGGAAGAAAACTTTTGACTTTCTTGGCACCCTCTTCCTGGGTCCTCACTGTGAGCGAGGAGTGACCTCTTGGGTTGGTGGGGTTGGGAAAAGGTATCAAGTATTGCTCAGCCCGTTCCTGGCTCTCTCTCTGGGACCGACCTAGCCACAAGCAGAACGTGCTCTTTTTGCTCCTGCCTCCTCTAGGCAATGAGTGCCAGAGCAGGCCCAGCCCCAGCTCGGGAAGACTTCAATAGTCCAGCTGCTCTGCTGTGAGTGGGTGGGTAAGGTCAAAGCAGTGGGGAAGGAAAAAGAAGCCCGTTTAGAGCTTGGGTCTAAGCCACATTTTCCAATCCATCTGGACCAGCAATAAAGCTGACATTTTAATCCCTACTTGTCTCCTGTGACTATTTCTCAACTGGATCAGAACTTGGAGAAGTGAGGGGTGTGATTAACTAGTACCCGTAAACCGCAACTTCTATTGAATACTTAGCCCCCATGGGAAAAGCCATAGTTAGATGAAAACAGTGGTTTAAAATTTTGATAATTATTAGACAGTACTTCTCTATACTTAATTGGTTATATCTCTTTTCATCTCACTATAAATGTGTATCACAGTATTTATTTTTTCCCCTAGGTGAGAACCTGGATTGAGAGCAATAAGGCTCTCCAGGCTTGGCTACAACTAACTTGCTCTGGCGCTTGACTTTTCTGGGCTTTGATTTTATCAGTTATAAAATGAGTGGGTTAGACTAGATGATTGGTAAGGGCCATCCCAAGCTTCGATATTCTTTTATTTATTCAACACACTTTTATTGAGTATCTAGTATGTATTGAGTGCTGTGCTGGAAGCTGGCTATATAATATCGTACAAAACAAATATGGCCCCACCATCTTGGAGTGCAGAGTCCAGTAGGAGAGACGGACATGGAATAAACACATAAATAAATGTCTATTTACATTTCACTCTTTTGTTCATTAAAATTTTAGTAAATGAGTGATTGGGTTGTGTATAACATTCCCACTGGTTATCACTTATCCACTCTGAGGGGAGCCTTGCTGGTTGGTCCACCAGTCACACATGGTTCAGAACTGCTGTGCTCAGGGAGACATAACAGAGAAACTTCCACAGCTTTGGCCTTTTGGATTAAAACCAGGTTAAACATTTTTTAAAAGTTACAAATTAATAACATGATTGCTATAAAAATTCAAACAGTACAGAAAAAAAGTTAAAAAGAAAACATCTTTCCCTTTATCCCTCCAAGCTTGCAATGGGTTTCTATTAGATATGTAGCCTTCTAGAAAGCCTCATACTCAATTGTAGGTTTTAGGAGGGCAGGGATGGAACCCATCTTATTCACTGCAGTATCCCTGGTGGGAGCTCAGTAAATAGTTGTTGACTAAATAGTTGAATAAGTAATAATCACACATACAAGCTCATATATACATTTTTTTTTAAGATCAAAAAGGGGATCATGCTACATGTTTTTTTCTTGTATCTTGCTGTTTTTTTTTTCCAAACTCACAAATCCATAATAAACAAACATCCTTCCATGTATCAATTTCTAATTTTTCCATTCTGTTTGTTATGGGTTGAATTGTGTACCCCTCAAAAGGTATTGAAGCCCAATGGAGATGAGGCCACTTCTGGCCAGGCCTTGCTGGGCTGGTTAAGATAAAAAGCAATGAGAATGCCCTTGGGACAGAGACCATCTGAGCCTGTTTCAAAGGTGGAGCCCTGGGTTGCCCACCTCCTGACACTTGGCTTCTGGAAGTGTCTACATTGCCCCCATCCTCACACAGCTGCACCCCACCCCACAACTCCCAAACTGACACTCACTTGCCGAGCAGAGGATTTCTGCTAAATCCGGTGGGAATAAGGTGCTATAATGCCATGGACGTTAGCTTCAAGGGGCAGGGGACACGGGCATCATGGCTTGTGAGAAATAGGAGTGGGAGTTCACCGACAGATTTAGAAAGTCTCCATGTTAGATAAGCAATGTTTGAAAATATTGTTTTTGTTATTGAGAAGATGCTATAAGTGTTCAAGTATGTGGTAGGCATACCATATGTTCTTGTCTACCCTCCTCCCTCTGAGTGGACTTGACCTATTGAATAAAATACGGCAAAAGTGAGAGAATGTCACTCGAGATTAGGCTATGAAAGACTCTGACTTCCATGCTGCTTGTACACTCTGTGAGTTTTCTCTCTTACGTGCTCCAATGAAGCCAGTTGTCATGTTGGGAGCTGCCCTACGGAGAGGCCCATGTGGAACTGAGGGTGGCCTCTGGCCAACAGAGAGTGAGGAACTGAATTCTGCCAACAACCATGTAAGTGAGCTTGGAAGAGGAACTGTCCTCACTGGAGCCTTGAGATGACTGCAGCCCCAGACAACACCTCAACTGCAGTCTGTGAGAGACCCTGAAATAGGAGACTCAGCTAAGCTGCACTTGGATTTCCTCCAGAAACTGGGAGATAATAAAAGTTGTTTTAAGATACTTAAGCTTTAGGGTAATTTGCAGCAATAGATAACTTATACAAAGTATAATTTGGAAAAGGCCGGTCATACCTATCATTACCCTAACGTATATTCACATAAGTTGAATTTGTGGTCAACACACTAATTTTGAAATCTTTTATCACTTATCAAAATGGGGAAGATATTGTACGTGAGGATCCATGGTCTGTGTGTGTGTCCATCAGGGTTCAGTCAGAAAACAGAAATGACACTAGTTATTTTTACAGAATTTAATATTAAAAAATTGTATCACTTAATCGTACCATAGTACAGTGCAAATGGTGAAAATCACCAATAACCAATAATCAATCACTCTCAGAAAATCCTGTCAATCATTAAGACCTGGGACCTTGAAAACTCAAAACCCAAGAACTATTTAGTTTGATGTTGTTGTTATTATTGCATTTCAGCTTCTTTTCCGTTTCTTTGGGGGCAGTGGAGGCTAAGAATCTGTTTTGAACATGAACAGGTTTCACTCTGATAAACACGGTTAGTTGAATTAGCTGGTTAGGTGGGAAGTGTGACGGTGACACATTGTATAGCAAAAGCATTTTCCTCGTTCCCATCACAGTCATACAGCTGTGAATTTCCAGGCCTGATTGCCCATTGTGTTGATGTCTCCGTTTACTAAACCACTTCCCTAGTCTGGTTTCCAGTTTTTGACCTTTAAAGAAAGACTTCGGTGCATGCATTTATGCAGATAACACTTGGCTTCCGTTTGAATTATTTCCTTGGAATAAGTTCCCAGGAATGAAATTATTGGGTCAAAGGAAGAGGAACAGCTTTATGGGTGTTGCTGGGAATTGCTTTATTGCTTTCAAAGAAGTGATGCCAAATCACCATCAACAATTTAGAGCATATGAGGAAGGAGCTTCAGACAACCAGTTATTCACTCTTAGGAAATCAGCCTCTAGGCCTTTCAAAAACTACCCAGAGGGAATTGAGCATGAGGGAAGTGGAGTTCAGTGCGGAGTCCTGGGCTGAGAAGTAGGAGATCTGAAGGTCTAATGCCAAAAGCGACAGAATGAGCAATTAATACAGTTGACCCTGGATAACAGACCCTGAGTTTAAATTCTGGCTTTGTTAATCTTTCTGAGACATTTGTTTTGTCATCCATAGAATAGGATCTATACTAATACTGAACCTCGCAGAGGTGAGGCAAAAATTAAATGAATTATTACGTGGTAAGTGTAAGAATAGCACAGGGGACAGCACATGGTAAACACCGAATAAATATCAAGAACAATCATTTGCTACCATTTCTATGAGTTAGTGTCTGACTCTCGGCTTTCGTGTTTCAGTCTTGTCTCTCCAGTGACTGAGCATCTCTTCTGCGTTTCTGCCCAACACCCCACCCAGGCCCCTCAGTTTTCTCTGTGGATCTCCTGGTCTCTGAGGCCAAATGGGAGCAATCTTGGCTTTGAGACATTGAATCGGATGGTCTGTGGATGCCCTCTTGTGGACAACTAATTTTGTTTTGCTCTCCCCAAGCTAAAGGAGAAAATCAGCCCTGCACTTGGGAGGGTGGGACCAGTGTGTGTGTGTGTGTGTGTGTGTGTGTGTGTGTGTTTTGGGGGTAATGGAGGTCTCCATTTCTGCAGATAAAACGAGAAATAGCACGTCACAGCATCCTCCTTACTGGCTGGCAAGGGGATGTGTCTATATGTCTACACACTTGTGCATCTACATGGACTGGAGCTGAATGTGCTGGTTTGCGTGTGTGTATGTGTAGGTATCCTTGATGTCATTTTTTCTTGTCGTGGAGGTCTCATGGGGTTCTATTGAGACTGTATGGTTTGAGAAATGAAAGCGCTGTGAAGCGTGAGGCCATTATTATGTATAATAGCATGTATAATCATCACTAGGCTTATCCATTCGCTCATTTGAACATTCAATTCCACAAATATTTATTGAGTGCCCACTACGTGCCCTGTCTCCTGAGGTCTAGGTAGGCAGGAATGACAAGGACAAAATCTGTTTCTGCTCTCTCCCAATCTGGTGGGTGAGAGGGACAAGTGAGTGAACCATTGCAGTACAAGGGAGAGTTAGAGATGCCAAGGGAGGCTGCCTGGAGGTGACGGCTGAGCCGAGCCATGAAACTACGCGTGCTCTAGACTCTCCCAGCTTCAAGGCAGAGGGGTTTGTGCAGAGAGCACTGGTGGGGTTTAAAATAACAAGTTTTAATCCCCGCTCACTGAGCAAGTCCCTTTCCTTGCGTCTATTTCTTCCTGGGTTAAGCCACGGGCTTGGCCATGATACTTACAGTTTCTACTGACTCTATGTTCTCTGATCTTTTCTTCCCTCAGCCTGAGGAATTGTCTTTCCTTCCATTCTTCTGTCATACTCTGCCCCCTTTCCTGAAGAAATGAAAACCAGACCGAGTTATGGAAAGCAGGAAAACACTGATATACTCATGTAGGACATGTGCGCGTGTGTATGCACACAGGCACGCATGTGCGCGCTCCTCCGTCTCCAGCCAGAAACCCCCAGCTGCCTCTTGGTGCAGTGACCTGACAAGGGAGGGGTGGAACGGAGGTGATGTCTCAACAGACCAAGCTCTTCCCACACTTGGCTAACCTGGGCAGGTCACTTAGCTTCCCAGAGCCCGCGTCCAAGTCAGCAGAGTAAATACCCACCTGGGAGGGTTTCTGTGATGCTCAGTGTTGACATATGTGACGTGCCCCCCACTCTGTGTAGGACCTAGTGGGCTTTCAGAAAATGGGAGCTAAAAAGCAATTATATTTAAAAATACTGAGTGTGGGTCAGACACTTGTCTCTGCAGGGAGGAAAGGTGTGACTGGAACATCACTCTGAACTTCTCAGTGACAATAATCTCGGGGAGGATATCAGATATGTACCAAGTTCACTCTGGTTCTGGTTAAAGCTCAGTTTATTAACTGGGTAACTTTGGCCAAGTTACTTAACCTTTCTAAGCCTCAGTTTTCTCATCTGTAAAATGAGTTCCCTCATAGAAGTGCTGTGAAGATTAACTGAGATCATAAATGTAAAAGCACTTAATATAGTTTCTGGCATATAGGAAGTGTTCAGTAAATTGGTAGCTACTTGTATTGGTCAGGATAGGCTAACTGGTGAAACAAATAGGCCCAAGATTGTACAATTGCTCCTATAATGGTCTCAGGAAATACCAGGTTGGTGGTGAGGCTCATTCACAGACCAGGTTGCTGACCACTGTGCCATCTTCAACATGTGGCTTCCAAGATCATTTTGGAATGTGAAGATAAGGGAGTAGAAATTCAGACTCATATGTGGTCTTTCTGCAATGGTGTGCAGGGGACGGCGTGGTCATGGAGATAAAGGAGTGAGAGGTGGGGGTGGAAGAGGTGAGGACAGATCAAGAGAGCGGAGAGAGGAAAGTCTGGGGTTCACGGAAGAGAGACTAGAAGGAACAGAGGAAAAGGGGGGGAGGGAAGGGGTCTTCGACCGACCCCACCTCCATCCTTCTCCCAGGGGTCCCCGGGTCCTGCAGCTGTCACCTGGCAGCTTAGATTTCCAGCGGTCTACCCACTCGGGACCCAGTCTCCCATACCCGTTGTGCTGGAAGAGGTCGTACCTCCTCTTTCTACTTTGTTCTCCTTCCAAGAAGGAAGTAGCTCCAGATGCTGTGGGTGGGACATTCGTTGGCTGTGCTCCCTGTTCCCAGAATTCTCATGATTCCTGGTGACAGAGCTGGCACATCTAACCAGCCTCAGAGAGGGGCAGAGCCTTGCTCAAGGGCACCCTGCACCCCAGGAAATCCGTGTCTGGTTCAGAGACGCCGCAGCCTTCTAGGTGCAAGATCTGCCTCCAGAATTGCTGTGGCAGTTCAAGTTCACCCAGGCTTGCAAGGCACCTGCCCGGGGAAGCTTCACTGAGAAACGGGACAGGACTCTGTGCTCAGGAGCTTATAGTAGCCTGGGGGCAGGGTGGTGGTGGTGGTGGATGAGATGGACTTTAGAGAACTGTAAACCCTGTGATGGAGGCCCAGGGGAACTAAAAGCAGGAGAAGTCACATTGAAACGTTGCTTGGAGGAGGTGGCACTGACGATGGGGTCAAGAAGGAGACCTAGGAATCTGACAGGTGAAGATGGCTGGAAGGAGACTTCAGAGGGATGAAAGAGCACGTGCACAGGTGGAGAGGAAGGGAAATGCAGGCCTCGCTGGGGGAACACAGACCTGTCCAGTTTAGCTGAAACAAAAGGAGTGACGAGAAATCATGGGGCGGTCCTGGTAGGTGCTGGGGTTCGATGGAGGACAGCTTGTGTGGGAAGTCTGTGTTTCACTGGGCAGGCAATGGGAAGCCTTGCAAGGTTTTTGAGCAGAGGAAGGATACTAAGGTAGCTGGCGGTCTGTTTTTTATGTGAGACACATAAAGCTGCCCTTACCCTGAGGTGAGGTCGTCCAGCCTTTAGGGCACTGCCGAAGTCAAGCCCGGAGAGGCATTGACCACATTCACGGGGCCAAAGGACTTGGGAGCAGAAGACTTTGCTTTTGATCTCAAGACTCAGAGGACCAGAGAGGCCTGGGCTTTCCTCTCAGCTTTGGCACCTACCAGCTATGGGACTGTGGGCCACCTTGGTAAACCCTTCTGGGCCTCAGTTTCCTCAAAGTGACAGGGGATAACAGCTCATGGTAAAATGAGATAAACACCTGGCTCTCTTATTGTTGTGTTTAATAAATATTAGTTTCCTAAATATTGGGATTGGCATGGGTGGGGGAGAGGGGAGGATCGGATATTCGGTGCTGCTGACAGCTCAGCCTGGAGAGGCCACCCCTGTCCTTTTTATCCTGCACTGCTTAGGGGAGGCCTGTCCCCTTCTCAGGCCTTGCTGGCTCCTTCGCCTGCCCTCCAGTCTACCTGGTGGGAGAGAGAGTGGGGAAGAGCTTTCGGGATAGAGGCTCATGTCACCAGTTTTTGTCCAAAGTCCATGATGAGGGACATGTTTGAGCCGCCTACGTCCTTCGACTGGTCTCGGAGTGAGAGCAAGCCTCTCGTGGCCTTGCCTCTCTGGACCTGGCAGGAAGTAGGAGAAACGGACAGATCTTGGTTCTAACCTGGACTTGGCCATTTATCAGCTGTGACCGTGTGTACATTATTAACCTCTTCCAGACTCAGTTTCCTTGACTGTAAAACGAGAATAATAACAGTGCGGACTCACAGTGTTGTTGTGAGAATAGAATGAGCTAATGGTTACACAGTTTGCACAGTGACCCACACATATTGGGAGCCCTTCAAATGTTGATTTTCCTCTTTCCAATCTCCCTCCCTCTCTTCCTCCCTCCATTTCTACCTCCCTACTTACTTACCTACCTATCTACCCTTGACTGTAAAACGAGAATAATAACAGTGCGGACTCACAGTGTTGTTGTGAGAATAGAATGAGCTAATGGTTACACAGTTTGCACAGTGACCCACACATATTGGGAGCCCTTTAAATGTTGATTTTCCTCTTTCCGATCTCCCTCCCTCTCTTCCTCCCTCCATTTCTACCTCCCTACTTACTTACCTATCTACCTACCTACGTTTATGGGGAATGTGATGGCTGCCTTAAAAGCAGAGCTTCGAGGTGGGAGACCTGTGGATAGGTGGAGGCAGACCCCCTCCTCATCAACACCCTTAGAATCTCAGGCCAAGAGACTGGAGAAAATAGAAAACTGATGGTTTTACTCCCAGGCGCAGACCCCTGGGGTGGAGGCTGCTCCTGCATCCTCGGCCTGAGGACTGACTGAGGCTGGACGGCAGGAGCGGCCACCCCACAGTAGGGCAGGAAGGGAGGAAACTTGCTGGACCTGAGCTTTCCCCTCTTGAGACCAGCTTCTCCTATCAAGATGTGACTGTCCAGATGTCTCATCCCACTGTCTGCCAGCCAACTGAAAAAGAACCAGTAGCTAATTCACACTCAGATGGTCATAGCAATAAGTGAATCTATGATATTCACACCCTAGAGGTGTTGATAGCTTTTAATGACTTTCTGGTTCAGCCAAACTTTTTAGCAACACTGTTCCCCTCTGTGCAGCACGGGGGCTCAGCTGGAGTGCTGATTGCCCGCAGGGAGTGGAGGCCCAGGTTTTGGCTCTTGTCTGGGGCTGAGGAGTCGGTTGAGGGGCTCCAGGACAGGGCTAACTGGAAGACACAAGCCAAGGGGCAGGGGCAGGCAGAACTGCAGCACTTGGCCACCGTTGTGACCATCAG
Organism: Pteropus alecto; assembly: GCF_000325575.1. Lineage (NCBI taxonomy): Eukaryota > Metazoa > Chordata > Mammalia > Chiroptera > Pteropodidae > Pteropus > Pteropus alecto. The sequence goes on along the minus strand of NW_006443570.1, from coordinate 1,841,057 downwards.
CTACTAGAGAGTGGGTGAGCCAGATGGCTTCAAAAGTTTAGGTCAGACAAGACGAGACCTTGCATGTGGCCCACTGCCCAGCACTGCCCTTACTTCAAGAAGCATAAAGTCTAGAAGGTGGAGAGGAGATGGGGTAAGAGGTAGGCTAGGGCATGGAGCTTCTCCACACCTAGGAGGGGGCTGCTCGTCTCCCACACAGGCAGCTAGGAACCTCCAAGGTCATGACCACATCGACCTCATCTGACTCTTTTGTCTAGGGGAAGAAGTCAGTGGTGACTGAGGTGGGCTGGCTGCAGCTTCTCTTGGGCATGGATGAGCAGCTCTTTGGGTAAAACATAGCTCCTAGGAAGCCTAGGAGCTGAAGAATCAACTAGAGGTCTTTCCAAAATGCAGATTCTTGTTCTGCAAGATTGGAGCCCGAGCATCTGCATTTTTCATACGGTTCCAGGTGCTGCCGGTGCTGCTGGTTCAGGTTCATGACTGAATAGTGAGCGAGGGTGGATGAGTAGGAATAAGAGGTTAAGGACTCTCTGGGCCTCAGGAATGTCCCCCGAGGAACTGGCCTGTGACCTCTGGTGACCTTTCTGGCTCTGACCTGTCTATCTCTAAGACAACAAGTATGTGAGTGGCCAGAGTTCTGAGCTCGTTCACTCAGCCGCTGCTCTGGGTGCCATCCAGGCCTATCCTAGGCGGGCAGAGGAAGGCAGCTGCCTTTTGGTGGTAATTAATAATAAGAACAGTTATGCATCATTGAGAACTTACTGTGAGGAGACCTCATCACTTATAAGTGGCAGAATCTGGCTGCAAGATATTTCGGGGGCCTGTGGGACCCTGGGTTCAGAGAAAGGGCAGGGATAGATCCTTATTTGTCAAACATTTCCACCCAGGACTCTCAGACACTTTTGGGGCTGAAGGTCTTATTAATCCCTTTGTTGGTGCCCAGCACAGCACCAGAGCTGGAGACCCTGTAGGGGCATGGGACACGGCCCCACCCTGCCTGAGCTTATCGCCCCAGTGGGAAAACAGACAGCTCACAGAGACTCAGATCATGCTAGAGGCGCTGTCATCCTGGAGGAGAGGCACGACAAACCCGCAGTGCCCACACAGGAGGGCTCCAGGAACTCGGGCCTCCACCGCAGGTAAACACTGAGCTTTGTACCCCAGGAAGCTCCTGGCCCAGAAGCTTTAGCCTCTCCCTCTCTGTCTCAGGGCTGGGTTCCTGTCAAGGAAACAGAGAAAGTTTCCACTGTGCATATGCATGGTGTGTGTGTGTGTGTGTGTGTGTGCGCGCACATGCGCGCGAGAAAGTTTCCACTGTGCATATGCATGGTGTGTGTGCGCACACGCGCGCACACACACTCACACAGAAGTGCCCTATTATCTTTTCCTTTTTGCAGAAAATCAGGTCAGTGGTTTGACTGTTGTTGTTAACCGCACGATGCAGTGAGGAGGCGGCCTGAGCTGCTGTGGCTTCCGACAGCTGATGGCCGAGTGCAGGACGGGGAGGGCTGGGCCTGGGGCCGCCAGGCCTCTACCACCTGGCTCTCCAGGCCACAGGGTCCCCAGAAAGCAGCAACCATGGCTGTCAATCTGGGGAGAGCACATTGTCGGCCACATCCTGTTTCCCTTTCAGCCTTCCTGTCCCTTTCCTTGTGGCCTCTGCTGCCGGCCCCGGCCTGGTGGATGCTGTTGAGTAATCGGGGAGCCGGCCCTGAGGAAGGCAATCGCCCTGTCTTGTGGTGGGGGCTCCACAGTGTGGAGAGCTCTGCGGTTAAACCAGGGCGGAGTGGGACCCTCTGCACAGGTAATAATGACAACAACAAGGACTCCAGCTGCTAGCACTTTCACACCAGCTTCTTCACCTCGCCCACAGCACCCTTGGAAGGGGAGAGAGTAGGCGTTATTGTTATGTCCCAAGCTGCTGACAAAGGGTGCTCGGGGAGAGAGTGAGGTCAAGAACCTAGTTCAAAGGCATCCACACTCCGATCCCAGCCTCACACTCCTCCTCGAGGCCCCTGAGGACGCTGGGTTGTGTTACCCCAGAGGCTGAAGAGGGAAACTTTCTCTGTTGCCCTTGAAGGTGGTGGGAGGCAGAGGCTGCAGCCACCGTGGGCTAGGAGTCTGAGCAGCTTAGCTGGATCATTGGCTCCGAGTCTCTTGCAGGCTGCAGTCGTCTCAGGGCTCGACTGGGGAAGGACCGGCCTCCCCAGGCCCTAAACATGAATGGGATGCGGGACAGAGAGCAGAGCATCTTCCCGTAAGGGCAGCCCCTGCATCCTCTCCACATCCCATCGCTGCCTTGTCCACCAATCACACCGCCTCCCCGTCCTCTCCTCTGAGCTTTTGCTTCCCTGGCTGTTTCCTCAGAGGCTCAAACAATAGAGGCTGATGATCCAACTGCTGAGAGCACAGCCTCCCCTCCCCCTGCAGCCACAGATCATTTATTACGGATCGGATCGGATTGCTGGTGGGGCCCAGGCTGCCAGACTCAGGCCTTTTTTTTTACCCTCCCACTTCTTACTGGAAATGAGGCCTCTGTCCGCCCCCTACTCCTCTCCACCCCTCAGGCCTCTCTCTGGAGGTTCAAGGACTAGTCTCTCGCTCCGCCCCTCTGTTGGGCACCCCCAGGCGGTGGAGAGGCAGGCAGGGGGCTGGCGCTGGAGGCCCTTCTGAAAGGGGGCTCGTGTGGATCTCGTGGGTCGGCTCAGCTGTCCTGCACTGGACGCAGCCTTGGAGGAGCAGCTTGCTGGAGGTTATGGTGCTGAGGTCACAGACTGTGATGGAAATTACAGTGCCTTGGAGGGAAAAATAAGCTGGGGTTTCAGTTCCCATAGAAACAGCATCTATTTGCAGAGGAGCCCCTGTCAGAGCCTGGACCCTGTGCTTGAGGGGGTGGGGGTGGACATCGGAGGGCAAAGTCATTTGTTTACTGTTTGGGACCTTCCTCCCAGGACAGCATGTCTGAAAGGCACCCTTCAGCCTTGACTCACAGCTCTTCCCACAGAGGGGCCCGTCTGCCTGGGCATGTCTCTGCAACGCAGGAGTTTTTGGGTAGATTTTAAACTTATGAGTCAAGGGTGTGGGAAGACCCCAAATTCACCGTTCATGCGTGGATTCCGCAAATGGTTTTTGACATTTCTATGACAGACACTGGGCTAGGCCAGCCAATCAGGAGTTGCTCTGTACCTGCCAAGTCCAATGGCTGCAGCTTCCCTTCCTGGAAAGAGCTGTGGTCAGAAAAGGTGCAGCAGGGACCTGTTGGGGACCACACGACATTGGAGCACACAGGTGCAGCAATGCCACTCCCCTTGCTCTGCAACCAAAGCAGGTGACTTCTGTTTTCGTGTGTCAGGGAGCTACTCTCTCCCCTGCATCTCCTGAGGGAAAATCACCCCTAAACGGTCAAGGTGGGCCTAGGTAAGAGGAGATTATTCAGTTACGGCTGTGAGGAGGGTGTCTGTTACTGCCCTGCCATAGGTGCCATCAAGGCTGGTGGTGGCCTCTTTGTCTAGTCACCACCAAGGTGAGATCCTTGTTCTATGTTAATGCCCCAGTTAGGTGTCACGAAGCAAGCCAACAAAAGTTACTTTCACCCCATGTTACCGTTACAAAGAGCTCTCACATCCACTATCTCGCTTAACGTAATTTTCCAAAGAGCTCTAAGGAAGTTGTTGGAGCAACATCATGCCCCTTTTCAGATGGGGAAACTCGAGGCTGGGGAGGATAGGGCACTTGTTAAGGTTATACAGATGGTAAATAGTGGAGCAGGTGTGGGAACCAGGTGCCAGATCCCTTGCTTCACCCCCTCTTCCTGGTCAAGGGGCACCTGGTGACCGGACATCCCTCCTTGGCTGGCCTCCATGCTGCCTAGGGAATGGGAACCAGCTGTGTCCTGGGGAGACGGGGTGGGCGGGTGGGGAAGGACTTCTCTGTATCTGGTCTCATAGGGGCTGCATATCGGAAAGACCACAGGCCCCATCTCTTGCCCAGATCATTTCACTCTTCAAAGCCTCGCTTCTTCTCAGGAAGTCAAGGGAGCGTGTGTGGGGATCCGAGTGACCTGTGCCCTTGTAAGAATTCCAGGGAGGTCAAGGTTCCTGTTGGTGGCCACTTAGGTGTTAGTTCTTTCCATGGGGTGGCTGTCATGGGGACAGGGCACATAGTAGACCCTCCTTAGAGCAGATTTGTTTCCCTGTTAACTCCTTAGTGTCTGGCACCCTCTAACAGCTTGTTGGGCCCTCAGGGAAGGGGCAGAGTCTGGAACAGTTTTAAATAGGGAAGGTTAGTGTTGGGCATGAAAAGTATAGGAGAAAGAAAAGGTTCTAGGCCTTGGGGTCCTGCTTGGCTTGAGGTTGGGAGGGTGAGGTGGGATCAAAAGGAGCCTGAAGGGATGGTGGATGATAGACTGCGCCCCGCTCCCCCTCTCACCGACACATCTGGCTGGGAAGGGAGGGGAGGAGAAGAGGAGAAATAAACACATGTGAACATCTGCCGTTAATGAAGGGTCTGGAATTTCTGAACCAAGAATCAGATTGCAAAGCCCGACAAAGAGACAAGGTTGTCGAACAGAATCCAGGAGGCAAGCAGAATCCAGGAGTCGAGGCTGCAGCACCCAGGCACATCTCACATGCCTGCGCCTGCAAGGTGCACCTTATTATCCCCATTCCGAGGAGGAGGAGGAGGAGGCTGAGGCTTCGAAATTAAGTGGTTGCCTGAGGCCACATAGCTAGGAAGAAGGAGGGTGACTGCCTCTCTGGGGGCGGAGGGGAGGAGCTGTGCTCCCAGGGAAGGACAAGGCCATTGTTCTTGCTCCTTTGTGTCCAGGACGATCTGAACTCTCTGAACTCGTATGGGACCACTGCTTGGGCTAAGTCTCCTGGAGACTCCATTCTGCCCTTCTCGGTTCTTCTCGCGGTCTTTCTCCCTCTCCACCTCCTGCCCTGCCCCCTCCCCACTGGTCCCTCGACTTCCCATGCTCTCCTTCCCCTCTGGTCCCAGCTGCTATTCTCAATGAGAGGAGCCAATGAGAGAGGGCTGGCTGTAGCTGTTAGAGATGTTGGGGGGTAGAAAAAAGGAATGTGTTTCTCACCGTGCCCCTACCCCAGGGATTTGTGCTGTTGTCCCCCAACGTTAAGTCAATCAAACTGTGACAAATGAGCCACAGGTGGCCGCAGGACACTACCGGCGAGTGTCCACCACCCTCCGGGTCATATGCGAATGCTCCAGTGAGTGTTCGTGATGAATGAGAGGACTACTGCCCTATGTGGGGGTGCGTGTGCACGTATTTGTACTCCTGTGTGTGTGTGTGTGTGTGTGTGTGTGTGTGTGTATGTACTCTTATCTAGAAATGTTTGTGGCTTCTTAAGTATGCTGTGAATGTATGTACTTATGAATGTACCCAAGCAGGACTGCCTGAAGAACTTGCAAGGCCCAGCACAAAATAAAAATGCTGGGCCTCTTGTTTAAATATTAAGAATTTCAAGACAGAGACAGCCCAAGCATTAAAACCAGCATGAGCCCTTTTGAGTGCAGGGCTCCGTGTGACTGCACAGGTCTCAGGCCCATGAAGTGAGTGTGTACGTGAGTGAGTGTGCTACTTGTATATATGTATGTGCGGTTGTGTGACATGCGTGTGCGTGCGTGCGTGTGGACACTCGGGCATGAAATCCGAACTCTTTTCTCATAACCCCCCACGCGGGGCCCCTCAGCAGCAGCCAGCAACTATCAAAGGAAAGGTGTGCTGTGTGCTTTATTTTTGGCGCCTTTGCTGCATACTCCCATAGTTCCCCGGGAGATCTTTGTTTTACTGCCTTTGTTGGAAGAGTGACAAATACTTTCCTCCACCTGCTGCTACAGTGGCCCCACCAGAAACCACAGCTGGGGGTGGGGCAGCTTCCTCAGCCCCTCACCCACTCATCCTGCACCCCTTCCAGGCATAACCCAGAACCCTGCCTGGCTGACCCCACCCAGACAAGGTACCTGCAGTACATCGGAGCTGGAAGGGACGGCTGAAATCATTTAGTCTGACTCCTTCATCTCACAGCTAAGGAGATGGAGGTCCAGAAAGGGAAAGCCACCCGCCTGTGTTGCCCAGGGAGTCTGTGGCAGAGCCAGGACACCTGCTTCTCAGAGCACACAGCCCTACGGCCTGGCATATAGAGGGACCTGGCTGGGAGGCAGGATGTGGACGAGAGAAGGGAAGACTAAGTTCTCAGCAAAGACCTGGCTGCTGCCCAGCTGTGGGCCCTGTATCTCTGTGATTTGCTTCTCTCTCTTCTAGGTCAGAGCTATGCATCCAGTAGATTTTGAAAAATATTGGTTGGCACATTTTGAGAATGTTGGCACAATGCCTGACACAAAGTAAGGGCTTCATATGTATATTTGGTAATGAATAAACAGCTATGTAGTTGGCCCATGGAGTGGAATGACAAGACCATGGGCTTTGGAGGCCAGCTACGACTGGTCAGATCACTTAGTAGCTTTATCATGTGGTAGCTGTGTGACTTTGGCAAAGTTACTTAACCTCTCTGAGCCTCTACTTCCTCATTTGTAAAATGGGACTCTGGTAGGGTTGTCGTGAGGATTAAATGAGATAAGATATGAGGCTTAGGACAGTGTGAAGTACATGGCAAAATTCTAACAAGGCTGTAGATTTTCTTGCTAACTGTGTTACCTCAGGTAAGTCACATAAGCTCCCTAAACCTCAGTTTCCTCACCTGCTGTCCCTGGCACATCATAGAAACTCCGTAAATGTGAGCCTGGCTCCCCTCCTAGGCTAGGCACTCCCTCTACTTCCTCAGGGTCTCT